>NC_089585.1:58172023-58518945 GCF_019320115.1 Miscanthus floridulus
GCATCAGTTTACATTATCATCATGTTAAAGCATATGTTATAATTTTGTGTAGAATCTGAGAGTGAAATGATTCTAGTTGAACAAGTTCTAGAAGAATCCTCAGTTGTCACAGGATTCGATAATTGTGGTACTGATCCGGAACCTAAGATCGTCAACTAAGGCAAGCCCCAGTTTATGCATTAAACCCTTATCTTGTTACTTTGAAAAGTTTATCACCTATGTTACTTATTGCATTAAGTTGATTAATTCAAATGTTATCTACTTGATGCATTGCCTACCTTGTTAATTGTTTACCATCCTTGAAGATGATTTCATTTACAAAGGCATAGAATGCTTAGTATGCTTTATGGTAGGCTTTCAAAGTAAAAGTTTCGATACAATCAAAGATGGCATTCTGGCCAAAGAAAGAAAGAAGATAGAATGAACTAGAGACTAGTCGGGTGACTTATCTTGAATGTTGGGTAATGTTACCGACTATGTCGCTTAAAGGCCACTCATTGTGGATCTTCTGAACGAGACACTTTGTAGTACTGGTCACATACTCTGGTAAGCCTACTTTGGCTAATCCGATACTAAGATGAATGCCCACGCACTGGGAGTGGAGAGATGGTGGGAGTAGCGTGTACCCTCATGGCTAGAATGTGGCCGGATTTGAGGTGTGTGGTGCTCTCGGGTGGCATGGAGACGGCTTAGTATAGGAGGATCCGGTAGCAAGGTTGATATATGCAAGATTAAGTTCTACATATGTCGTGTGATAAGGAATCCCCAGCTGGGACTTGAATCAATTCGAATTGCTGGTGCTCCATGGATATGGAGACTCAATTCATTATAGAAGCAATGCAGGACTGGTGAATTACTAAAACATGAGAAAAAGAATGGAATGAGATAATTGGGATATGGGAAAGGTACACTTAGTTTGAGATAATGAACAAAAAGGACTTGGGGTAAAACTTGAAAATAGGATGAAGAATAGTAAGCTTTTGGCAAAGAACTTTTGAATCTTGCTACATCCTTACCTTGTCCCAACACCTGCATCTTTAAAGTCTTTCACCCCCTGTTACGTTGGGTTAGTCTTGTTGAGTACTTTTGTACTCAGGGTTTGTTAACCCTTGTTGCAGGTGAGTCGCATGCGCAGGCTTATTTTGGTCCCTGCTGCATGTCTGTGTTTGAAGTCAATGACAATGAGGAATGATGAATGGCCTTTGGACAAGGCACTAGTTTGTATGATAAATAAAGTTAATGTAATATTATCCCGCTACTATGGTTGTATGACACTTATGGTATTGTAAGTTTGAAAACAACTGGTTTGTAAACTATGTTATCTTAAGACTTCCGCTATCTTTTACTCTGATGTATATATATTTGAATAAACTATTGTAATCTGCAATGTCTGTGATTAGGATCCTGTTTGAAAAGAGAATCATGGATGATTCGGGTTTCCCAAGGACACCCGATAGACCTATTGAGTTGTTGGGAACTCATGTACACTATCTGAGGTCTGTCAAGACAACGATAGGTGCACATGGGCCTGATTTCTTAGGAGATTCTGCCACAGCTAGTATCGGAGCAGTTCCCATCTAAGATCATTGTAGGTTACTTTGGAAAACCTTCAAATTGGTTTGGATCAAAGAAAGTAAACTTGATATTTTAAAGTTCAAATTTCTTTCTTCTTACCTTTGATCTAGACTCAATCCTATCTTATTTGAAAGTTCGTGGCGGATAATATGATTAGGTTTGTCCTATGTATTAAAAATCTAGTACTTATGATTATATAAATCTTTTGTACCTAGATTCATAAGATCGATTCATGCATCATGCTTGAACACCTTGCATAATAATTCCCCTTAAGAAATGGTTGGGTAAGTAATGTCAATCCCATTCTTGCTAACCTCCATTATCCTTAAGCTATTCTTATAGTCCTACCTTAAATCCTACAGGCTATGGCAAAGACCAAGGTAACCGCACACAAGTCCACGGGACCTCACGGAGTCCCTCATCACCAGTTGGCACCACGAAACCATGAACTTAGGTGAAGGAAGTTCCAAGAAACTAGGAGATGAAGGATCTTCAAGCAACCCCACCAACATCGAGAACCTTACCAAGGAGCTCAACACTCTTCATCGAGCTCATGCCAAAGATCAAGAAGAGCTAGTAGAAATGCAAAGGGGCATCCCCATGACCATGGAGCTATAGAATGAAGCCTGGACACGAGAGGATGCGGCCAATGAACATGTCCATGAGTTGGAGTTCTACATAGAAGACCTGGAGATGGACAATGCCATTCTTCATGAGAATGTCCACATGCTGTACGCTTAACTTCATCCACCTCATGGGGATGGTGAAGTTACAGATGAAGAAATGATTGTAGATCTAGGAGAAGTCAAGAATGAAGAAGTGGAGGAGGATCCTGAGGAGTTAGTGTACTTCTCAGATGAAGATGAGGTTTCATCCGGTATGGGCATGGACACCAAAGACTGAGAGCTCGGAGTAGAATAGTTCCTTTACTACTTTCCTAGTAAACTAGGGTTGTCTGGTGGGATACAAGACATGTAATTTAAATAAGTAACCCTTTGTAGCATGAAACCTTTTAAATGCTTTCATTAAAGAATAATGTAAGTAAACGTGTTTCTCTAACAGATGCCTCATCCTATCACCCGAGCTAGTGCTAGTGGCTCACATGATAATGATGAGTACCCAAATCCTCCACCAATACCTTCGACTATGGCAAATGCCATAGTCACACTCATCAATGCAACAGCAGAGAATGCTAGGTTGTTAAGGGAATTGGCGTAGAACCAACAGGCACCATACCCTAATCGTGGCCGTCGTAATAATGGAAATGATGAGTCAACCTATGTTGATTTTACTAACACCCATCCGCCTATGTTCTCTAAGGCAGAAGAGCCTTTAGAAGCTAATGATTGGCTTAGGACAATAGAGCAAAAGTTTGAGCTGATTCACTGTACCGAGATTCAGAAACCCTAGGTTTGCAGCACAACAACTTCGAGGAGCTGCTGGTGCCTGGTGGGCAAATTTAGTAGCAGTATAGCCCGCTGGTCACCAAATCACCTAGAGGGAGTTTAAGGATGCCTTCAGGGCACATTATATTCTAGATGGTGTGATGACCATGAAGTTAGAAGAGTTTTTGGCTCTTAAGCAAGGGGAAGCACCCGGTGATGCACTATGTTGGGCGCTTCAATCACCTGTCGCGGTATGCTACAGAGTATGTGAATACTGATAGGAAGAAGAAGAATCATTTTCTTAGAGGCCTGAACACTAAACTTCAAACCATGATGGCAACTTGTGGTAACGCAACTTATCATGAGACAATCAACATTGCTATCGCTTCGGAGGAGAATTACCGCCGACACAAGGAGGCGAAGAAAAAGAAAATATCTACTTCCAGATCGTCGGGTGGAAAGTGTCAAAAGATAGTCTATCATCCTCAGAATCATGGTCGTGCACCATTCCAGCCCACAACAAGGCCAAGGCAGGCAGCAAATCTTTATTCGCCCTACAACTAATACGCCTTATCCTCGTCAAGCACCACAGCAGCAAAATAATACAAATAATGCAAACCGCAATGCTACTCCCCAGAATCACAATTATCCATGCTATAATTGTGGTAAACCCGGACACTTTTCCCGAGAATGTCCGTATCCTAGGAAGAACAATCCTGATGCACCCAAAGCCCCTGTTACTCAAGCTCAGAATCCGTACAAGGGCAATGCTTAGAATAGTCAGAAGGGTCAGGCTAAGAAGAAAACTGGAAGGGTCTTCTATACTCAGGTGGAATCTATTCTAGAAGGAGAACCAGTAATGATGGGTATGTTTCCCATTGCTAAGCATCCTGCAATTACCTTATTTGATTCTGGTGCATCCCATACATTCATCAATCGTACATTTGTTGTGAAGCATGGGATAGCTATTGGGGAAACAAAAGAACCCTATCATATACAGTCGCCCGAGGGACGAATCTGTATAAGGGAGGTAGTTCAGCATGTACCTATTGATTTGGGAGGATATGAGTTCCCTACCAATATGCTGATATTAAAGGATCAAGATATAGATGTGATCCTTGGTATGAACTAGGTTAACCCAACACGAGGGCTATCATAGATGTCCTGTGTAGAACCATAAGGGTAAATGCACCTAACAGCAAAACCCAACTTCTCATCTAACTTCCCTTTCCTAAGAGTACAGTGGAAACAGTCTGTGCAACTATTGTTGAAGAAGCCGAGAAAATTCTAGGGGTATGTGAATTTATGGATGTCTTTCCCGATGATCTACCTGGTCTGCCACCAGACCAAGATGTAGAGTTTAGAATTGATCTGAAACCAGGAACAACACCTGTATCCAGAAGAGCATATAGGATGCCATCGAAAGAACTAGCAGAATTAAAAATGCAACTACAAGAGTTGTTAGACAAGGGTTTCATTCAACCCAGTTCATCACCTTGGGGATGCCCTACTATCTTCGTGAAGAAGGACAACCAAACCTTAAGGTTATGTGTTGACTATCGGCCATTAAATGAAGTCACCATAAAGAACAAATACCCCTTACCCTGAATTGATTTGCTTTTTGATAAACTTGCGGGAGCTAAGGTGTTCTCGAAGATAGACTTGAGATCAGGCTATCACCAGATTAAGATCAGACAAGAGGATGTGCCGAAGACAGCGTTTACTACCCGATATGGTCTATATGAGTATCTAGTCATGTCTTTTGGGCTGACCAATGCCCCGGCTCATTTCATGTACCTGATGAACTCAGTTTTCAAGCCCAAGTTGGATAAGTTTGTCGTGGTGTTCATTGATGACATTCTTATCTATTCTAAGAGCAAAGAGGAACATGCGGAACATCTCCGTGTTGTTCTACAAAGATTAAGAGATCACCAACTATATGCCAAATTCAGTAAATGTGCATTTTGGTTGGAGGAAGTGCAATTTCTAGGTCATGTGCTATCTGCTGGTGGTATAGCTATTGATCCGAGCAAGGTAGAAGAAGTCCTTAACTAGAAAGCACCTACCACTGTTCATCAAGTTCGTAGTTTTCTAGGGTTGGTAGGGTATTATCGTCGGTTCATCCCTGACTTCTCCAGAATTACAAAGCCAATTACTAGACTACTGAAAAATCAAACTAAGTTTGTATGGTCAACAGAATGTGAGAAGGCCTTTTAGACATTGAAGAAATTGCTAACAACTGCACCAGTATTAGCACAACCTGATATCAAGAGGCCATTTGATATCTATTATTAGCATCTGGAATTGGTATTGGCTGTGTTCTGATGCAAGAAGGCAGAGTCATAGCATATGCTTCCAGACAACTCAAGAAGCATGAAGAACATTATCCCACCCATGATCTTGAATTAGCCGCCTGTTGTTCATGCACTCAAGATTTGGCGACATTATTTATTAGGCAATATCTATCATATCTATACAGATCACAAAAGTTTGAAATACATCTTCACTTAGTCAGAGTTGAATATGAGGCAAAGAAGATGGTTAGAACTTATCAAAGATTATGACTTAGAAGTGCATTATCATCTGGGCAAGGCTAATGTGGTTGCCGATGCCCTGAGTCGCAAGAGTCATTGTCATTGTCTGATTGTAGAACCTATGCAACGAACATTGTGTCAAGAGATGGAGCATCTGAATTTACAAATCATAGAACAAGGATTCCCTGTCCAATATTGCAATTGAGTCCACTATCAAAGATCAGATCATTGATGCTCAATGGAAAAGTAAGGGCATAGCCCATATCAAGGACAAAGTCAGATCTAGAAAACCAACATGTTTCAAGATTGATGAATCAGATGTCGTATGGTTCAAGGATAGATTGGTAGTACCCAAAAATCTGGAGCTGCGAAAGCAAATTCTTGATGAAGCTCATTCTACAAGATACTCCATTCATCTAGGTAGCAACAAAATGTATCATGATCTGAGAAAGAGATATTGGTGGACCAAAATGAAAATAGAAATAGCTCAATATGTGGCCAAGTGTGATATTTGTCAGAGAGTCAAAGCGGTTCATATGAAGACTATAGGTCCATTACATTCATTGCCAATTCCATCTTGGAAGTGGGAAGATATCTGTATGGACTTCATCATGGGATTGCCCAGGACATCTGTAGGCTACAATTCAATATGGGTTATTGTTGATCACCTAACCAAGATAGCTCATTTCTTACTAGTCAGAGATAAATATCAAGCGAAACAATATGCAAAGCTTTATCTTGATAGAATCTTCAGTCTGCATGGGGCACCTAAGACCATTGTCTCTGATAGAGGGTCATTGTTCATATCCAAGTTTTGGAAAAGTCTACATGAGTCTTTGGGAACTAAACTTATCCATAGTTCTGCTTATCATCCACAAATAGGTGGATAGACTGAAAGGGTAAATCAAATTCTTGAAGATATGTTAAGAGCATGTGTCCTTTCCTATGGTGCTAAATGGGATGAATGCCTTCCCTTAGCTGAATTCTCATATAATAATAGCCATCAAGGGAGTATTAAAATGTCACCATTCGAAGCATTGTATGGCCGTAGATGCCAGACACCTTTAAATTGGTCAGAAGCTAGAGAACGTTGGTTCTTTGGACCGGATGTGGTCAAGGAAGCTGAAGAGAAAGTTAAACTCGTACAAACCAATATGAAGGTAGCTCAATCCCAACAGAAAAGCTATGCTGATAAGAGGAGACGACCGCTAGAATTCAAAGTGGGAGATTATGTCTACGTCAAGGTATCACCAATGAAAGGAGTTCATCGTTTTGGGATTCGGGGAAAGTTGGCGCCCCGTTAAGTAGGTCCTTTTCAAATCCAACAACGATGTGGACCGGTCGCCTATCGCGTCAAGCTACCAGATCACATGTCAGTTGTGCATGATATCTTCCATGTATCTCAGTTAAAGAAGTGTCTTCACGTACCTAACCAAGTGATCGACTTTGGTGATGTAGAACTAGAACCTGACTTGACTTATGCCGAGTACCCCATTAAAGTCTTAGATCAGAAAGATCGAGTCACTCGAAGATGTACAATCAAGTTCTACAAAGTACAATGGAATCAACACACTGAGGATGAAGCTACTTGGGAGTCCTGAGGATTACTTAGAAGAAAACTTTCCTTGACTTCTTCACTTCTATCTAGTTGCAATACCTTGTCTATATTGTAACTTGTCTCAGTTTGTCAATAGGATGGAAAAACCCCTTCACTAGCCTTTTGAATAAAGTTATAATGTGTTAGCTTGACACATTTTCCTTTTCCTTTACTTAGCTCTAGGTTTTAAATCTCGGGACGAGATTTCTTTAAGGGGGAAGGGTTGTAACACCTCTGGTGTTTTGACCTAGCACTAAAACTTGACATGTCATCATATGCATTACAAAGCATTCATAAAGTAGAAAATTTTGAATGCATTCACTAAATAAGCTTTATTTCATAATGTTGTTATTTTATGAGATGTGATTCAAAACCCTAAATAAAGATCATGACCACAAGGGTCAAATTTCATGTGATCATGTGAGGCCATGTGTCATTTGACTCAAATAACCCTAATGGGCCATGTTACTGGTCAAAAATCAAAGTTAAAGGAAAAGGAAAACAAATCAAATTTGAATTCAAATTCAAATCATAAAAGTCATTTTTGCCCCTTTTGTCTAATTCAAAATCCATTTGGAATTTAGGGGTTGTGACAAAAAGCAAAGTTGAAGTATATTTTATAAGGATCAACTTTGGTATTCAAAGTTTTTCAAGTTTACATATAAAATTTGGAGTAATTTTGAAATGGTTCAAATGCACATATGCACCCCAAATTCAAATTTCAAAATGGAGGTAGAATTTGAAAATGTTCCTTGAAGCAAAGTTGTAGAGTTTGAAAAGTTGAGCAACTTTCATTTTTGGAGATTTTCAACTTCTTTAGAAAATTTGTGAGTAATTTGTAAAATAAACTCAGTGGCAAATCTGTAAATACTTCAAAAATCAAGTTGGCAGCATGGCATCATCACCCCACCGCCGGTGTCCTTTCTCCGACCTTCCAGGTGCACCCGTGGACACCCTCGGCTTTGCGCTGGCATGGGGAGCACGCTGCGTGTCGATTCCGCGCGCTCCTGGCCGAGCTATAAGACCCAGACATCGTCGTTGGCTTTTCTTTCCTTCCCTCTATTTTCTCGACGCCGTTGTCTCGACTCTGGTGAGCTTCTCTTGTCTCCTCTACGCAAGTTAGCCCCAGAAAAGCCATGTTCTAGTTCCGCCTGCTCCTTGCGCATTCGACCGAGCTGTTGCTACCGCTTGATTTCGCCGAGAGCTCGCTTTCCACATTCATCTTCCTCACGGCTGGCGACCTCAATGGAAACTCCGATTCACCGTGGCCAGCATCATCCGGTGAGCTGTTGCCCTTGCTTGTTGACTCTACGGCTTCATCTCGATGCTGTAGTGCTTATTCTACTCTTGCCTGCTCGTTTTGCCCACTACAGTCGACGGAACGCCGTCGTCGATGAGGTTCGCTCCATCGTGATCCCGGTCACCGTCGAAACGCAGTCACCATAGCTTCTCCGGTCTCGCTTGTTGCTTCAACACATTTGGGGTGAGCCACTGATGCTTCATAAACTCTCTGTTTCACCGTTACATGCCTTGTTTCACTGGCGTAACACTGCCATGCCACCGCGTCTGCCATGGCCGGTGTCAGCCTTGTTCCATATCGTAATCAACCTCCAAAGTACCACAGATCGATGCGCCTAGCTCTTGTGAACATGTTGGTACTTTGGCAGTCGCTGTTGGGCTCACCGTCGGTGAGTTAGCGCCGATCAGTGCCGTCGATGCCACGGTCAATGCCAGAGGTTGGGGATGACATGTGGGGGCCGGCTGTCAGTGAGAGAGAGAATAGTGTATTTTGATATTTTCTAATTTTGAATAGTGTTGAATCTTTGGAAATTTGTAGGAAAATAATCATAGCTCCAAAAATTCTGAAAATTTGTGTGTAGCTTCTGTATATGTTCTAGTATGGTTTAAACATATGAAACTTGAAATTTGAATAAATTTTTAATGTTCAAATATTCAATCCATTAATTGATAAATGCAATTTCCATGATTTTTGTAGGCCACTATATAATTCCAAAAATTATGAAATTTGTTTTGGTATACTAATTTGTCATGAGGAAGCTTACATAAAATTTTGAGGTCATTTGGAACAAGTTCATTTTTGGGCTTATTTCCAAATTAATTCAAAAATAAATAAAAGCAAACCCTAAGTGTTTGATTAGTGTTTGATCTTGTTTTGGTCATGTTTTGTGACTAGTAGTTTCAAGATTAGTTTGATCTAGTCACATGTGTGATCCTTGACTGGTAGATTTGCAAGTTGGTTTGTTAGGCTTGCAACTGTACCATGAAAAATAGTTGTATTCGAAGTGTTGTTATATTTTATGTACCATGACGGCATCATGTTTACATTATCATCATGTTAAAGCATATGTTATAATTTCATGTAGAATCTGAGAGTGAAACAATTCTAGTTGAATAAGTTCTGGAAGAATCCTTGGTTGTCACGGGATTCAATAATTGTGGTACTGATCCGGAACCTAAGATCATCAACGAAGGCAAGCCCCGGTTTATGCATTAAACCCTTATCTTGTTACTTTGAAAAGTTTATCACCTATGTTACTTATTGCATTAAGTTGATTAATTCAAATGTTATCTACTTGATGCATTGCCTACCTTGTTAATTGTTTACCATCCTTGAAGATGATTTCATTTACAAAGGCGTAGAATGCTTAGTATGCTTTATGGTAGGCTTTCAAAGTAAAAGTTTCGATACAATCAAAGATGGCATTCTGGCCAAAGAAAGAAAGAAGATAGAATGAACTAGAGACTAGTCGGGTGACTTATCTTGAATGTTGGGTAATGTTGTCGACTATGTCGCTTAAAGGCCACTCATTGTGGATCTTCTGAACGAGACACTTTGTAGTACTGGTCACATACTCCGGTAAGCCTACTTTGGCTAATCCTGATACTAAGACTGAATGCCCACGCACTAGGGAGTGGAGAGATGGCGGGAGTAGCGTGTACCCTCGTGGCTGGAATGTGGCCGGATTTGAGGTGTGCTATGCTCTCGGGTGGCGTGGAGATGACTTAGCATAGGAGGATCCAGTAGCTAGGTTGATATATGCAAGATTAAGTTCTACATATGTCGTGTGATAAGGAATCCCCAGCTGGGACTTGAATCAATTCGAATTGCCGATGCTCCGCGGATATGGAGACTCGATTCATTATAGAAGCAATGCAGAACTGGTGAATTACTAAAACATGAGAAAAAGAATGGAATGAGATGATTGGGATATGGGAAAGGTACACTTAGTTTGAGATAATGAACAAAAAGGACTTGGGGTAAAACTTGAAAATAGGATGAAGAATAGTAAGCTTTTGGCAAAGAACTTTTGAATCTTGCTACATCCTTACCTTGTCCCAACACCTACATCTTTAAAGTCTTTCATCCCCTGTTACGTCGGGTTAGTCTTATTGAGTACTTTTGTACTCAGGGTTTGTTAACCCTTGTTGCAGGTGAGTCACATGCGCAAGCTTGTTTTGGTCCCTGCTGCATGTCTATGTTTGAAGTCAATGACAATGAGGAATGATGAATGGCCTTTGGACAAGGCACAAGTTTGCATGATAAATAAAGTTAATGTAATATTATCCCGCTACTATGGTTGTATGACACTTATGGTATTGTAAGTTTGAAAACAACTAGTTTGTAAACTATGTTATCTTAAGACTTCCGCTATCTTTTACTCTGATGTATATATATTTGAATAAACTATTGTAATCTGCAATGTCTATGATTGGGATCCTATTTGAAAAGAGAATTGTGGATGATTCGAGTTTCCCGAGGACACCCAACAGACCTGTTAAGTTGTTGGGAACTCATATACGCTATCTGAGGTATATCAAGACAATGATAGGTGCATGTGGGCCTGATTTCTTAGGAGGTTCTACCACATATTCAAGCTAGAGAAATTCTGGAAGGGGAGCCAGTGATGATGGGTATGTTTCCTGTCACCAATCACCCTGCTGTTATGCTTTTTGATTCTGGTGCATCTCATTCATTCATCAATAGGACCTTTGTCATAAAGCATGCAATTCCAATTGGGGAAATAAAGGAAAGTTTCTTTATATAGTCGCCCAGGGGACATCTATGTACTAAGGAAATGATATACCAGGTACCCATAAACCTAGGTGGGCATATTTTTCCCACTACCATGATTATTCTCAAGGATCAAGATATAGATGTGATCTTGGGAATGAATTGGATGTATCAGCATAAGGTTGTTATAGATGCTTTGAATAGGACAATAAGGGTGAGTTTGCCTGATAGTAATTCTCAGCTCCTTATCCAACTTCCTACCTTAAGAAGATCAGTGGGCAGAGTTTGTGCAACTTTTGCCAAGGAGATTAGGGATATCCCGGTAGTTTGTGAATTCCCTGATGTTTTTCCTGAGGATTTACCCAGTCTACCACCAAATAGGGATGTTCAGTTTAACATAGAGATAAAGCCTGGAATAGCTCCGATCTCTCGGAGAGCTTATAGGATGCCTCCTAAGGAATTAGCCGAGTTGAAGACTCAGTTGCAAGAGTTGATTGAGAAAGGATTTATTCAACCTAGTTCATCACCTTGGGGATGCCCTGCAATTTTTGTGAAGAAGAAAGATGAGAACCTAAGGTTATGTGTTGACTATAGTCCATTGAATAAAGTGACCATTAAGAATAAGTATCCCTTACCTCGGATAGACTTGCTTTTTGATCAACTGGCTGAGCCAAAGTTTTCTCCAAGATTGATTTAAGGTCAGGCTATCACCAAATCAAGATTAAGCCTGAAGATATTCCCAAAACGGCATTTACCACAAGATATGGATTATATGAATACTTGGTAATATCATTTGGTTTGACAAATGCCCTAGCTTATTTCATGTATCTGATGAATTCAGTGTTCATGCCTGAGTTAGACAAGTTTGTGGTGGTGCTTATTGACGACATCCTAGTTTATTCCAAGAACAAGAAGGAACACGTGGAACATCTCAGAATTGTCCTAACCCGCTTGAGAGAACATCAACTATATGCCAAATTCAGTAAGTGTGACTTCTAGCTTAAGGAAGTATAGTTTCTTAGACATGTCTTATCAGCTGAAGGAGTTGTTGTTGATCCAAGCAAAGTTAAGGATGTGCTTGATCGGAAACCACCAACTACTGTTCATTAGGTTCAGAGTTTTCTAGGAATGGTGGGGTATTACTATCGTTTTATTCCAGATTTCTCTAGAGTATCCAAGTCCATCACTGGGTTGTTGAAGAACCAAGCCAAGTTTGTCTAGTCATCTGAATGTGAAGAAGCTTTCTAGACTTTGAAGAGGTTGTTAACCACTGCACCAGTATTAGCCCAACCTGATATCGAGAAGTCATTTGACGTTTATTATGATGCTTCAGGGTATTGGCATTGGATGTGTATTGATGCAAGAAGGCTGAGTCATTGCCTATGCTTCCAGACAACTTAAGCAACATGAAGAGCACTATCCCACTCATGATCTAGAGTTAGCAGCAGTTGTCCATGCTCTGAAGATTTGGCGGCATTACCTGCTTGGTAATACGTGCCATATTTACACAGATCACAAGAGTTTAAAGTATATCTTTACTCAATCAGATTTGAACATGCGACAGAGAAGGTGGTTAGAATTGATTAAGGATTATGACTTGGAAGTATATTACCATCTTGGTAAAGCAAATGTAGTTGCAGATGCCCTCAGTCGAAAGAGCCATTGCAATTGTCTGATAATAAGAACAATGGGTTTGACTTTATACCAAAAGATGGAAAAGTTGAGTATAGAGGTAATTCAACAAGGTAGTTTGACCAATATAACTGTTGAAGCCACTATTCGAGACTAGATTATTACTGCTCAGAAAGAAAACAAGGGTATAGCCCATATCAAAGAAAGAATCAAGAATGGGAAAGCAGAATGCTTCAAAGTAGATGATGAAGGTGTGTTATGGTTCAAGGATCGCTTAGTGGTACCAAAGGTTCCGGAGTTGCGACAGTCAATTCTTGAAGAAGCGCATGCTACTAGGCTATCTATTCATCCAGGAAGTAATAAGATGTACCATGACTTGAAACAAAGGTTTTGGTGGACCAAAATGAAGATAGAAATTGCCTAGTATATAGCCAAGTGTGATACTTGTCAAAAGGTGAAATCTATACATTTGAGGTCTGCTGGAGAGTTACAGCCATTATCTATTCCAGCTTGGAAGTGGGAGGATATTAGTATGGACTTTATTGTTGGTCTACCCAAGACATCAAAAGGTTTTGACTCAATATGGGTTATTGTAGATTGACTAACCAAGTCAGCACATTTTCTTTCAGTCCAGAGTACATATCCCACTATCTGATATGCCAAGATGTATCTAGACAGAATTGTGAGTTTACATGGAGTATCAAAGACCATAGTGTCAGATCGGGGTACGTAGTTTGTCTCTAGCTTTTGGAAACACTTGCATACTTTGTTAGGTACCAAACTCCTGTATAGTATAGCTTATCATCCCCAGACTGATGGTCAGACTGAAAGGGTCAATCAAGTACTTGAAGATATGTTAAGGTGTTGTGTCCTTAACTATTCCAAGAAGTGGGATGAATGTCTGCCTTTGGCTGAGTTTTCATACAACAATAGTTATCAGGAGAGCATTAGAATGGCTCCATTTGAAGCACTCTATGGTCGTAGATGTAGAACATCACTGAGTTGGTTTGAGCCTGGAGAAATAAGGTTCTTTGGAGATGACCTTGTGAAAGAAACAGAAGACAAGGTTAGGCAAATACAAAGTAATTTGAAGATAGCTCAATCCCAACAAAAGAGTTATGCAGATAAACGACGTAGACCATTGGTATTTAACAAGGGAGATTTTGTATATCTGAAGGTATCACCAATGAAGGGAGTTACCCGTTTTGGTGTTAAAGGCAAGTTGGCACCACGATATATTGGGCCATTTTAAATTTTAGAGAGGTATAGAAAAGTGGCATATCGCTTGAAGCTACCCGAACATCTTTTAGCTGTGCATGATGTGTTCTATGTTTCTCAATTGAAGAAGTGTCTCCGAGTGCCTGAGCAGAATGTTGAGGTTGAAGGAGTGGAACTTGAACCTGATTTGACCTATTCCGAATATCCTATTCGAGTCCTAGATCAGAAAGATCGTGTCACATGAAGGAGGACAATCAAGCTCTACAAGATACAAAGGAATCAACATTCCGAAGAAGAAGCTACTTGGGAATCCGAAGATTACTTGCTAGAGAAATTTCCAGAGTTTCTTGCGTCAATATAGAGTAATGTTAGTTGAGCTCGGTTGATACAAGTTGTGTTTTATAAAGGGACCTCAGCTATTTTATGGACATATTTTGTATGTGTCGCGCGACACATTTCTTTTTCTATTACTTACCCTATGGCTTTGAATCTCGGGACGAGATTTCTTTTAGGGGGAAGGATTGTAACACCTCGGGTGTTTAAATACTAAAACCTACCATGTCATCATATGCATTGCAAAGCATTTGGCATTTAGTGAAAACTTTGATATCCATACACTAAAACAAGTTTACCTTTATGTGGTATATGTTGAATTGTATTGTTTGAATCAAGTTCAAAATTTGGTTTGGATTTGAATTTTAAAAAAAAACCCTGATTTTCAGTGTTTAAATCCTACCCTAAAAACTCATTTCAAAATCTAAGCACATTTTGGGGTTGAGCCTAAAAGCAAAAGTGTAGAGCTTGTCAAGTTATACAAAGTTTGTTTTTGGAGTTTTCAAAGTTGTTATGAAAATTTTGAAGTAATTTGAAAAGGCGAAATTCGTTAAATGTCCCCTATTTGAATTCAAAATGTCATTTCAAAATGTTGACCGAATTAGGGGGTGGTTATAAAAGAAAAGTTGTAGAACTTTGGATTTTGAGTAACTTTTATTTTTGGAGATTTTTGAGTTGTTCTGCAAATTTGGGAGTATTTGGATTTTAAAACGAATGGCAATTCTGTAATTATAGTGAACAGTGTCACGACCACCGCCCCACCGCCGGTGACCTTCTGCTCGATTCTAGACGCGCCTGTGGCCACCCTTGGCTTCACGCTGGTGCGAGGAAGGCCACTGCATGTCGTCTCCTTGCTCTCTCAGCCGCTCAATAAAGCTCAGACGCCGTCGCCGACCTTCCTTTCGTTGCTCTGCTTTTCCCGTCGCCCTTGCTCAACTCCGGCGAGTTCGCATCGTCGCTGTAGTGCCTCCACCGTCGTAGCAAAGTGCTCAATAGCTTTGCCTCCTCCTTGCATGCCTAGCCATCCAACTATGGTCACCTAATTTTGGTGGGAACCCGCGGTGCGAACCCTTCTTCCTCGCGGCCCGTAACCTCTCCGTCGTGGCTGCGCCGTCGTGGCCAGCGCTCTCCGATGAGCCATTGCCCTTGCTTTGTGTACCTATAGCTCCGTCTCGATGTCGTGGTGCTTATTACCTTGTTGCTTGCTCATTTTGTCCATCACAGTCACTTGAGCACCACCGTTGTCGTCGCTTGCTTCGCCGTGGCCGCTGTCAACGTCGACCAGCGTCACCGTTGCTTCTCCGGTCTCACTCTCTGCTCCAACATGTTCGTGGTGAGCTGCTGAACCTTCCCATGCCTTTTGTTTACACTCTACCGACCTTGTTTCGCTGGTGTGGCATCGTCGAGCCGTCGCATCCGCCATGGCCGACGTCAAGCTCACAACTCGCTAAAATTGCTCAAGCTAGTGCCTTCAAGCGATGCGGGGTAGTGTGGAGAGTGTTTTGGTACTTTGGCCGTCGTCGTTGGACTCACCGTCGGTGAGTTTTTGTCGGTCAGCGCTGTCGCCATCACGGTCAAAACTAGAGGTCGGGGATGACATGTGGGGTCACCCTATCAGCAATTGTGTAGTTGAAAAATGAATTTTCTGTTTTTCATATTTGAATGAATAGTGATAGCTTTTGTTATTTTTGTGTAGATTTATTTAGAGCTCCAAAAATTTTGACAATTTTTGTGTGACCTCTCTGTGAGGTATATTATTTAAGAAAAATATGAAATGTTGTTTTTCAGCACTTTTTGAATGTGATAAAAATTGCTCAATTAATTAATAAATGGGTTTCCATGATTTTTCTAGGCTTAATTAATTATCCAAAAATTATGAAAATTGTTTTGCCACTTAGTTATCATGTGATGAACATTTACAAAAATTTTGAGCTCAATTGGAATAAGTTGATTTATTTCATAATTTTGAATTAAATAATTAATTCATAAAAGCAAATAGTAATCTTTAATGATTTAGGTTTTGTTTGAAATTTTGGATTGAGTGATGACCTTGAATCATTAGTTGGTAATGATCCTTGGCAATTGATGTATGTGTTATAAAAAAGATTTAGTTAGTTTGACTTGCAACTGTACCGCGAAGGAAAGTTGTATTCGAATTGTTAATTTTGCATCCATCATCAAGCATTATGTTTCATATCTCACATCATGTTAAACATGGCATTGTTACTATGTGTAGTGAACGAAGGTGAACACATGGTAGTTAATCAAGTTGTGGAGGAAGTTAATCTGTTTGTTGAGGTCAGATCTGATACTTGTGGAACGTCGCAGGAACCTAACTTTTCCGTCAACGAAGGCAAGCCCCAGATGCATTTAATCCTACCTTGTGTTTTACAAATTTTATCACTTTTGCTTTTATATACTGCATTAAGTGATTAGGAGTCAAGTGGAAACCTAATTGGTGCATTACCAACCTTGTTTTTCCATATCTACCTTGTTATTAGTTTTAATTCGTAAATACCTAGTTATGCTTAGTCGGGTGATTACCTGTCACCTACGAGTTTTAAATGGATCTTTGGTTACTTATGTTATCATGAAATATGAGCATGTGAAGTAATAAATCTAGACCGGGCGGACTCGGTGTGTGAGAGCCACAAGATATGGAGGTCTTGTGAGCGACTTCTTTCCGCCTGTGTCGATTAAGGTCCGTCCGTTGTTGAACTATGTGAGATGAGACTTTGTAGTACTAACCACATACTTCGGTAAGCCTTAACTTGGCGATCCTATTACGAGAATGGCTACTCGCGCACTAGGAGTGGAGAGATGGCGAGAATAGCATGTACCCACGTGGCAATGGACTGGATTGGTGGAGTACTATGTTCTTGGGTGGTGCGGACTCATTCTTATTTTAGAGGACCTAAGGGTAGGTTGGTATATGTTGGTCAGGGACCTGCATATGTCGTGTGGTCTGGAATTCCTAGCTGGGTTAATAATCGGTTCGAATCGTCGTAGCTCCTCGGTTATGGAGACTCAACTCTCTATTCATCATCGTAGTTAATAACTGAAACTTGAGCTGGATTTGAGAAAGAGTTTGATACGAAGTTCATGATCTCATTACGGATCATGGCAGATTCATATATTGTTCTTATGAAGTTTAAATATTGAAATACTAAAATTTTGTAAAGAGCTTTTACGCAAAAGAACTTTGAGTATTGCTAAAGCCATACCTTGAATCCCTGAGCCTGCATTCCTGAGTCTTCTCAGTTTTTATTTTGGTTAAGTCTTGTTGAGTACTTTTGTACTCAGGGTTCGTTGACCCTTGTTGCAGGTGAGCCTCATGAGCAGGTCTGTTTTGGACCTTGCTGCATGACTGTTGTTCTTGTCGATGACGATAAGTGAATGTGTGATCCTTGGGCAGGATGCTTATTTTGTGTGTTATGTTTATGTTAATTATGTCACACCACTACTACTATGGTTTGTAATAATAATCATACTCAGTTTGTAAGGTTTGAAACAACTGGTTTGTAAACTAAGTTATCGTAAGACTTCCGCTATTTTACTCTGATGTATATATTTGAATAAATGTTGTAATACTGCAATGACTCTGTAATGTGATCTTGCTCGGAAATCGTGGATGATTCGGGATTCCCCGAGGACACCCGACAAACTTCTTAAATTACCAGGAACATATGCATAGTTTGTCAAAGGTCGTTGGACAGTGACAAGTGCATGTGGGTCCTATAATTTAGGAGGTTCTACCACAGCGGAGCTGGGTAGGTGGCGGCTAAGACATGGCTACAACTTTGATGTAAAAGGTATCTTCATTTGACATGATATAAAAACGATATTATTTTTATAATGCGACAAGCGCTAGTTCACGATTATTACGTTGCTGAAATTTTGTATTATTTTTTCGAGCATCTTAACGACCCCAAATGTAAAAACTCATCTCATTGAGTGCTACAACTTTGATGTAAAAGCTATCTTCATTTGATAACATATAGAAAAATATTATTTTTCTAATACGATGAGCACTAATACACAACAATACTGTCACGCACCAACAGGAGTGGCGTGACAAGGTTATTTTGTGGTGCAACAATGATATTGGCGCAACCAAAAGTGTCGGATCTAAAAAAATCACTTTTCCTATTCCTCAGTTGCCTGAAATTTGTGGTTGTGTTCAAGTGACGTTTCTATCCGTGGGATGATGGACATCAGCATCAGTGCGCTGTGTTCAGCTACTATTGGGTCCATTGTTCCTTATTGGATTTGAGAATGCATCCGCAAAGGCCGCCGCCCTACCCAAGTGCTTGACCAACCACCTGCTCCTCTCTGTCTCTCCCTCCCACTCTCTCCTCTCCCAGTTCCAGTCTCCCAGATCCTGCTCCTCTGTCTCCTCTGGCTCCATGGCACCCTCACCTCACGTGGAGCACCGACTGTGGTGGGCAGTGGCGCATCCCCCCTCCCTTCAGCACAAAGTGGCCCTCGGTGGACGAGCAGCGAAGGAGCAGCACGCGCGACAGCGTCAATGGGGACCAACGCGCGCGGGGGCAGCGGCGGTGGAGTAGTGCCCACGGCGGCCCATCCCCCAGCAGCAATGGTCGTCTTGCATTTCCATTCGCGCTACCCGCTGTATCTTCTTCCTCCTTGTCCCCGTTGTTTCATCACTTGTTGTTTGCGTGTGTACTGGATCTCATTTCGTGATTGGGTGTTGATTTGGTCATCAATTGGTTAAAATCATATATTGAGGAGGGCATGGGGATGTAGATTTTTGCTAGTAAGGTTGGAATCCTTGTGGAAATGAGGGTTGTATTGTGTTTGTTCTTACTACTACTCGAATTAGTTAGGGTTTGGTTTGCTAGGTTGATGTATGCTCTAGCTAGTTGCAAATCTATTTGGTCAATATCCCTCATGTGCATATCCAAGGATTTTCACCCGATGGCTTTTGCCTTATCATAAGAATTTATTGATTCAACACAAACAGACAGCTAATCGGAACCTTAGCAGATCTGTCCCTCAGAGCTTAGGAGACTAGCACACGGCATGAGCCATTGGCCAATCGGGACCTTGACATGGACAATTCTTAGGCCCTAGGTCCAATCTGTTCATCCCTGCCTGATCTAGGAGTTAGCAATTTTATCATATGTGTTGTGTTCTTGGTTGTATTGATACTTTTGTGGGATTTTTGCAGTTGTGAGGCTTTGCATACTAGTACGCCAATAAGTGGGCGAGCAGGCCCAAGGCACATCATTAGGAAGATCTAGTGGGTGAGTGATTGATTGTTAGCGCGACTCTACTTCGCTTTTGTCTTCATTGTAAATGAGTGCTGTGTCAGTGATCCTATAGCAGCAGCGTAATGCATTATCTGATTTTCTTATTCAGAAGAGATGAAACTAGATTTTTGTGAGGTTATGATTTCGGTCAGTGGTAGTTTTTTTTAAATTTGCGGTTATGCTGAGGCACGGAGCGATTGACATGTTTGGGCAGTCTAGATTTCGTGATGATTGACTGATTATCTGGTCAGAATTTTTGATGAGGAAATGGTACTTAAGATTTCCATTCAGTGTTGTAGGCCCTGATGAATGTTGTGATTGGTCCGTGTCAAGGCAATGGATACAGATATTCACAATACATCATTTGCTATTATGTTTGGTTTGTTGTTTCGTTTGATTGATTGGTGGCGGTGATTCGACATTACCCGTGCTTCTGATCTAACCTGTGAAGCAAAGGGAAAATTAATGGTTGAATTTTTTATATGAGCCATTTAATAATCATTCAATTGTCTCTTGTTATTTTCTGCATCAGCTTATTTCATTCATGTCATTTATTTGGCAGTGATGATATAACCATTCAACTTACAAAGCCAGTTCTGCTTCTGATAACTCATGACTGGTAGGCCTGATTCATATCGGAGCCTTGATCTATATCATGTTTTGATAAATACTCACTCACTTAGGATCATGCATTTTTTTTTCTTTGTCCAAATCTTACATCTCATTGGCCTCTGATGAAGTTGCCCAATGTTTGGATGCTGCATTCGGCTCCAAGTTCATGCTTGTCAAGTAGAACCTACTTGGAGCTGTTGTACTCACATGACAAGACTAGGTAATCCTAAGGCTTCTATGTAGTGTCCAAATGCGTCTGTAGTATAGATATATATGGTAGATTAGTTTTTTTCTCCCTAAATAATTATACTGGGTAAATTTTTGCTGAGTTTAACTATCCTTGCACTAGTACTCTTTGATCTATGCTGAGGCTAAAAAACTCGGAGAGTATGTGCTGTCATCAGCTTCGACTCTGTCCTATGAGTTGGGAGTTAAATAACAACACAAGATTGTTTACTTCTGTGAGTTTAAACCAGACATTTTGCCTTTTCCTTTCAATATAATTATTTTTTCAGGCTTTAGAACAATGAGTTAGCTACTTATGTCTAACATATTAATTATAGAGGCCATCCTGGTACCTCTTGTATTACGACCTATATTATTTTGACATCATGAATGCTTGCAACTGGTTTACAATAGCTTGGTGCAAGTGCAGAACCTTCTTTTTTCATCTAGTCTTTTACCATACTAGCTAGAACCTCTTTAGTTCTTGTATGGATGTCCTCTCAAGTGTAACAGGGGATGCTCTGTCTTTAGGCAGCATTTTGCTTCTTTTGTTTACTTGAAATTGAAGATTAGTAAGATCAACAAACCTTTTTTATTTCTAGGTTCAAAAAAAATTCTACCATATAGAAGTTCAATAGGATCTAAGAGCAAAACTCTTTTGTCTAGTTTATGTCATCATTGTTTAGTTGGGTTGCTGCATCTGGTGTTTAGACTTAATCGAGTAGTATTGTCCTGATGGTTCAGAGAAAACATAATTACACCTTTTTTTGGAGGATTCATCAAAAGGTTGTAGCTAGAAGCATGCTTGGTAATACTACTTTATTCCATAGTGATGTGTTTAGCACTTACAACCTGTTAAAGAATTTTAATTGGGCTAGATCATATGAAGCATACCTACAATGCAGTAATTTTCTTTAGAGATCTGTAGTTTTGTTTAGAACTTTCAGTACATGCCTGAAACACTTTTTGGGTTACTAAAGTTGTCAATCTTTAAAGTTGTCACAATGGAAAATTCTAAGCACTTAATGTTTCTCCAAGAAACTTGTTACAAATACATTGTTGCAGCCTTGCAGGCATTTCTAGATTCCATAGTATTACTATCTAATCTGCATTGTCCGTCTAGATTCCCTAGTATCAATGTATCATTCACTTGGATCCTCTCAAGTCATGATACAACCCTATCAATAACCTTTGCGTTTGTTCATATTTTCCATTTAAATAACTATAATACAGAGGAGCTTATCTGGACTAGAACCTATCAAAACTATACTTATGCATTGCTAAAGGGTGTATAATTTGACAATAAGTCTTCCCTAATCTTGGCACACCAAAATTAATGCTTTGACATGCTTTTAAAGAGCTACAATGTTTCAAAAATAATATTCAATCTGTGCATCCTAAATAATAGCATGGCACTTTAAAGACAAGGCAGCAAAATCACAAAGTACAAACCATAGTGGAAATAAGCAGTTACCTTCAAGTATCTCCAACTGGAATCAGGCCATAGTGGGTCCAGTCACAACCAACTATCATACCAGTAAACCTACAAGACAAGATAATAATACATCACAAATAATCACTTAAGAGTAAGTACAAATAGTGAGTAGCAGCTGCTCTCTGGGGTCTAAAGGCTGAGCCTCGCTCTCCCGCCTCCACTGCCAGCTGCCATCCATTCATCCAAATCCAAGAAGCTAAGAAGAAGGCCTCATATATAGGCATATAACTGAGATGGAGATGGACTTGGTTCAGGTTTCGTGACTCCATGCATGCATTTCTTCGGTTCCTCCTCTTTTTTCATGGCTGAAAAGAGAATAATCTCGTCGGTGCTAGAAAAAGGTGGTGCTCTGGATCCCTACCATGACCAATGACAGAACAAAGCATAAGGTCATGGAAGCCATCACGGACATCTAAAGCAAGCAACTAATCCAAATACTATTAAGGATGTCGTTCCTTCCTTGCTTCTTTGTATTGCAAGTTTAATGAATTTGGATGAAAAAAAGAGCTATAAAATATGATATGATGGATCTCTACAGCTGAAACTAGATAGAAACATAGTCCAGATCTGGATGCTTGATTTAATTTCAATTTTTCTCCTTTGTTTGTTCGCCTTGTGAACTAGAGCTACTACAGTTAGGTCATAATGTTAGGTTGGTGGCCGAAATAGAATCCAATTGTGATGCCTGATTATAGTTTAGAGTTGTCTTTGTGCATAGGTGCATGACACCACCTTGTTTGTTTACAAAGTTTGTTGCAGAATATATGTGCATTTACTAAAAAATGACTCCGGCTCCGTGCTTAGGTGGTTACAACTCTTCCTTGAGAGGTCTCAGCACAAACCTGATTATTGTTTATAGAATCAGATTTGTCTTTGTGCTAACAGTCTAGAGTTTTTTCATTTGTGCTTTTCTGTGTATTTGCTTTCTACCAGGACAAGTTAACTGTACTCAGTACTCATAGCAGGCTTCACATGTATGAGTCAGATTTTCTAATTATATACATATACAATATTATTACATTATGAACAAGCACTACTTGCACTACCTTAAATGTGCAATTTTCATATATATATTCTATAATTTTTTAAGATCATATATATTCATTGTACCTTGTTTATTGTTGGACATATGTATTATAGGCATGCAATTATTGGGCTTGTGCTGTGTCCATGTGTCCATATCTAGTCGGGTAGCCCTAGCTATGATTGGATTAGTATTAGGGAGGTAATCATATTGGGTTAACCTAGATTTACGACCTACAAATTAATCATTTGCAGGATCGTGCGTAGGACCAATCTGTGGGTGGCTAAAGCACACTATTTATGTCCTTGAAACAAATTATCTGTTGTGATTTGTGCTAACACATCTTGAACTTTGTTTATTGTGATTGTGGTAACACACACCTCTTATTTGTCCTTGTTATTTCATAGAAAAAATTGTCTCTTGTGATTTATGCTAACACATCCTGAACTTTGTTAATTGTGATTGTGCCAACACACACCTCTTATTTGTCCTTGTTCTTTCATAGAAAAAATTATCTTGTGATTTGTGGTAACACATCTTGAACTTTGTTAATTATGATTGTGCCAACACACACCTCTTATTTGTTCTTGTTCTTTCATAGAAAAAAATTGTCTCTTATGATTTGTGCTAACACATCTTGAAATCTATTAATTGTTAGTTGTGTCAACACACATCTCTTATTTGTCCTTGTCCTTTCATAGGAAAAAAATTGCCTCTGTGATTTGTGCTAACACATCTTGAAGTCTGTTAATTATGATTTGTGTGAACACTGACCCCATCAAAAACAGATGGTATACCAATTAACTTGCATACACGGGTAATAAGATTGTATAAGTTTCAATGAATTAAACGCATTTTATGACTATCCTCGTACGAAAAGAACATTGTGTCATAAAATATGAAAAAATATGGTATCATCCCGTAAAAACATAGCACTATAGTGTTATGTGATTGTTTCAGGGTGTTGTCATTTTTTTGTCATCTCTGTGAAATTTCTTGATAACTTGGGAAGTAGGACTCCATTCATTCACCACTAACTCCTTTGTTGATGTAATACAACATCTGTCAAGAAACTGAACTGCTCATTTTAATGCAGCAAGTCTTGAGATGAGGGACAGTGACCCCGAGACGACACTTGAGGTAGACCCGAAGGCGAGCGAGAGCTTCCTGAACCCGAGAAAACTGCAGCTAGAGAGCTATGAGATGTCCCAGGCTCCCAGCAATGCAGGAGCAACACGCTACAGCCTGGCCTTGTGATCATCTCACTGGTAAGTGGTGAACATAAAGTAGAAATTGCATTTTCAAAAAGTAATAGTTATAGTAACTGAAACGTGCAATTTTCTTTTGTATTGTATGAAATTATTGTCATGGTATAAATAGTAGAATAATTGATTATGCAACTGGTGGAAGAACTTTCAGTCTTAGTTACACACATATATCTGGTGTTGCAACTGAATGTAGGCCTTAGTTTTTGTGTGTGCGAAGTGTTGTGTGTCAGTTTGATCTCTAATTGGAAGGATGTGCTTCTAGCAGCTCATGCATGTTGATACAAATAGGATCATGCAAGAATGGTCAGCAGGATCTTCTTGTATAGATCAGATTTGTAGTTTTTGTAGCTTGTCACTGTCTGATTGTTTCTGACAAGTGGTAGTGATTAGAGAGTCAAGTTTATGCCTCTGCGCAAGTCTAGGAAGCTCTCAAATGTCTTGTAGAGTGATTATGGTCCACTTTGAACATCTAGTTCTTGAAACTTTGAGTAGCAAGTTACTGATAACTATTGTACCATATTTTCAGTTTTAGAATTGCATGGAACCACTTGTCATTGTACACTTTTAGCGTTGGCAAAGATCTTGCATTTGGGACCGTAAAAGCTTTGTTCGTCCTCTCATAGTGGCCTATTTTTACTTGTGATCTTTAATTGTCCAGTATGGGAAACAAATTTTTCACGCAAACAAATTTTGTCAATCAAATTATCAAGGGAAAACTCTACTTGTTTAGTAAATCTGCGTAATCGGCTTTAAGAAGTATATGTAAAAAAATTCAGAGTAGTATTTCAAGGCAAAGTAATAGTCAAACTCAG
Organism: Miscanthus floridulus; assembly: GCF_019320115.1. NCBI lineage: Eukaryota > Viridiplantae > Streptophyta > Magnoliopsida > Poales > Poaceae > Miscanthus > Miscanthus floridulus. The sequence goes on from NC_089585.1 coordinate 58,197,040, forward strand.
ATATTTGATTGCCTTCATAGTCATTTTCTGTAGACATTTTTTAGTTTATCTTGAAAAACATTGGACTAGGGGAGCTGAACATGGCATTCTACACATTCAGCTTTTGTGATTTTGTAGACTTTAGGTTCTTTTCATTCCTTGTTTGTTCAGTTCAAAGCATGTATGGTTGTATGAATTATGTTCTCTCCTTATTGCTTTTGTCAAATAGGTAGCAATAATTTGGTCTGCACTTTGACTGTGAATCTAACTGCAGATTTCTGCCACAGAATGTCTTCCACCTGCAATCTACTTATTAGTGCGTTGCTTTACTATTTGTGTCAACACACATGTGGCCCAATGCTATTTGGGCAATTGCATAGTTTCATTTGACATCCTTGCCTTTTGCAGCAAGGCACCAAGCGTATGCCTAGTATAGCTGTTATAAAATTTGTGGGTTGCTACTGAGCCAGGGGGAAGAAGATGGAGGAATTTTTTGTTTATATCATAGAGAGGATAATTGTGACATTCAGCTCAAGTATAAGTATCGGTCTATGTTTTGCACCATATGCACCAGTACTATGCGTTTGTCTTTTATTGTTCTTATTTGATGCCTCTCCAGTTCTATCTAAAGTGGAGATGCCATGCTGTAGTAGCTTCTGTTTCCATCTAACTCAACTGATCTGCCAATTATACTCTGTTTCTCCAACAGGTGCACTCATTTCATTAGTGGTTACCACAAGTGGAAATGTGGAATCCTATGGATCTCAAGCAAGCCTTCTCTGCTACAATCTTCTACCTACTGCTTCTATTCTGTGCGGGCTGCAGATTTCAGGTGTTTGTATCAGGTAGCTGCTGCTAGTTTAGTGCTACAGTCAAATAGAGGCAAAAAGCTATAGCAGCTACTGCTAATGCTGCTGCAAGTGAGCAGGTTTGGTCCATTAGAAAATATGGCTTACATGTCTCTAGGAGTTGCTGTAGCATGGTCCTTACTATTGTCAGATTGTGTATTAGTTTAATGGTAGTATGTTGTCTTAAGAGTTTGGACACTCTTGCAGTCTTGCAGAATTGGCCGGTGTATGCAATTGAGTTCTCCCACAGGAGTGGAAGAGACCTTGTCAACATGGCAAAGAAGAGGACAAATTTGATCTCCATTACTGAGGATGTCAGGTACCCGGCAAGGTACTGGATATTGGTTGGCATGGTTGATGCTATCTTCTCTGATGTAGCACAGCCTGACCAGGTATTCCTATCATTTCCTTGCAACCTGGTGTTTGATTCACTTGTCTGTCATATTGTTGAATTGAGAGTTGTTTACCCGTATTCTCTTCCTTTATGTTCTTTTCATTTTTAATTTGGCAATATTGGTCTTAGCACATGATGAGCATACTCGGATTCCCCTTCAGGACATCAATTGGATGATGCAGATTCGAGTTTCTGATGCCTGTTATGCCCTCTGTTTCCTCGTTTATATATGGTTCCAACTGTGTATGTGATATCTATAAATAACCTGCCATTGCCTGTTTGGACCATTGTAATTTTGAACAGTTTATTGCTTGATGGATTTATAATACTAGTTATTAGTTTATAATACTAGTTATTATAATACATATACAATATAATTGTAGTAACAATATATAGTATTTGCACTATTTGAAACGTGCAATTTTCATATTCTTGTGTTGTAACTTTTGAAGACCATATTCATTGTCTATTTTTGCAATAGTGGAATAAAATTTGTACTCTATCAATTTTAATTTGTGGTAGAGATTCGTTCTACAGTGGGATAGATATGTTAAGTGTGTTTACTAGGCAACCCTTCAAAAGAGTGTGTTTACTGGGCCAATAGTTCAATTCTAGCCCAGCCGAGCACCAACTTCAGTTAGCGGGTATTGGATCATGCGTCTGTTAAGGTTTGGCGGACCCGGTAAGGTTTGGCGGGTTTGATTCGCGGACCCGTTAATATTGCCTGTGTACAGAAACAACCAGCTTTGAATGTGATCGTTGGATCCAGATCTGATGGCCCTAAGACGTTGCCTGAAAAAATGCTATATTTCAGACGACTGAAATATAGCAACTCCAAAAAAAATTAAAAATGATTATTATTAAAATATTGAATAAAATGATTAAATAAAAAAACCACAACCTGACCTGGGTCTTATTTGGGCCACGAAGTGCACTTGGGCTGTGAATTGAGAGGTGGGAAAGGTGTTCTTCTATCAGCCATTGGATGACGAATGGAGGGCATCGGGCAAGGGCTAAGTTAGCCGTGACTTACCTTCTGTACGTCAGAGAATCCGAGCTGCCACCGCAGAGCCCCAGCCCTAGACGCGCCGCCCCGGGCCTCCTTCTCGACCCACGACCAGCAGCAAGCTAAGCATCCTACTCTCGCCTGCTGCCCCACGCGTTACCACCACTCCGATCCGGCTGCTCCGCCACAGGGCCGGAGTGGGACATCGGTATTCAGCCTCTTCTAGCGGCCGTGTGCGAAGGTGGACTCGGAAGGACGGCCCGGTTCGTATCTTCCTTTCGGTTCCTGAGGCGCCTGTGTCGGCCATGTCGGAGGCCGGCCGCCGCGGAGCGCGGGAGAAGCTCCGGGAGGCGGCCTGCAACGCCGTCGCCGGCGGCTTGGCAGGTAATTCTGCTCCCCTCTCGCGTTGGCTTCCGGGATTCGGGTTTGCTTGTGTGATTGTGACGGTGGTCCTGTGTTTTGCTTCCTTTCTATTTGTGGCAGGGGTGATCTCCGCGACGGTGTTGTGCCCACTGGACGTGATCAAGACGCGGCTGCAGGTCTATGGCCTCCCTTCCAACTTCTCTGGCGCACCTCCTCCTGGTAAGTTGCCTCTGCTCACGATTGCCTGCCTGCCTGTCTGCTACCTCTATGTTTGGTTTGCTATGAACTCCAGATCGTGTTTGGGTTCATTTTATGTTTATTTGTACATAGAAGAATACGTCCCCCAACCCCTCACCCCCACAACAAAGCGCACATGAGTTTCATTACAGTGAATTCAAGGCGCGCCTGCCAAAGTTGTTCAGGTCTGCACTTCTTGGAATGCAATATGATCGGGATCTAAGTCTTCTGCTCTCAAGCACTGTTGCATCTATCGAACTGGAGTTCAGGGCTATTGCCATTCCTTAGTGGTTCACTTGCCTTTCCTTCCAATTCTCTGACTGCGTTCTCTAGAAGTTCCCCCATCTTGTTGCATGTAAAGTGGGTGCCATCATATCATCTTTGCAGTGACCTTTGTCACCACCCTCACATCCTTCCAGCATTCTCCATGAAAACAAATTGCATTTTGTAATTTCTATAAGCTCCAAAGAATTTCAAACATGCACACATTCTTTGTGAGAGCACTTTTGCCTCATACTAAAATTGAGCTACTGATTCAAAATCAGAATCAACATTACACTACAAGATATAAACTTCAATGCTCAAGATATTGGCAGCAACACAACAATAAAAAAATAAGTGGTGAATGGATTCATTTTTACTGCAAAACAAGCAAGACATGTCATCTACATGACTTCTTTTAGCCAAGTTATCTCTAGTAAGAAGCTTGTTTTTAATTAATTGCCACATAAAGAGCTGAACTCTTTGGGAAATGCAAACTTTCCAAATGGCAGGTGTATAAATTGGACAGAGTAAAGACTCTTGGATTCCTAGCCCCAGATCACAGCATACAGCCATCAGAGAGGGAGATAAACTTCTTCAATAGCTTCAAGCTCAAACCACAGGTTCATCATTTAACGGGAAAACGTTCTCTGAAACTAAGTTTCTTCCATCCCAGAACCTAATCTTCCATCCCTTTGGAAGTAGGTTTCTTCATAAAGTAAGTTTCAGGTTCTCCTCATCCCAGGCTTCAAAAATAGTTACATTTTTCTCATTGATTAGGATGTAAATTGGACACGATTGAATGGCCAAACTTGAGTTACCAAACCAATGGTCCTCCCAGAATCTAATCTTTGTTCCATCCCTCACTTTCCATTTAAAACCAAATTTGGCAGATTTAGCTGCCCAAAGCACTCAGGGCAACGGAAAAGGTTAGGAGTGTTATTTTCGTACTTCTCATCCACAATCTTTTTTTTCCACAAAACATTTCCACTCAAAGCAGACACGTTAAGGCAGCCAAGATCTGGAATGCCCAAACCCCCACCCTTCGGGCCATTAATGTCCTGTTAGCTAAGTGATATCCATTCTCCTGATTGTTCTAGAAGAAATGCCCCATATGTGAGTCGATTGCTTCCACAGCCCATTTGGTAAACTTAATGATAGACATGAGGTAGATGGTAATGCTGGCCAGGCAGGATCTAAGAAGGGTTAACTTCCCCCATAAGAGGAGTCTTCCCCTCCAACCACCCACCCTCTTAATGATTTTATCTACTATAGATTGTATATCCTGCCTTCTAAGCTTAGAGAAATGCAAAGGAACACCCAAAATACTTAAAAAGTTAAAAGGTAACTTTGCTCTTTTAGAGCAAAAGAGACTAAAGAAATCATTTCCCTCACTATCAGAGATGCCAATAGTCATCAGATCGCATTTGTCATAATTAGTCCTTATGCCAGAAAGGTTTTCAAAGCATGCTAAAAGCCACTTCAAATGCCTAGCCTTTGTTAACTTATTCTCAAGAAACATGATGGTACCAACTGCATATTGCAGGGATATAATACCACCTGGTCAAACATTAGGGAGTAAGCCATTGATTAAACCGTAGTTGGCAGCTTTTTTAAGGATCCTAGTAAAAACATCAGCTACTAGATTAAAAAGGAGAGGGGCTAAGGCTTCCCCCTGCCTTAGGCCTTTTCCTTGTGTAAAATAAGAACTATTCTCATCGTTAATAATCTTGACACAAATGGGAGCCATCTCTCACAATTTTACCATTCCAGGAAACCCACTTATCTCCAAAACCTCAGTGAGCATATACTCAAGGAAATGCCAACTAATTTGGTGCTAAGCTTTTTCATTGTCTAATTTTAGGATCACACAAACTTCCTAAGAAGAAACTACAAGATTGAAGGGGATAATTACAATTGCGTGCTATGCAACCTAAATCTAGAAGACACCACATATCATCTGTTTTTTGAATGCCCCTTCAGCACTAGATGTTGGAATTTTGTTGAGATTTCTTGGGATCACGTCATCAACTTCGATTTAACCCAGAAAGCCAAAGTGGAATGCCAACATCATACCAAAACCAGATGTCATCTGTGCAAAAACCTTCCACACGCACCACTTAGGTGGTATTCCTCTTATCCTGACCAAGGTTTCTAGTAGCTGTCCATATGGTTCAATTTCTCCTACCCATTCCAGGACCTCCATCCTTTCTCAGATTTTTGTTGAACGTAACATCCTTTCTCAGATTGAAAGATGTATAGTTGTTGATGTCTTTATGTCTCTTGTGAGGAGGGAACTTGACAAGGAATTTCCCCACATCCAGCTGTTATCTGCCAGGTCCAGCATCCCCCCCTGAAGAACTTCTCACAATATCACAGTTACTCATATTCAGCCAAGTTGGTCGATGGTGTGGATGTCTGCCCAGACCACCCAGGTCCAAGTCCTTGTTGAAGTGAATTTGGGTGCCTATTTTAATTTAATAATAAAATGCCACCTAGTTCCTCCTAGGTTGGAAAAAGTTGAGGCTTCTTCCACATGGGGATGACAGTCATGGTGCAAGCTTGTGCTGCTGCTGATTGTGCCCTTGTTGCTAGCCTCCCTGCATCCCTCCACCCTGATTCTTCATTGGGTTTCCGCCACCTTGGGATCTGTCAAGGGCGTTGGCACCCAAGGTTGGAGGTCCTTGGCTCCTTAGTTCATAGCCAGGGGCCGGTAATGGTGCCAGGGCTGTTACCTGGTCGATCAGAGAAGAAGGGGGTGAGATTGAGAGAGAAGAGGTAGATTATGGAAGTAATTGTTCTTTCTTGATTCATTCTCACGTAGTCCTGGGTACATATAGGAGGCTGGCTCCTTGATTGTAGCCCTGCCTTAACTTCTAATTACTCAACCAACTCATAATTACTAAGGCCCCTTCAGCCACCCAAGGCCTCCTCGGGCTCCTGGTGGCCATGCACGCCCTCGGGGGCACCCCTGGCTGCGTCTCGTGCCCGCAGCCTGCGGCTGTACTGTCGGCCCCACATGACATCTCTCCCCCCCTCGACGAGCAGTTCATCCTCGAGCTTGAAGGAGGGATAGCGGTCGATGAAGCTCTCGACGTCTTCCCCGGTTGTTGATGTCGCCGGTTCTCCCTGCCAATGCACCAACACCTTGTGGACACCTCTGGCCAGGCGGGTACGGGTGGCGCGTTCCGACACAGGTTGTGTGGCGCCGTGATGAGTGGGCGGCAGGGTTGGAGGTGCAGCCGGTGGAGTGCCTGCGAACTTCTTCAGTAAGTCAACGTGGAAGACGTGGAGGCGGGCGCGAGGCGGGAGCTCGAGGTGGTAGGCGACGTCATTGATGATGGTTGTGACGCGGTACGACCCGTAGAAGCGTGGCTGGAGCTTCCCCTTGGTGGCCACGTGCAGGGAGGTTGGGGCGCGGTGGCGAAGCCGCAGCCAAACCCAATCGCACACTGCATAGCGAGCTTCACGATGATTCTTGTCGTAGTGGCGCTTGTAGACTACCTAGGCTTGCTCCAGGCGGCAATGAGCATCGGCCAGGAGCTCATCCCACTCAGCCATGCTCTTGGCCACCGCAGCCACCCTCGTTTCGCTGGGCTTGTAAGAGCGGATGGAGGGTGGGTCGCGGCCGTAGACGATCTTGAATGGCGTGTCCTTGAGGGAGGCTTGAAAGGCGGTGTTGTAGACAGTATTCTGCCCATGCTAGCCAGCGCATCCACTGGCGGGGGCGATCGCCGGTGAGGCAGCGAAGGTACATGGTGATGACCTTATTGGCTGCCTCGGTTTGGCCATCAGCTTGGGGATGGAACGCTGAAGTCATGTGCAGCTTGGTTCCAGTGAGGCGCATGAGCTCCTTCCAGAAGATGAGGTGAACACCGAGTCTCGATCAGAGACTAGGGACTGAGGCATGCCATGAAGGCGCACTATCTCGGTGAAGAACGCCTATGCCACAGACTCCGCCGAGTATGGGTGAGCCAGCGGAAGCGGAATGAAGTGGCAATACTTAATGAAACGATCGACGACAGTATGACTGATTTGCCGCCGACGCGGGGAAGAGCTTCAATGAAGTCCAGCCCCAGGCCTGTCCAGATCGAGGTGGGCACGGCAGTTGCAGCAGTAGGCCGGTGGGGTGGAGATGTTCAGACTTGTAGCGCTGGCACTGTGGTGCAGGCACGGATGTAGTCTTGGACCACCGTGCGCAGGTGAGGCGAATGAAAATCGCGGCGCAGGCGGTGTAGGGTGCACTGGACCCCTTCGTGGCCGTCGTCCTGCACGGCCGTGAGGACTTCGGCCAGCAAGGGTGATGCTAGAGGGAGGTAGAGGTGGCCCTTGAAAGCCACCATGTTGACGATGAGGGACCAGGGAGCCGTGCGCTGGCCAGCCGTAATCTCGGCTTTAATAGCGCCGCATCCGTGTCGTTGGCGTGGCGGAGGCGGTCGACGAAGTCGAAGCGCGGTCCATAGATGGCAAGGATCGCCAGCTCCTCAGTGTCCCGGCGTGACAAGGCGTCTGCCACTGTGTTGGTGCTGCCAGCCTTGTATTCAATAGTGAAGTCGAAGCCTAGGAGCTTGCCCACCCAATGGTATTGTGGTATGGTGGCCAAGCGTTGATCTAGCAAAAATTTCAGACTGTAATGATCAGTCCTTACCAGAAATCGCCGCCCCAGAGGTATGGACGCCAATGTCGGATGACGAGGACGAGGTCGATGAGCTCCCTCTCATAGGCCGCCAAGGACTAGTGGCGTGGCGCTACTGGTCGGCTGAAGAATGCCACCGGATGCTGGCCCTAGAGAAGGACTGCCCCGAACCCGTAGGTGGAGGCGTCACATTCCACGACGAAGGGCTCGGCGAAGTCGGGCAGCGCGAGGACCGGCGCTGTGGTGACTGCTGTCTTGAGGGCGGAGAAGGCAGTGCTGGCTGCCTCTGTCCAGACGAAACCCTCCTTGAGCAGGGCGGTCAGCGGCGCTGCGATGGTGCCGAACTCCTTGACGAACTTGCGGTAGTACCCGGCCAAGCCGAGGAATCCGCGGACCGCCCTGCTGAGCGAGGTTGAGGCCAGTCCGCCACTGCCCGGACCTTGTCGGGATTCATGGCCACCCCAGCAGCGGAGATGACATGCCCCAAGTAGGCGATGGAGGTGATGCCGAACGCGCATTTGGAGCGCTTGATGAAGAGCGGTGCTGGTGAAGGACGGTGAGGACAGTGCGTATGTGCTGAAGATGTTCCGCCCACGAGCTGTTGTAGATGAGGATGTCGTCGAAGAAGACGAGGATGAATCGGCATAGGAATGGGCGAAGCACATCGTTCATCAACGCCTGAAATGTGGCTAGGGCGTTGCTGAGCCCAAAAGGCATGACGAGGAACTCGTAGAGGCCATCGTGAGTCCTGAACGCCGTCTTCTCGACATCAGCAATGTTCATGCGAACTTGATGGTAGCCAGAGCGGAGGTCCAGCTTGGAGAAGAAGTGGGCGCCGTGCAGCTCGTCGAGGAGCTCGTCAACCACCGGAATGGGGTAAGCGTCCTTGATGGTGATGGCGTTGAGGGCGTGATAGTCGACGCAAAAGCACCATGAGGCATCCGCCTTCTTGACGAGGAGTACGGGCGACGAAAAGGCTGAGGAGCTGCGCCGGATCAGCCCTTGCTCGTGTATGGTGGCGCACTGCCGTTCCAGCTCGTCCTTGTGGGCGGCGGGGTACCGATAGGGCCGAACGGTGGCCGGTGCCGATCCAGGGACAAGGTTGATGCTGTGGTCCCTGGAACGTGGTGGAGGCAGTTATGTTGGCTCAGTGAAGACAGCAGCACAAAGCGTCCAGCAGGGCGCCCATAAGGTCATTGCCCCCGCACGCCCGCAGGGAGGGGCTGGCTGGACCAGCGACCCCCTGCCAGCAGACTTGATGGTCGCGGCGCCAGAAGGACATGGAGAGCGCACCGAAGTCCCACAGAATCGGCCCCAGCGAGGCCAGCCAGTGGGTCCCGAGGACGATGTTGTAGCCGGCCAGCGGCAGCGCGAAGAAGTCGGTGGTGAAGCCCTCGCCGCTGATGGAGAACGCCGTGGCGTGGTACACTCCCGGGCACGGCACGCGTTCGCCATTGGCCACTGTCACCTTGATGTTGCCCTTGGACATGTGTTGAAGGGAGGTACAGGCTGCGGCTTCTTCGGAGATGAAATTGTGGGTGGAGCCGGAGTCGAGTAGCGTGAGGGATGCACCGCCCAACAGTAGGTGCACCTGCATGGTCTCGCTGGTGCGGATGCCCGCGATCACGTTAAGCGAGATATGTGGATTGACCGCTTCGGTGGCCTCCACTGGTTCTGCTGCTTGGGCGTCATCGGCCTCATCATCTTCGGCCAAGTCGAGGAGGAAGATGCGCTGGCAGACGCGGTTGTGACCTCTGCCAAACTTCTCGTTGCAGTTGAAGCAGAGGCCAAGGCGGCGCCGCTCCTCCATTGCAGTCTGCGAAAGACGTTTTACCTGGCCCCTTCATAATTACTAAGGCCCCTTCAGCCACCCAAGGCCTCCTCGGGCTCCTGCTGTCCATGCGCGCCCTCAGGGGCAGCCCTGGCTGCGTCTCGTGCCCGCAGCCGGCGGCTGTCCTGTCGGCCCACATGACAGGATCTTTGATGTTGGAGTTCATGTCTGGGTTCATTAGGGATCTGCAGGTGGATGGTTTCGTGATTTCAGGGAGCTTTACGTTTTGAATATAGATTCTTCCTGTATGTGGAAGGAGTCTTTATTGGATGTTTTTGTTTAGACCTGTGGGGTGATGTCACTTGTTCAGAGCATGCTTCCAAAATCCTTGAGACAAAATGGAAAGAAAGAATGTCAAAACTCGGAAATAGGTATCTAACTGAGATATAGCCTATTATAGGTTCAGTAGTGCTAGATTAGGCACATAAAGCATGCAGACTGATAAACAGCCAACAGTTGTTTTAATTTAATGTTGTTTTTTTTCGACTTTGGTCATGGGATAAATCAAAACTCGGTCAGGGGGAGAGTACCCCCCTCCCCTCCGACCTCCAGACTTCAGTGGTTGAACCAGTGTAACTCAAGGAGATAACATACATCTTGAAGGTCCATGTACCTTATCCTATCCATTTTTCGTGGAGCCTAGCGGCTGCTGCTTGTCTCTTGCACTTGGTTATATAGCATAGATGCAACTTCAAGGCTGAACCATGCACCATCTCATATTGATATCCTTTTTGATATCACAATGGTACTTCAATAAGCATGATACTCTCAGCTTCATCTGGTTGAATATTAAATTTAAATTGAACCTAACTGTTTGTATGAGGGATTGATATTACCATTTCTGTTAAGCTATGAAAGACTTGAGTGCTATGTTGGATATTCTAATGCTTAATTTGGAGACTATGACAAAATATTTATTCTTTCTTGCCAAGTTTGTCTTTCAATTATGCAAAGTAACTTGGAGAGAAACCATTATGACATGTGGAGATGTTATCTAAAACCATGAGTTTAGAAGATAAAATCTACGTAGTTATATTAGCTTGAGAGACATGAGGTACAATTTTTATGTCTCTTGCTGTAGTTTGATGATTAACATAAAGCCATGTTAGAAAATTTTGGATGCTTAGGAATCCAAATTTTAAATGCTACCAACCAGTCTTTGGTATTTTTATTTACTTATCATCTGTCTTTTCAATTTTCCCTTGTTTTCTGATTCCAGTCTCTATCTTTATTAGGTAGGGTGATTATTTCTGGTTTTCAGCAGATATTAAAAAATGAAGGCTTGCCTGGGCTGTATCGTGGCCTTTCTCCAACAATTGTAGCACTGTTTCCGACTTGGGCTGTAAGGAATTGTTAATCTTACATCTTCTACCAGCACTATTGCAGAACTGTTTAACATACTTCGTTAGTCTTGTTATCCAAGTGTGGTTTAGTTGAACAATTAATGAGCTATATACTCACTTTATCCTGATTTGATGTGTTGACAGCTAGAGTTCTTACATATTCTGGATTAAGGCTAAAATCAAATGCGTGTAGTTTTGGGGAGCATGTATAGACGTCTTATTGCATTTGTTGCTTGCTAGCAAGGGACCCTGTTGTTACTTCATATTTAATGTACCTTAACAAAACGAATCAAGTGATATATGATGTGGAGATAAGATCTGCTTTTTCATCGAAAACGCAGGACAACTGTGTGTCATTGGATTAAATTTCCAGATTATGTTCACGCTCACGGCCATGCTTGATGTAGATACTAGACACAACCACTGTCTAAGATTCTAGCCTGTACTGGCCTCCCGGGATGTCAGACCCTTGGCACCGGCTGTGCACCAGAGGTGACACAGAGGTGAATCTCCACATCTACAGCCTGCAGCAGGCATTGTACTGAGGCGGAACTGTAGTTGAAGACGGCATCATTCCTCCACTTCCAGATAATCCATGTGGCAAGACTGATCAGCGAGTTGAAGGTGGCAGCACTGGCCATGCTTCTTGCCTCACCATTCTGCAAAGAATGAAACCATTGATAGTTTTGTGGGGCATGTTTATGTAGTGGTTTGTGGGCGTTTGTAGGATGAGCTGGGAGAGCCCATTTAGCTATGATTTTTTTCAGGGGAACACAGGACTCTTTTGTGATGTTTTATGATTTTTTTGAACGCAATGGCAGGAGATCTGCCTTTCAATTAAGATAGGGAAAGATAGTTTATGTACAAGCAAGGACACTCGAGATGAGGGTTTCAAACCCCCACAAGCAAGTAAAGGAGGGAAACGCACGGCCCAAAGGGGGGACAACAGCTAAACATAAGCGAGTGCTCTCTTCCTTTGCTCTATGTCTTCCTTTATCCTTGCGGCTACTTGCGGCACCGTTTTTATCTTGTTGTTGAAAATTCTCCTATTTCTCTCTTTCCAAATATTCCAAAAGGTGTAGATTACTATCCCGTTAAGCCGTCTATGCTCAGATCTTGGCACTTTTCTTGCCGCCTCTTCCCACCATGACCTGATATGGATGGGGTCTACCTGGGGTTGCTGTTGAAGTTGAGTGAAGTTTTCCCATGAGAGGATCTGATCCCAAACCGCCTTAGCAAAAGGGCAACATAGGCATAGGTGAAGGCCGGTTTCTAAGGGACCGTTGCACAGCACGCATTGTTGTTGGTGTGGCCACCCTCTCTTTTGTAGGTTTTGCGTCGTTAGAATTTTATCTTGCACTAAAATCCAGGCGAAGATCTTGCATTTGTTGTCCACATGCGCTTTCCAAATCAATTCCGTACGGAAGGGGACGAGGGAGCCTTTGAATTGAATTCTGTAGGCTGTGCGGGTGGAGTAAATCCCATCCTTGGTCCATCGCCAGATGATGGTGTCCTGGACGCCCTGTTGTAGGTGCACATCCTGTATTCGTATCCAAAGGGACACAAACTCCTCTATGTGGACAGCCGAGGTGATTTTCCTTCCTAGCTTGTGCATCCAATTGTTGTTCCGGAGCTCTTGTTGCACCGTTCGGTTTCTCCTCGAAACAAGGCGAAACAAGTTCGGGGCTAGGTACCTAGGAGCTTATCCATCAAGCCAATTATGGTGCCAAAACTTAGTCTTTGCACCATCCCCCAAAGTTATAATGATTGAGGAGTTGAAGAGGAGACGATCATCATCAGAACATGGAAGCTCTGAGCCGCTCCAAGACTTGAAGTCGTCCACCCATTCTTGCCAAAGCTAGCGCAACCGGAGGGCTCTCCCAAATCTATCGAGGTCCAGAACGCCTAAACCACCAAGGTCTTTTGGTCTGGTAACTGTTGGCCAGTTAACCAGGCGGCATTCTCCTCCCCCTTCCACAAGAAAGATCTCCTGATTTTGTCGATCTTTTTCTTAGCCCATGCCGCCAAAGGAAACACAGTTAGGTGGTAGGTTGGCATGGAGGAGAGGACAGAGGTTACTAGAGTGAGGCGTCCCGGTTTGTTTAGCCATCTACCTTTCCATTTGGGTAACCTTTGTCCAATACGGTCTATGAGAGGTTGCACATGGACCTTTTGCAGTGATCTGATGTGGAGTTGCAGCCCCAAATATTTGCATGGGAAGCCCCCTCTAGTACCGGTGAAAGGTGATAGGACTTGGTCTAGGTCGACATTTGCACAACTGATTAGATGCACTGAGCTCTTTTGTAGATTAATATGGAGTCCCGAGAATGTGCCAAAAGCCTGTAGGATGATTTTGACGGCTTCTACATCGTCTTTTGTTGGGCTGATGTTTTATGATTGTCCATGGGAGTTTGGAGTCGACATATGGAATAGGCACTTCTTTGAGAGAAGAAAATTTTTGACTCCCAACTTCATGGATGAGTATGCCTATGCCTTATGGAGTGAGCAGAAGTTTGGAGTGTTTCTTCTAATACTCTAAATATAAGGCATGGTTCGTGCTGGCATGGTTTTCCAAATTAGACTATGGCTCATAATTTCTCCAATATTATAATGTTTGTAGCAGTGAAATTATGACCCAACATAGTACTTTCGATTTTGAACTCGAGGATACCACTTTTGTATACTGAAATTTACATCTTTGTAAGGCTAATTGTTAGATGAAAATAAGATGTTCGAATCTTAAAATGCATGCACGCCTTATGAATAGAAATGGAGTAATCATAATTTTCGTTTCAGAATATAACAGAGATTGCCTTGAGTAGGAGAGAACATATCCTTGTATTTCATAAGCAGGAGAGAACATTTCCTTGTATTTCGTAAGCTGGCTGGAAGGAATGTGATGGTCTTTTCTCTTCTTTGTAGAATTCTCTCTGTTGCCTAGTTTGGATTATTTAGTTCTCGATTCCATTTTCAAAACCTATGATTGCGTGCATAAAGCTGATGCCTGTTTAGGTATTCCTTATTTTTTCTAAAATAATTGATCGTATAGTAGTTGAATTTGTCTATACGCTTCTATTATTGAATTTCTTTTGTTAATTCTCAAATTTATATGTGGTACATACTATTTACCTAAACAGGTAATCATACTTTTGCTTGCATCTCCAGGTAACCTTTTCAGTTTACAATCACATGAAGGGAGTTCTTCATTCGAAAGGTTAAATACAACTGTGCTTTACCAGACTGTTAGATTTGTCAATTTTCATTTATGTTTGAAATGCTGACAAGCAATGGGAAGAGACATTGGACCCTTACTGTGGTGAATGCACTTGAATAATTTTGTCTTTTTATCCATATTTGAATTTTATTTTCAGTTACTCAAGCATTTCAAAGAACACTCTGGACAATACAGTGCGCGTGCGCGTCCCTACTCGTCTCCGCGACATCTGCGGCTTGTGCCCACCATCTGTACCACCCTCATCCACCACCATTTGTGGCTCGCTCGATCCTGTCCGCGAGCCCGTCGCCCACTTGTTGCTGCACACCGCCCATCCTTGCGGACTCGTTCACCGCGCACAGCTCATCAATTCTTCACAGCCCAATCCGCACAATTCATCCCATGGATTCTTGTTCAAGTCCGTGCAGCAGAGTCCCATTGTCCTGCTGTTCGTGTGTCATCTATGGCTGACTCTGCTACATGCTCTGTTCTTCTCAGTCTTCTCTGTTCTTCTTTGTCTTCTCTGTTTTACTGGTACTTTTTTTTGCAAGGCTGTTTTACTGGTACTTTATGTTCGTGCTGCAGTTGTGGTGATGTTCTTCTGTTGCGGTATGCTGCTATGCTAGTATATTGAGGCCTATTTCCGAAGTTCCATTGCATATGTTGCATTTGAGTCCATCCAAGTCCAATTCCACACCTAAAGTTCATCGAAGCTGTGTGTGTCCACATTTTGTCAGATCAGCCAACTTTTTTTCCTTTTCTTTGATTAGCTGAGTCCTGTTGATTTAGCTAGTCATCATCATCATCATTGATGTGACTATGCCCTCGGTCTTTTTCGCAGCCATTTTGCTACACTTCATGATCAATGGCCTTCTATTTGTCGTCATCACCATTCTATCCTACTGTTTGCCGTCTTGCAGCAGTGATCTCTCTATTCTTCCTTTGGCTTGATTTGACACATCTCTCTATTATCGTCGAGTTCAAAATCTCCAAAGCGTGGTTCATAGTTGAAGTACTGTTTTGTGAAGACTTGAGGTATTTGCTGAAGTATGGGTTGTGAAGGCAGTACGCTCTTGTGGCTGAGGTCCTTTTCTACATCAACATTGTTCAAGAGTTGCACGCTTCGACGACATCTTCTATTTTGGATTAATTCGTCTCTTTTATTTTTCAAGTCTAGTGCATTGTGTCAACTCTCCAAATGCAACGACATTGCATTCACGTTGCATTTGAGAGGGGGTGTTCAAGCATAATAGTCAAGGGCATTAGTGTAATCTTCTGGTCTAGGGTTTCCCTCGTGTGGCCCTGTGTCCCTCATGTACTCTATATATAGTCCCCATTGGGCCTCAATATTATCATCCAGTTCAGTCTCTCTTTATTCGTATGGTCTAGGGTTTCCCTCCTGCGTCCCTCATGTACTCTATATATAGTCCCCATTGGGCCTCAATAGTATCATGCACTTCAGTCTCTCCCTTGGCTATTATACCTTAACAGAGGAGTCCAAGACTCATCGACAAACTTGATGGGCATAAACTTGTTATTTCTTCTACGAAAACAACCACCAGAAACAAGGCTATAGGCAAGAAGATCAAACCCCAAGCTGATCTGCTGATAATATTCCACTCTTCCCCACTAGCCAAGCGACCGAATTCGCTGGTCTTTCTACTATTATTAAATATAATGACAAGGGTGTCACTTTTCATGAAATTCCCATTGTTCAAATTCAGAAGCTGGCAACTGAAACCTGCTGCATTTCTCCTTTGGAGGTGACGGCGGAGCTGTTCCTTGCCTCAAGGTCTGAAGATGAAGCAGACTGCAGATCCGAGCAGGAATGGCGTATGAAGTTTCTCTTTGTCTCCCTTTGGGCGAAGAACTAGATACTTCCTCCAATATTGTTTCTATGGATATCAGTTCAATTGACAGTAATTTCGCTAGTGTAAACAGAAGTTGGAGCATCCTAAACTGGAATATCATAGGTATTAATTCAGAGGACAAATGCAATGCTGTCAGAGAAAATTGATGAGAGTTTGTGTGCCATTTTTTGTACTCAAGAAACTAAGAACAATTTGATGATTCCTACATCAAGAAACTTGCTCCTAAACAATTCAATAAATTTGCTTTCTCCCCTCTGAAGAGGCTTCTGGTGGTATTCTCATGGGTTGGAACAACTCCATTTTTAGTGGTGAGTGTAGAGCATTAGGGGACACCTCACACCCATTATCGGGGGTGGCTTTCATATATAGTCATGGTACAACTTGGAGTACAAGTCACATGATCTACATGTGTTTACATATCTCTAATACTCGCCTGCAGTCACATCGGTAGGGAACTGGATGCAGAGACGGCAAGCAGTCCCTTAGTCATGATGTCTGCGAACTCTTGTGCGGAGGGGACATGGAGGACGCAGACCTGCCCCAAAGCAACCTTCTCGTGGACGAAGTGGATGTCAATCTCGTTGTGCTTTGTTCGACGATTGATGAACCGGATTGGCTGTCACTTAGATGGCACCGGCATTGTCGCAATAATCAATGGTCACCCAAGGAACCAAAGACATGAAGCTCATAAAGCAACTGTCGGCCAGCAATTGTGATAGGATCGACAATCCTACCACGACTGCGTAGGGCATAGGGGTAGGAGACCTAGTGGTCGGGGATGATACGGCGTCAGCCCACGCTCCACCAGAGGACGCGGCGGTCGCCCCCCAGAATGACAAGGTGTGGGCCTCAAAGTCCCAGCAGGATGGGGCCCAAGGTCCGGAGGTAGTCGACGCCGAGGATGAAGTCAAAGCAGGTGATGGAGAAATCCTCCAGGTTGATGCATATGGGGACGTTGCGAGCCATGCCCTCACAGGGAAGGCGATCCCCATTGGCTACCGTGACGCAGGTTGGCGCTGTCCGCCGTCACCAACCCAATGCGTCGCATGGTCCCTACATGGATAAAATTGTGGGTCGAGCCCGTATCAAGGAGGGCGAGCAGGCGGTGCCCCTGGACGTCGACGTGTAGCAGCATGGTATTCCTCGTGCGGATGGCAGCGATTGTAAAGAGAGACGACTGGGGCGTCAGGCGGTCCTCCTCGATGGCCACCTCGGCGCCAGCATTGTCTGCCACCTCGTTGACGAGGTAGTCATCGGCCTCGAGGTAGAAGAGTTGCTGGCATTGATGGCCCCGCACGTACGGCTCATCACAGTTAAAGCACAACCCCTCACGACGGTGCTCCAGCATATCGGTCGGCGTCGGGCGGCGGAACGGCCGTGGAGGTGGAGGCAGCGCCGGAGCCTGCTACGGGTCAGGGAGCGCCGGCACGGCCACGCCTGGTCCAGGGACGCGCGCTGGTGCAGCCGGTGCAGGCAGCGCCAACTGCTGGCGCTGGAGAAGGTGCGTGGCCCGCTGTACTGGGGTCTGCATGGTGGCCGCGGCTGGGCCAGGTGCATGGCCGTTTGCAGGTCCTGGGGCTCCCGAGGCTCGACGTCAACGCGGATGTGCTCCGGAAGCACACCACGAACAGGTCGGCCTTCTAGGCGGGTAGCAGCTACGGCAGGTGACACACCAGCGTGTTGAAACACTCACCGTGGAGGTGAAGGCAGCCGCACTAGTTCAGCCAGGCGGTCGGTGTGGATGGCCGGCCCGAAACGCAGGTGCAGAGATCCTTGAAGTGCTCCCACGAAGTCATGCCCTCATCCTGTTCCAGGGCATAGTACATACCACGTCTGGGCGGCACCCCGGAGGTGGTACGAAGCGAGCCAAACTTGATCCAAAGCAGGTGTGTGCTGCCCCCGGAAGAACTGCTCACAATGGGTGAGCCAATTCAGGTGGTCCTCTGTTCCATCATAGGAAGTAACATCGAGCTTGATGAAACGGGGGACGCCTAACCCCGCGGACGCGTCAGGGGGCGGGCGCTGGTGGTGGTGCTAGGGCGGTGTAGTGAGGAAACACATGCCCTGGCGGCGCTGAGAAGTTGGGCAATGGGGACAGCGAGGGGGGAAAATTGAGGTGGATGGGGATAGGGGCGGGTGAAGCAGCGGTGGCTGGTGCGGTGGGCATGGTGGTGGTGGTGGTGGGCGGCCCGGTGTGCAATACAGTGGCGGCGGGGGCGGTGGTTGGTATGGCTAGGAACGCTGTCGTGCCGTACCCTGGCATCCCGTAGGTAAAACCTTGGGGCATGGCGCTCGCCGAAGTGGACGCCTAGTTACTCTCCACGGTCGCCACCCGCGTGTTGAGATTGGCCAGCTGCTGGGCGAGGTCGGCGAGAGCCTTGGCAATGGCGTCAGGGCAGGCGGTGGCACCACCGGTTGCACCATCGGTTGGGCCGTCTCCTTGCCATCATCGAAACCTGGCATCTCCGGTACCAGATTGATAGGATCGACAATCCTACCACGATTGTGTAGGGCATAGGGGTAGGAGACGGGTGGCCGCGGACGATAACCCCGGCAACGAACGGGAGCCGTGGCGGTGGGCGCAAGGAGCGGCGGCGGCGCGGCAGGGAAAGAGCAAGGGAGAGGGAGTCGAGAGGGTGGCCCTTGAGGCCAGGCAAAAGATATTTGCCTTGCTTAATTCATTCCAAAAGTGTTTTGGGATATTTATCCCTCTCCTAACAAGCCAATCAATCAAGATCCTATAATATGGAAGTGAACAAAACCATCTATTGGGGGCGCCTAGGCCATAGCCGGCGACGTGGTCTAGCCACTGGGCCGGGCCCGGCGTTGCTGTGGACGCCAGGAATAACAAACTGCATGTACAACAGCCCAATACTCCATCTCTGCACTGGAATGGGATACACTCTTTGCCACTTTGAAGACCAAGAGACCAAGTTGTCACTGAGGAAGATTGAATAGCTGGAGGTAGAACACCGGGAGTTTGGGCAGTCGGCCCATTTCAGTAGAGGACACACCACCAGTGCCGAGGTGTAGACCAACGTCTAGGGTGGGCTGATGTAAAACTCCCCCCTCTCTACACTCTGTACAAGAAACAAATCTGTATTCACCCCTATGAGCAGCCCTCTGGAATGACCACTTGAGTGTGAGCATTCCCAAAGAAAACTCTTGCCATTAGCCAGCCTCTCTAGCTCTCTATGTTTTATCTACTGTTGCCAGTATAAATGGTTCATGCTCATGTTTTATCTACTGCTGCCAGTATAAACAGTTCTTTTTGTAATGCAGAATCACTACAAGGACTCTTTATATACTTTTAACAGATTTTTCATTATGCAGATAGTAATAATGGTGAACTATCTGTCCAAGCAAATGTTCTCGCTGCTTCATGTGCTGGAATTGCAACTGCTACTGCAACAAATCCACTATGGGTTGTGAAGACTAGGCTACAAGTACTGTATTGTAAAGCTTTTTCTCTGTCTCTTTCTATATGTGGTATTTATCTCCAAAGGAAAGGCATGTCACTTCTTTAGATATTATGTTTTGCATTTGATTATTGACATCCAACTCTCTTACAGAAAATCGTTAAGTGCCATTGAAATGATTGCCAAGTTGTCAAATACCATACCATGTGTCACTGGCATGTGCCTCCTAGCCCTGTTAATCTTTGATTGTTGGATGAATTTTCCATTTTAAACCTTTGTGTGATAGCACTGAGATAAGCTTCCACGAGATTGCAGGGGATGATAGCGTTTGTAATAATAAATATGGTTTGCACATTCAAGTTGGTTGAGGTGCATAGTCATTTGGCGAAAGAGGACACAATTTCTGTTGTACACTTGCCTGGGTAGCATGAGTCATGGTTTCTTGAGTAACAATTACTTATTCACATGAATACACGAGGTTTTATGGGGTTTCTTCCCCCGCCCCCCCCCCCCCCCCCCCCCCCCCCCCCCCCATCCCTTTTATACTTTTTTTTTTCTCGAACAACACAGGAGAGGTACGTGTCATTTCATTAAGAAGAAATAAAAGTTTGGAGAGACAAGAGTCTACTACAACAAGGGGAGAGAAAATCCCAAACCCACACACCTCAGTACACTAAAACACCACTCCTATCTCTGTGCTTAGCTGAAGAAGCATCTGCTTTAGAGCAGAGGCTCCCGCCTTGCACCAAAGAACATCCTCATTAGTTACAGCTTGAAGCACCAACTGGACATCTGGAAGAGCTCCTTTAAACACACAAGCATTGCGATGCTTCCATAATTCCCAAGCGACCAAGATAATTAAAGAATTCAGCCCTTTCCTCATCTTTTTATCAAACCCCTTGATTGCTTGGCACCACCATTTGGAAAAAACGAGTTACATCAGGCCGAGGAACAATGGACAGGAGGCCTAGCCTATGCAAGATCAGACTCCAGACCTGTCTAGTGAATACACAGGAAACCAGGATATGTTACACAGTTCTCCTGCGTGTTCGAAGAAAAAAGCAATTACTTATTCACATGAATACACGAGGCACATAGTGTGGGTGCTTAACATTGCTAGCTAAATGGAAGGGACTCACCCATATCTGATTTATAGAACTCCTGTGGGCTATTTCCTACATCCACGTGTTAGTATACAAAGAACAATCTTATCGTTCTGACTGACTTCATTGAATGCAGCCTGATCATTTGGTGTCCTGCTTGCGTGCTTAACATTGCTAGTTAATTGGGCAAGGACTTACCCATATCTAACTTAAAAATTTCCTATGTCCATGCTTTACAATACAAAGAAAAATCTCATCATTCTGACTGACTTCATCAGACACTGCCTGATCATTTGATGTCCAGCCTCTCTGAGGCAATGAATAGCTTAGTAGCCACATTTTATTCCTCAAATGAAACTAATATCTTAGGTTAACTGTGCCAATGAAACTTTGGATTCTTCTTTTAGGATTCATTTCTGTTGTTCTTCATGTGTTTTTTACAACATGAATTCCATTTACATGTTGGGTTGAGTCATGCACACAGTTTCAGAAGATGCCTGAGTGAATGTATGTGCAAGGATTTATTGTGTCTTAGTTTCCATTCTCCCCTTCTGGTAATCCAACTTTTTTCACTTGGTATGTGAGCTGCACCCAAAGGTATCTGTTTTCTGCACTATTATTCCTATTGAATAAGTCTGCTGCTAGTAGAACGTTAATAGTTAACACCAGATGACTGTAGACTATAGTATTGTTGCTCAAAGTCTTCTAAGTGGCCTATGTTTCAATGGAATGATTAGCATTGTTAGTTTCTATCATGTGAACTGTTCATAGTCTCTTTTTTTTTTTTTTACTTTTGTGTTTCACAAATACTTGGTCCAGTCACAAATAAGTGTTGTTTTGGATATCGACATGGTCCTCAATAGACAACATTGACTACTATTTTTTTATTATAATATATTGTTAAATTCAAGAAAAAATGCTAATTGTGGAACTACCTTTTGAGACAAATCTACTTATACCATTTTCAAATATTTGAACTAAATACATAAAAAGTGTAACTGTAGTTTGAAGTGCTTGACTGGATGCAGCCTAAAATGACACTTGTTTTGAGTTTTGACTTAAGGGATAGTAGTTACAATTATAACTTGTTATATTGGCTTTAGTTCAGTTTGTGATTGTGAGGAACTGGTAGTTGCTCCAGCTCATCATCTGTCTTGCTGTGATGATCAAGCTGACCAACCCTAGAGGAGGGAGGGATGGTGTGATAAGGATGAAAACTCTTTGATTTTACTTGCCCTTGAATTATGGATGGGGCAGGGGTTCAGGGGTTTTCTCGACCTGCGTGAGGTCTTCTTAATGTAATCCCCGGGGGCTGTCCTACCCTCTGCAGGTCGAGTTTTTTTTACTTGCCCTTGAATCTCATAGTTAATCCTTTATACAGTGGTTTTTTTAGATGCCACTGGAAACATGAAAGCTCTTGTACCCCTGAATAATGGACATTATCTCAAGTGATATTACATTTTGGAAACAATCTGCTTTGATGATGCGTAATATCACAGCAAGATGCAACAAAGCGGAGTAGAGTAAAACCTTGGGTGGAGAAGAGGTGTTTGGTAATCAAGCATGGTAATAGGTGTGGAGGTGCACAATTTGGTCCTTTTTTTGGGTGGTGGTAGGGGGGGGGGGGGGGGGGGGGGGGGTTCGGAGGCGGGATTTGTGTGGTTTGGGCAATATGGATGTGAGTGCAGTTTTAAAACTCCTCTAAAACCAGTGGCATGTCAGGGAGCATTCATTTTTAGTGGTATTTCAGGAGTTTTGAAACTTTCTGGTGGCACGTAATGGTTTTATGGTTTTTCAATGTAGGGAGGAAGCCACCTCATAAAGTAGATGGAGACCTGGCATATAAGGACAGAATACTAATCATACTTAACTGTAATAATTAGCTCCAAAATCTTGCACTTTCCATTTTTAAATTTGTACCAGGTGCCCCTCCTTTTTTTGCATGTGTCTTGTGGGCCCCACACATGTTTGATCATAACATAAACTGCAAATAATTTGATTTCTGGATTTGAATCTGTGCGCTGGACACATTTGCAACAGTAAATTGTTCATTTTTTTAATTTCCAGTTGATGTGGCGGTACCTCCAGACTATTTCACATGAAGTGTTCCCAATTCATGGAACTTCAAGATATGTGATTACCTTGCATGAGGCAACTTAATATGCATGTTGAGCCAAAGTTTCTAGTTTCTCAGTCAACGAAACAAAACTCTGAACAAAGGAACTCTTGTTTTTTATTATTTTTCTGTGCACCGATTGGGTCTAGTCTGAAACAGGTTATATCATGAACTGAAGTTCTGGATGTAGGATTATTTCTGTTAAAAACTGAACTAGGAGCCTCTGATGTTTTAAGCATGAATGCAGTGTTAGTCGCTGAATTCTCACTCTTGGTAGTAGGAGAATTCTTACTCTCATCGAGAGAGGATGACACTAGGAGTTGGGGCAATTTTCTTGTCTATTTCTCACACAAGCTCACACAAATGCCATACCAACCTGAGGGGTTGGAGTTACATATTTATAGGCTGCTAGCCAGCCAAGCATATGCTAAGATGCTAGTCTAAGATGCTAATATGCGGTCCTAGCTAAGATGCTGTCCTCTAAGATGCTGTCCTCTAGTCTAAGATGCTGTCCTAAAAACAGAAAAACAGCCACAAGGACCATGACCATGTGAGCATCATAGCCCCACAAAGACCAGTCACACATGAGACTTATCCATCATTCTCCCCCTAAGTCTTGTGCGTCGTCTTGTGGGAGAGTTGAACCATCCCGGTCCTGGAGCAGAGCTCAAGGAACTTGATCCTCCCAAGGGGCTTGGTGAGCAGGTCCGCAAGCTGGTCCTTGGTGTTGATGTAGCTCGCCTTGATGCTCCCTTCCTCCAAACAGCCTCGGATGAAGTGGTACCTCACCCGGATGTGCTTGCTGCGTTCGTGGAACACGGGGTTCTTTGCCAGGGCCAGAGCGGACTTGCAGTCCACCCTGAGCTCCACCGCTCTGGTGTCTCTGCCGAGGAGATCACCAAGTAGTCGAGCGAGCCAGAGCGCCTGAGTCGAAGCGGTGGAGGCCGCTATGTACTCGGCCTCGCAGCTGGACAGGGCCACCACCTGCTGCTTGACCGACTGCCAGCTAACGAGGCACTTGCCGAGGAAGAAGAGGATCCCGCTCGTGCTCTTGCTGGTGTCGATGTCGCCGGCGTGGTCGCTGTCGCTGTACCCGACGAAGTGTGCCGCCCCAGGGCACCTCGGGTAGTAGAGGCCGTGGTCGAGAGTCCCCGCAACGTAGCGGATGATCCTCTTCACAGCCTGCTGGTGCTCCGTCGTCGGTCGCTGCATGAACCGACTAACGTAGCCGACGGAGAATGCCAAGTCCGGCCGTGTGTGGGCGAGGTAGCGAAGGCTCCCCACAAGACGCCGGTACTGCGTAGCGTCCACCTCCTCCGTCGTGCTGTCGCGGCTCAGCTTCAGCCTCTCCTCCATCGGAGTGAGAGCTGGGTTGCAGTCGGTGAGCCCAGCTAGCTCAACGACGCGCTTGGCATAGGCGGTCTGTCGAAGCGTGATCCCAGAGTCATCCTGGTGTACCTCGATTCCCAGGTAGAAGGAGAGAGGCCCCAGGTCACTCATCTGGAAGGTGGCCTTCATCTCTTCCTTGAATGCCGCCACCTCCGCATCCTTGGTGCCGGTGATCACCAAGTCGTCGACGTAGACACCCACCAGCAGGGCATTACCTCCATTGCCCCGTCGGTAGATGGCCGCCTCGTGCGGGCTTTGCTCGAAGCCCATCCCCTTTAGCGTGGAATCCAGCTTGGCATTCCACGCCCTCGGTGCCTGCCGCAAGCCATAGAGGGCCTTGCGCAGGCGGAGCACCTTGCCCTCCTTGCCGGGGATCGCAAATCCCGGCGGCTGGTGCACGTAGACCTCCTCCTTCAAGTCGCCGTTAAGGAACGCCGACTTGACGTCCATGTGATGAACACGCCAGCCCTCCTGGGCAGCTAGCGCAAGGAGGAGTCGCACAGACTCCATCCGTGCCACGGGAGCAAAGGCGTCGTCGAAGTCGACCCCCTCCTGCTGCACGAAACCTCGTGCCACCAAGCGAGCCTTGTGCTTGACGATGGCGCCGGCTTCATCCCTCTTCAACTTGTACACCCACTTAAGGGTGATCGCGCGGTGACCACGAGGAAGGTCAGCAAGCTCCCAGGTGTGGTTCTTCTCAACCGCATCCATCTCCAACTGCATCGCGGCGCGCCATGCCGCGTGTCTCTCGGCCTCTGCAAACGACCGAGGCTCGCCGTCGTCACACGCAAGGTGCAACTGCGCCTCCAGGTCGTGAGGCACCGGTCCCGGCACCGGCTGGTCGCCGAGAAGGTTCTCCACCGTACGGTACCGCAACGGCTCGCCGTCGTGGTACGCGTCGACGCGCTCCTCGTCGTGAGAGAGCGGAGTAGCGAGCTCAACCGGGCCGTGCTCGACACGAGCTAGTGGTGGAGTAGACGTGCCCGGAGTGGTGCCTGTCGGTGCTGGAGTGCGTGGCGTTGCCGGCTGTGGTGGAGCCGACGAGGAGCTCATCGCAGCCGAGGTCCTGGCTGGAGAGCGTGGTGCTGTCGGAGTAGTAGGTGCCGGGGTCGGTGGAGGCTCGGAGACTGGGGTAGACGCGCTCGCCGAAGAAGAACTGCCTACTCCCCCAGCTTCCTCGAAGTGGACGTACTCGACAGTGAAGTTGTCGTACGTCGGAGCCGAGCCGTCGTCCACTGCCTTGTCCCACGCCCATCCTCGCCCTTCGTCGAACACAACGTCGCGCGCCGTGCGCACACGCTGTGTCTTCGGGTCGAGGATGCGGTAGGCCTTCGAGCCCTCCGCGTAGCCGATGAACACTCCCGGAGTGCTCCTGTTGTCGAGCTTGCTGATGTGGCCAAGCTCCTTGGCGAACGCGAGGCAGCCGAAGACCCGCAAGTGGGAGACCGCCGGCTTGCGCCCATGCCAAGCTTCGTACGGCGTCCTGCCGTCGAGCGCCTTGGTAGGCGAGCGGTTGAGGATGTAGACGGCCGTCACCATCGCCTCTCCCCAGAAGACAGCCGGCATCCCCCTCTGCTTGAGGAGGGCCCGAGCCATCCCCACAACCGTCTGGTTGCGCCGCTCGACGACGCCGTTCTGCTGCGGGCTGTACGGCGCGGAGTAGTGGCGCTGAATGCCCTCGTCAGCGCAGTACGACGCGAATTCAGCCGCCGTGAATTCGCCGCCGTTGTCGGTGCGCAGCACGCGCAGCTTGCGGCCGCACTCCGCCTCCGCAGCAGCCTGCGCGCGTCTGATGGCGTCCGCAGCCTCTCCCTTGCTGCCGAGGACCATCACCCACATGTAACGGGAGAGGTCGTCGACGAGCAGCAGGAAGTAGCGTCGTCCTCCCGGTGTGGCCGGTGTCACCGGGCCACACAAGTCCCCGTGCACGAGCTCGAGCCTCTCCTTGGCTCGAAAGCTCGCCCGCTGGGGAAAAGGGAGTCGCCTCTGCTTCGTCAACACGCAGACGTCGCAGAGCTGCTCCACATGGTCGAGGCACGGCAGGCCTCGCACCATCTCCGTGGCACTGAGCCGCTTCAGGGCCTCAAAGTGAAGGTGCCCGAAACGCTCGTGCCACTGCCACGCCTCGTCGTCCCGACGAGCAACGAGACAGAGGGGTTGTGCCACCTGCACGTTAAGGACGTAGAATCGATTTGCGCTTCTGGATACCTTGGCAAGAAGGCGATGACGACGATCCCAAATCCTCATGACTCCGTCCTCAACCACCACGCGCGAACCGTTCTCATCCAGCTGTCCCAAGCTGATGATGGAGTTCCTCAACGCGGGGATGTAGTAGACTCCGGTGAGCAGCCTGTGCTCACCAGACACGGCGGTGAAGATGATGGAGCCGACGCCCTTGATCTCCACGCCGGAGGCATCCCCAAACTTGACGGAGCCTCGGACGCTAGAGTCAAGCTCGGTGAAGAACTCCCGTCGACCGGTCATGTGATGGGTGGCGCCGGTGTCGAGGCACCACCCGTCAGTCTTGTCGTTGCCGGAGCTGTCGCCGAGGAGGGCGTGTGCTTTTGGCTCGTCAAGGTGGAGGAGAGCCGCTGCGGCCGGTGCCGCTGGAGGTAGCTCGATGCTGGCATGTGCCATGAACAGAGCCGGCTCCTCCTCCTCCGCCTGTGCGACGTGGGCCTGGCCGCGTCGTGGCTGTCGACAGTCCTTGGCCCAATGGCCAAGCTGGCCGCAGTTGCGGCAGGCGTCGTCTCGTGCCGGCTTGTGCCTGCCGGCGGCGCCGCCCTGGGCGCCTCCGCGGGCATCACCCTCGGCACGTCCTCGCGCCCCGGCCTGGGCGTCTCTGCGCGCCTTGCGTGGCTTGCCACGCTTGCGGCCGCCTGTCGCGGAAGAAGGCTCCCCCTTCCTCCGGTCACCTTGGCTGGCTAGCAGCCTATAAATATGTAACCCCAACCCCTCAGGTTGGTATGACATTTGTGTGAGCTTGTGTGAGAAATAGACAAGAAAATTGCCCCAACTCCTAGTGTCATCCTCTCTCGATGAGAGTAAGAATTCTCCTACTACCAAAAGTGAGAATTCAGCGACTAACATGCAGCATATCATACATAAAAATGCATCAGCTCATTAGTATGCTTGGCTGCTTGCATTCCAATTCATGCTGTCACTCAGCCCGTGATTATTGAGATAATCTGAACTGATCAGTTTTGACGCCTCACTGGTTTATCTGTTTAAATGAATAAAAAGCTGGTGTTCTCTTACTTTTGAGTAATGTTTAATTTGCATTGATCTACATGTACTAGTTTTCCCTTTACATCTACAACCTATAGTCTGCATTCACTCAATGGAAACTCAGCTTTGACGTTTGGACATCTTGAGTTAGTGTATATGGGGGCAAAGCTAGTAGATTTGCAGTTTGAAACCTGCGTACTACATGGGATTGGAATAGCATCATGCCTCTTTATTGTTTGTACAAGTAGGGATCCTTTAGCAAGATCAAACCAGACCTGGTGTCAAGGGCCTTATGATCTAGGGTAGGCGGCCCTCGACTACGAAGTTCGTAATCTCCGGCCGTGATCTTCCGATGCGGAGGTTATTCCCCTCACTGCCGATCGGGCTTGAGAGCGAGAGGTAGGAGAGCAGGTAATTGATCTTGCTTAATCCAATCTTTCGGTTTACAGGGAATATATAGCCATCGGCCCTAACCAACGGAGGAAACAAACTCCTCAATTCAAGGAACTAATCAAAGATAGCAAATAATATCTTAACAACTAAAAATAGCTTTCCAACTTCAGCCACTTGCGCTGATCGCTTCCTCGGTTGCATGCACCGTGCCCGCGACCACCGCGCGTTCTGCGTCCATGCGTGCGCCCGCACGTTCTGCTGCCCGGCGCACGTCTCTGGCTCGTCGTCTCCTGGTGTAGGTCTTCCCCCATATGACATCTCCCCCCCCCCCCTCGAGACTCAGCTCGTCCTCGAGCTGAAGGGCAGGGTACATGGCACGGAGAACGTCGATGTCCTCCCAAGTTGCCGAAGCTGGAGACTCGCCCTTCCACTGAACAAGGGCCTGGCGCACGCCTCGTGCCAAACGAAACCGAACAGCACGTTCCGGTTCCGGGGCGATGGCGCCGTGATGGAGAGGAGGCAGCGCCGGTGGTGCACCTGGTGGCGGCCCGTGGAACATCTTGAGCAGGCCAATGTGGAACACGTCATGGAGACGAGCACCGGCCGGTAGCTCCAGGCGGACGGCCACGTCGTTGATGAGCTCGGTGACGCGGTACGGCCCGCCGGACTGAGGGAGCGACGCGGCGGGCCGCTGGCGCAGACGGAGGAGCGCCCAATCGCCCACCTGGTATGCAACGTGGCGGTGGTGCCTGTCATAGTGCAGCTTCTGGACCGCCTGAGCTTGCTCGAGCCGGTAGCGGATGTCGGAGAGGAACTCAGCCCGCTCCTCCATGCTCTTGGCGACGGCGGCGACCCGCGTATCCCCCGGTTCGTAGGAGCGGATGGAGGGTGGATCCCTGCCATAGACGACCCGGAACGGGGTGTCCCGAAGTGAGGACTGGTACGCCGTGTTGAAGATGAACTCCGCCCATGGGAGCCAGCGCAGCCATTGCCGTGGACGGTCCCCTGTCAAGCAACGCAAGTACATAATAATCACCCGGTTAACCGCCTCGGACTGCCCATCCGACTGCGGGTGGAATGCCGTCGTCATGTGCAGCTTGGTGCCCATCAGCCGCATGAGTTCGCGCCAAAATGTCGAGGTGAAGATGGGGTCGCGGTCCGACACCATGGACTGCGGAACGCCATGGAGACGAACGATCTCGGCGAAGAAGGCTTGCGCGACGGACTCGGCGGAGTACGGGTGCGCCAGCGGGATGAAGTGGCAGTATTTGCTGAACCTGTCCACCACCGTCAGGATGACGGACTTGCCGCTCACACGTGGCAGCGCCTCGACGAAATCTAGAGCGATGTCGGTCCAGACGCCCTGGGGCACTGGCAGGGGCAGCAGGAGGCCGGCCGGGCTCAAGTGCTCGGACTTGTAACGTTGGCACACTACGCAGGAGCGTACCCAATCCTGGACGAGCTGCTTCATGTTGGGGATGTGGAAGTCGCGCCGGAGGCGGTGCAGGGTACGCTGGACACCCTCGTGGCCGTCCCCATGTGTAGCCTCGATGATCTCCCGAGCTAAGGGCGATGTCGGGGGAATGTACAGCCGGCTGTTGTACTGCAGCAGGTCATCGACGAGCGCCCAGGGGCCCGTGCGCGTGCCGGCGGTGACCTCGGCGCGGAGGGCAGTGAGCGCCGGGTCCTGGCGCTGCGCGTCAAGCAGCTTGCCGATGAAGTCAAAGCGAGGCGCAGACAGTGCCAAGATGGCGGCCTCCTCCGTGTCGCGCCGTGACAGGGCGTCCGCAACAGCGTTCGCAGCGCTCGGCTTGTATTCCACGGCGAAGTCGAACCCCAACAGCTTGCCCACCCAATGATGCTGAGGGATGGTGGCGAGGCGCTGGTCCAGCAGGTATTTGAGGGAGTAGTGGTCGGTCTTGACGACGAAGCGCCGGTCCCAGAGGTACGGCCGCCAGTGACGGACGGCGTGCACCAGGCCGATCAGCTCTCTTTCGTAGGCAGCGAGGGCACGATGACGCGGCGCGACGGGCCGGCTGAAGAACGCCACGGGGTGGCCATCCTGGACCAGCACAGCGCCGAACCCGTGGGTGGACGCGTCGCACTCGACGGTGAACGGCTTGGTGAAGTCCGGCATGGCGAGGACGGGCGCCGATGTCACTGCTGCCTTAAGGGCGTCGAAGGCAGCGGCGGTGTCCTCTGTCCAGGAGAACCCGTCTTTCTTGGTGAGGGCCGTCAGCGGGGCGGCAATGATGCCGTAGTTGTGGACGAACTTCCGGTAGTAACCGGCGAGGCCGAGGAAGCTGCGCACCGCCTGTGCCGAACGGGGAACCGGCCACTCGTGGATAGCCTGAACCTTGGCCGGATCCATGGCGACGCCCGCCTCGGATATGACGTGGCCGAGGTAGGACACCGAGGGGGAGCCGAAGGTGCACTTGCTGCGCTTGACGAAGAGCCGGTGCTGACGGAGCACGGAGAGGACGGTACGCAGGTGCCGCAGGTGGTCGGTCCAAGTCGCACTGTAAATCAAAATGTCATCAAAGAAGACAAGCACGAAGCGTCGCAGAAACGGTCGGAGCACGTCGTTCATCAGCGCCTGGAACGTTGCCGGGGCGTTGCACAGCCCGAACGGCATGACGAGGAACTCGTAGAGGCCGTCGTGTGTACGGAAGGCGGTCTTGTGGACGTCCTCGGGCCGCATCCGCACTTGGTGATACCCCGACCGCAGATCGAGTTTGGTGAAGAAGCGGGCGCCGTGGAGCTCGTCGAGGAGCTCGTCGACGACGGGAATCGGGAACGCGTCCTTGACGGTGAGGGCGTTGAGGGCGCGGTAATCGACGCAGAAACGCCACGAGCCGTCGGCCTTCTTGACGAGTAGGACCGGCGAGGAAAAAGGCGAGTCGCTGCGGCGGACGACGCCCTGCTCGATCATTGCGGCGCACTGGCGTTCCAGCTCGTCCTTGTGCGCCGCTGGGTAGCGGTACGGACGGACCGCCACGGGAGTGGAGCCAGGCTTGAGGACGATGGCGTGGTCGCGGCCACGTGGAGGTGGGAGGCCCGTCGGTTCGCCGAAGACGTCCTCATATGCGACCAGGAGCTCATCCAGGAGCGTCCCACTGGCCGCGGCGAGGGTGCGCAGTTGCGCTGTCGCGGTTGAGGCCACGCCCTTCCAGGCGAAGCGTTGCCCGTCTCGCTGGAACGCCATCGACCGGGAGGCGAAATCCCACACGATGGGACCCAACGTGCCGAGCCACCGAGTGCCAAGCACCACGTCGAAACCTGCGAGGGGCATCACAAAGAGATCGGTGTGGAATGTGGAGCCGTTGATGGTGAACGCCGCGTCCCGGATGACACCAGGGCAGGCCACGCGTTCGCCGTTGGCGACGATGGCCGTCATGCGCGGGCTGGACTGGATCGGGAGGCCGGCGCGCCTCGCCGCCTCCTCACCGATGAAGCTGTGCGTCGAGCCTCCATCCAGCAAGGCGAGGAGGGAGGCGTCACCGACGGTCACCTGGAGCTGGATCGTGTCCGCGATGGGCACGCCGGCGACGGCATGCAGGGAGAACACAGGCGCCTCCGTATCCCCGGCGGCGGCGGCCGCGTCACCCTCAACCGTGACGTCGTCGATCTCCACCCCGTCGACGAAGAAGAGGCGACGGCAGAACCTGTTGTGGCCACGGGTGAATTTCTCGTCGCAATTGAAGCACAGACCTTGGCGGCGGCGTTCGGCCATCGCTTCTGGCGTCAGGCGCCGTGGGTTGGCCGCGTCGCGACCCTGTGGGGCGGCCGCTGGTGGGGCAGGCAGCGCCAACTGCTGCGCGGGCGCGAGTAGCGCGAACCGTGGCGCAGGCGCAGGTAGCAGCCCACGCGGCGGGGCTCGTGGTGGAGGTGGCGCCGGCCGATCGTGCTCCATCAACTCCACCTGGCGTGCCAGGCTCATGGCGGCGGCGAGCGTCTCCGGATGGTGGATGCGGACGGCGTGGCTGAGAGGCGGCAGAAGACCGCCGGTGAAGAGCTGGACGCGCTGGGACTCGTCGAGCCGACCCGCGCGCGGCAGGAACGCCTGGAAGCGGTTGGAGTATTCCTCCACTGTTCCCGTGCGCCGGCACTCGGAGAGTTCGAAGAGCGGGGCCGAACGCAGGGGTGGCCCGAAACGCAGGTTCACGAGTTCCTTGAAGCGCCCCCACGTCGGGGCTCCCTCATCCTCGAGCAGCTGGGTGTACCAAGTCTGCGCGACGTCGTCCAGGTGGTAGGACGCCATGCCGACGCGCTCTTCGGCCATGGTACGGTGGTGACGGAAGTACGCCTCGAATTTGTTGAGGAAGAGCAGCGGATCCGTGGTGCCGTCGTAGCGGGGAAAATCCCACTTCTTGGGCCGAGGGGGCAGGTCGAGGTCGCGCGGCCCATCAGGGTGGCGAGTCTCGCTGCTGTCGGCCATCGAGGCCTTGTCCTTCATGGTCGCCATATCGGCCTTCAGGGAGGTGAGTTTGGCGGACATGTGCTTGATCGCCTGCAAGAGGTCGGCGATGGTGGGCTCGGCCATGTCGGCGGCTGGGTTGGCTGCGGAGGCGGGTGATGGGGCTGGGGATGACGGCGCTGGTGGTGGGCTAGGGGCGGCGGCTGGTGTGGAAGATGAAGGTGCGGCGGCTGCTGGGGCTGAGGATCGAGTGGATCGCGATACCAGGTTGTCAAGGGCCTTATGATCTAGGGTAGGCGGCCCTCGACTACGAAGTTCGTAATCTCCGGCCGTGATCTTCCGATGCGGAGGTTATTCCCCTCACTGCCGATCGGGCTTGAGAGCGAGAGGTAGGAGAGCAGGTAATTGATCTTGCTTAATCCAATCTTTCGGTTTACAGGGAATATATAGCCATCGGCCCTAACCAACGGAGGAAACAAACTCCTCAATTCAAGGAACTAATCAAAGATAGCAAATAATATCTTAACAACTAAAAATAGCTTTCCAACTTCAGCCACTTGCGCTGATCGCTTCCTCCTCGGTTGCATGCACCGTGCCCGCGACCACCGCGCGTTCTGCGTCCATGCGCGCGCCCGCACGTTCTGCTGCCCGGCGCACGTATCTGGCTCGTCGTCTCCTGGTGTAGGTCTTCCCCCACATGACACCTGGCTTGAATTGTGCTTTTCTTGATTGAACCAATGGTTTGCTTAGGATATTATGAGTCACTTTATTTGAGTGAAGGATTTTTCATTGAATGAACAAAACATTTAGTTGAGGTAATCTCAGCCTTGTTGAGGATGATGCTACAGGTAGTGACTGGCTGAAAATGTTCATAAGTTATCTGCGTAACAGAAACACGGCATACCATCCATATTAATAGTCCAACTGAAGTTGAATGCTTTTTAGCAATGATTGTACTAGTCCAACTGAAGTTGAATTCTTTCTTTAGCAATGATTGAGAGTACGGTTTGCAGTAAATTTATAATTGATCATTTAAATCTGATGCTCTTGTCATGGGTTAGTAGTTAGTAGCTACTACTTCCATCCCACAAAGACTGAACTCTAGCATTAGAAAAATGTCCCACAAAGAAGTGTCATTCCAGCTTGTGGACCATCCAAATTGCATAGTGCCAATTATCGGCATGCTTGCTTGTTTTTTTCTTGAACACACAGGAGAGTTGCGTATCTTTGTATTATAAGGGAAAGAAATGGTCCATACAAGCACCCTTTTACTAGGACCAAGGTAAGGTGGTGGGTTACAGCAATGACAAGCTTTTTTTTTGGAAGGAAGCAAAAAAAACGATCCGACTAAACCACAAAAGTAGCCTAGATTTCCAACAGGCTTAGCCCAATACCCTGTAGCTTGGATCCCTAGCAAGCGTCCAGAGATGAGCCTCTAACTTCGGGTTCCTTAGTGTAGTAGTACACTTGGAGAATCTACCTCAAAAACACATGCATTCTGCTGCTTCGAGAGCATCCAGGCACCCAAGATGGTGAGGGTGTTAACCCCTTTTCTTTGATCATTGCCAAGGCCCGTTTGGTAGGGCTCTGGCTCCTCCTAAAAGGGCTTCAGCTCCTCATGTGGAGCAGCTTCTCTAGAGGAGCTAGAGCCGTTTTAGAAAACATTTGGCGAAAACAGCTCCAGTGGCAGTTTTGTAATAATTTGTATTAGGTTTGTGAGGAGGAGCCACGAGAAGCCACTTTTTTCGGCTCCAGCTCCTCTATACAAAAACGGCTCTGGCTCCTCCGGACTCCTTGCAAGGAGCCGTTTTTTAGGTGCCCGTTTGGCAGGGCTCCTTGCGAGGAGCCGCAAGAAGCCGGAACCGGAGCCCTGCCAAAGAGGGCCTAACTCTTTTGCTAGCTCTCCGCCACCAAGTGGCGAAATTACGTTTAGTAATGCTAGGCACCAACTGCTGCAAGTTAAGTGCATTGAACAACCTATGCCAAAATTGTCTAGCAAAGACACAGGTTGCTTGTGACAATTAATCCCATCAAAATTATGGCCCTTGGAGATGGCAACTGCATCTAATAAATAGGGGCACAGAATGTCATTTCAGCTCAGCTAATCTCTCTTACTTTTCCTTGAGGGTCACTCTTTGTGGGATGGAGGTAGTGTTACTTATTTGAGGGACTGTTACCTCTGGCACTTGCATTTTGAGGCCACTTTAGATGATATCTAACCATTTTAGTATTCTGTATTTTCTGTTGAAGACACAAGGGATGAGACCTGGAGTAGTGCCTTACCAAAGCATCTTATCTGCTTTGCAACGGATTGCAAAAGAAGAAGGAATCCGTGGATTGTACAGGTAGATTGCACCTAACTGCAATGCGTGTTGTGCTGATTGGTTCTGTTCAGTTTCCATTTAATCATCTGTTGACCCAGAGTGCCCCTGATTCTTTTCTCCCTGATGATAGTGGTCTCCTGCCTTCTCTAGTTGGCGTTGCTCATGTAGCTATCCAGCTCCCAGTCTATGAAAAGGTGAAGCTATACTTCGCTAGAAGAGGTAACAATATTTACTACAAAAAATATGGATGAAACTTGATCTAAATGTAAAAAGATTGACTGAGCAGTTCTTTTTCCAGACAATACTACCGTTTATAATCTCAGCCCTACACAAGTTGCTATTTGTTCGTCTGGATCCAAAGTAGCAGCCTCGATAATAACTTACCCACATGAGGTATGTTTATTGATACAATGCATCTCATATTACCTTTCTATGAACATAGTTTTCCTCTATTTGGAGTACCTGAATACCATACTATCCTCTTCTCAAGCTGCTCTGTGTGCATTATAATTCTGGTGAGGTGGTTTAAGGGGTGTTTGTTTGGAAAGGTAGTTCATCATTTTCTTACTTTTCTTTTGTTTGTGGGATGGAATTGGTCGATCTACCACCACCTCATCCCCCACGAAGCTAATAGTTTGAGCATTAAGAATAGAGTCATTCCACTAGGTTCTGTTTGGTTGGGGGGGGGGGGGGGGGGGGGGACGAGAGGGGACAGGCTGGGGCGATCCCAAATCTACTGGTGTTTGGTTGGGGTGTGAGTGGAACAGATTCATCCCCACTAGGGAATGTTCCCTCCTAAATGTGGGTTCACCCTGTCCCCGAAAAATCTATGTTTGCGTTGCCAACTCTGCTTCGCCCCATCGTCTCACGCGCGCCTCGGTCCTAACACGGCTGTGCAGGCCACCTCCACTGCACGCTCCTATAGCCCTAGCCCCGGCGATTGAGGAGGATGGAGGCAAGCGGGCGGGCGTGCTTGGAGTGCGGGTTGTGTGGGCATGGCGTGTGCGTGGGGGAGGTTTAGCAAGGCCCAGCTGGCAACAATTGAGGAGGAGATGGCGATTGACGAGATGGATGCTGTGGTGGAGGAGAGGAGATAAGGGAGGCAGGTGGCGTTGGAGGTCTAGGCTAACGTAGAGAGTCTTTTCCCTCCTACCATGTCCCTGTCCCCCTAATCAAATAGAGACA
This sequence comes from Miscanthus floridulus, assembly GCF_019320115.1. NCBI lineage: Eukaryota > Viridiplantae > Streptophyta > Magnoliopsida > Poales > Poaceae > Miscanthus > Miscanthus floridulus. Next base: position 58,232,597 of record NC_089585.1, read on the forward strand.
GAAAATTGGAATGGAGCTGTTGTAACACCCCGCGTCCAAAATCTATTCACGACCCTACTCCTCGTGTGGAACGGGCCTGCGTACGCGTAGCACCTCTCTTACACTTTTGTTCTCGTTTCATGTAAAAGGGATAAACCAAAGCATTATAAGCTGGCCTCCATCCTCCTAAAGTTCCAAGTTGGTACTAAACACACCAACTACGGCTATACATGGGCCAACTACCAACTACAACCACACATGAGCCAACTACTACAAGCTACTAATGGGCTGGATGCTACACCCGTCCCATCCCCCCCGTCTCCAAACCAAATGCAGCCCTAAATTTCCTGGATGAACTTAGGGGCTATTTAGGTCTCTATATAATGTCATCTCCACTAATGGAGTCATTGCCTTCTGAAATCTTTGAGGTTATTAGAAAGACGGTATCACAACCATGGTTTAGGGCTAGGGTTAGCGCTAAAATTGAATTTTTTAACCCACCCACAATCCACTTATCCCACCGGCATCTTCATCCTTCGTTCAGCCAGTCCATTGTTCGTCAGCTCACTATTGTGTTGAAGGCATCAAACCGACCCTGCCACCGCGGTGGTCCGATTCTGGCTGTCAACACTATGACCCAGGGAACCCGCGAAACCAGCCCTGTATAACTCCATATACAGTTTATAAACGGGGTGGGCTGGTCAACAGTTTAAACAAGCTAAATCTCTGTAATCTAGGTAGCAAACACACGTGGGTAGGCAGCAGATATGATGCCAGTGTGGGGAGCATGTGACGAGGGCGATTTGAAGGAAATGCTGCCATAAGAGTGATTTGAGTTCCTCAACCGTGATACCCAGCTCTTCGGCACTACTTCAGCAGTACTTTTCAGCGAACGAACAGTGTTTTCCTCTCACAACAAATCAGCATAAACGTCAGCATAAGCCAAATTTCAGCGAAACGAACACGGCATTGCTACTAACCTGCGTCGGGTTGGATCAAGAAGGTTGCTGCCCCAGCTAACTGTCCCTCGCTGGTGGATGTAGAAGCGATGTCATTGGCCTAGGGCACTTGCTACTAACCTGCGTCACTGTGCTAGGCTTGCCTAGGAAGCAATGGAGGAATCGATGATTTAGTGTTGTGGACATGAACCATGGAGGAGAGTGGTGCTCTGACATGTTATGGTTCTCCATCCTTGACACAGTGCCCTCCTGGCCTCCTACTAGGGCATGCCTTCGTGGTGCCTCGGCTGAAGTTGTCAAGATGTTGCAGCTGCAGGTTGCGCCAACGCCACAATAGGTGGCTACCGTGACAGTTGTCCTCATGCTCTGGTGGGACAGCCAGGAGAGGGTTTTTGTGCATTGCTAGATTACACAGTGCCCACGTGCGTGCTCTACATCTACACAGCGGTACTCAAGGCCACCAATAGCTTGGTCGGATCTGCCAGCCATTTGGTTTGGAGGCATCTCTGAGCCTGCCACACAGTTTGTGGACCGAATCAACATCTTCAGCCAGCTGTGATGGTCCAGAACTCTACCACCTGCCACTATTTGTTTAACCTGTGGAAACCATTCAAACCAAACCGTGAAATGGTGCCTTTGTTAGGTTGGCTTGGTTTTACTGCTGGTTCTCTTCCTGCCGGTTGACTTTTGTTGTAGCTTCCGTGATATGCAATAGGCACTTGGCACTCTGTTTTTCTCTCCAGTTTTAAACACTGATGATATGTTGACTTGCATTGGCAGGTTGTACGATCCAAACTGCAAGAACAAGGCCGTGATCATCATGGTGCTACACGGTATAGTGGTGTCGCTGACTGTATAAAGCAAGTGTACCAGAAGGAGGGTTTTCCTGGCTTTTACCGAGGCTGTGCAACCAACTTGCTGAGAACTACCCCAAATGCTGTCATTACTTTTACCAGCTATGAAATGATCAGTCGGCTCATGCACCAGCTTCTGGCTCCCTAAATCCCTAATCAGACGCTTGAAGCTAGCAAAGTTTTTTTTTATGAGATTGAAGTTCTGGCATGAGATCAACTCCAACCTAGCTGCAGGTGTAATAGTTGGTTATCGTGGTTGCATTGCCGCTTTCCAATTACTGTCGAAGTGGAGGTTTTTGAACAAAGATTTTGGTGAAAAGAGACTAACCGAAAATCTTGTTTTGTCATGATATACAAACTTTTTCTCTGATCTGTTTGTTAAACTATTGCTCCGAGCCAATCGAAGTATACAAAAAATGCTGACTGCGATTGCGAGTTTGTACCTATTTTGTTTGGTTCATGTAGCCACAAAAAATTGCCAAACTTGGGTAAAGATAGTTTACCAAATTCTTTGCCACACTTGTCACTTGTTTCGACTAAGGGGATCTTGCCATACTTTAATCATTAGCACATGGAACCGAGCTGGGAGGAAAGGAATGTTTTTTTTTAATCATAGGGTTTTCATTACTCATCAACGCCAGCTAAATCGCTGGTCACCAGGACCCCAACATCCTGAGGCACCACTTCCCAAGTGATTACAGACTCACTAGGATTTTTACAACCCAAAGCAGCAAGCGCATGCGCTACTTGATTACAGACTCGAGGACAGACAAATGGAAAAGAACTGAACTCTGAGTAGAGCAAAAGCTTTACTTCCGTGATGATGCCCCCCATCGTGGACAGTCGATACTCAGTTTCCAGTGCATCTCTGACCATGGTAGTGTCCGTTTCAACCTGCAGGCGAGAGGTGCCCAGATTAGCCGCTGCTCTGACTCCTGCTAGCACGCCCAAAATCTCTGCATGGAAAGCATCTTGGATGAAATCCTCACTGCCTGCACCCGCTAGCACAACATGGCCGCTGTCGTTTCTGATGACAAAGCCCCATCCTCCTGACTTCTGATTGAAGAACGCACCATCAGAGTTCAGTTTAAGTATCCCCTCAGGTGGTTTTCGCCATCTCCTTCTCTGAACAACAGCAGTTGCACTCAGCGTTTTCTCTGTTGTCGGAAAATGATCAGACAACGAAGCTGCAACATACGCTACTTCAATAGCCGAGCGCCTGTGCCCTTCTTCCCTTTGCGTATTTCTCTCACTCCACCACAACCATAGCAGAGTGATCACCTTCAGCTTTGCTCTTGACTCAAGCTCAAGAATCATCTCCATCATGTGTCTAGTGGAGGTCCCTTCTGTCAGTTTACATTTGACTGTTTCTAGATTCAGTTCTTGCCAAACCTTGCGTGCCTCTTTACACTTCAGTAGATGATGGGCACCATCCTCATCAAGGCGATTGCACATATAGCATCGAGTATCAATATCCATCCCCCTCCTTTGAAGAACGTGCTTAACTGCCAGGGTATTATGGCTTAATCTCCACAGAAAGTGTTTGATTTTCGGAGGGCAATCCAGCTTCCACAGCTTGGACCAAAAACTATTCCCCTCCTGGCTACCACCAGCTGCAACAGGTGGCAGGGAAGCGAAATTGTTGGTCAGCAGCAATCTCCAAAAGATCCTCTCCTACAAAATTTAATTCGAGTCAACAGAATAAACCATGACATATATTTCCATCAATCAAGTTTGTTGGTAGGTTACACAACGTTACCCATTGAAGCAGGTCTCTGCTTCTTCTTTTCAAACTTCTCCTCCTTAGTTAATTGCTTTTTAAATCCCAGTTCTGCAGTTGCCATCTCTCTCTCCTTCCTTTGTGCTGCTAGATGCTCTTGAAAGCTATAAATAATAGATGCAAACAAAACAAAGTCAAACATCATGCTCTTCCAGTTCAACAAACCCCATTTGCTTCTTCAGAGTTCAAACGATGCAGCCACTGTGTGGAGGTGGACCAACATCGGTAGCTTCGGTGCAGGAGTGCTAGTGTCGTTGTCTCCAGTGGACGCTTGACTCTCGCCGTCCTACATTGGAGGATGTCACAGCCCTGGCTGCCGGCGGCGTGCTGCACGATCTGGAAGCTTGAGTGCACAAGGAGCCGTCCAGCGGCGGCGGCACGGTGCGATCTGCAGGAGCACAATCGTGAGACGTACCAAGAGGACGGCGGCATGGCCTCCGATCCTAGTATGGATGGCGTCGCCCGTGGGCACCGAGCTGGAGCAGATCGTGGCCGCTAGGGTTCTTGGGCTGCAGTCACGCTGCTGAAAGCGTTTTGGATAATTGATGAAACCTAAGTATACTAATCTTTATCATGAGTGAAATACAAAGATAGGTTAGTACATACCAAGTGATGGAGTTAGAAGATGGTCATTGTCGACAGAATATCGTCGACAGTCCTCCGAGGGGTATCTCACGAAGGTAGATTGATCGGCAAAGAGGCGTGTAATCAAGAACAAGAAGGCAACAAAGACACATGAGTTAGACAGGTTCAGGCCGTCAGTATGACATAATACCTTACTCCTGTGTTCTGTTGGATTGTATTGACTATCGTATGATATTGCGTGAGTTTGGAGGGGGTCCCTGCCCACCTTATATAGTCCGGAGGGCAGGGTTACAAGTCGGTTAGATCTGAGAGATAACTTGTCGGGTTCATAAACCCAGGGGTCCCTCAGGGACCGACTTCAACACTAGGGCTCGGCCCAAGAAAACAGCATGTAGTTCATGGGCCGGCCCAAGAGTCTAAAACACAACGGTCCGGAAGGACAGTCCGGTCGCCGACCGGAAGGACTACCCAAAAGAACAGGCACCCGCTCGTCAACTTCTTCGGCCCACCTCTCCGACCGGAGCACTCGCTTCAGACACCAGCCGCCTCCGGGCGGTCTCTCCGATCGGAAAGGCCTGGCCCAAAATGCTGCTTCCTACTCCGACCCCGCGTCTCCGACCAGGGACCCCGTAGGAAGCCTGCTTACCGCTCTTCTCCGACTGTCGCGGCCAGGGCCGACCGGGGACGCCCGCTCGGAAGGGACCAGGGGCAAACGGAGAAGGCAGCGCACAAAGTCAAACCACGATACCGGGACCATACCCTGTATGCCTGCGGGAACCGTGCTCCACAACCGCCCTAACACAAACAGTATTGTAGGTACCGACATTTGTGTCTACAGTATTGTAGGCGTCGTTGGACTCCCGTACGGCAAAAAGCCCCCCACATGCCTCTGGGCATCGATAGCACTGTGGGCACCAGGATCCACCATACCAGGTACACATGGTAGGGCTCCTCACATACACCAACAGTATTTTGTAGGTACCGACATCCACCCTTCCTGAAGAAGTCAACGCAACCTTCCATGTGCACCTGACATTCTACAGTGACATCAACAGCATTGTGGGCGCCTACCATCATCACTGTCCTCATCGGCGTGGGCAACAAGGCTTAGTAACATCCGTACTCTCTTCCTCTCGCCTGTAAAGCCATCCCCTTCATCTATAAAAGGGGATGCGCTCCCTCCAACGAAGGAGGTCGACTTCTTCAAGTTGAGATTAACTAGATCGATAGCTCACAACCCTTCAAGCACACGCTTAAACACCTAGCTCATAGCGGAGTTCCGGTCGCCCTCGGCCCTTCCGGTCGGACCCGACCGGGCCTCTCGTACACCCCATCTTTCTCCTTCCCGTTTGTAACCCCACTACAGACTTCGAGCACCTGGGCTCAGAAATAAAGTCACCAACCGACCCAAACTGGACGTAGGGCACGTTGCCTGAACTAGTATAAATCTTGTGTCATTGAGTGCTAGGCCACCTCCGATCACAACGTACAGCAAAACTACAAATATTCACTAGTTGGTCACTTTTTGTACCGACAGTTGGCGCCGTTCGTGAGGAAGACGCTGTACGTTCAACACTTTTTGGTCATCGGATGGCCCATTTTTCCGCCACCCCCACCGTGGCGGGCTCGGGCGATACGATTCGCTTTGGCTCGCTGGAGTTTCCCGCACTCTCACCTGCTGGGATGCAGGCTCCCCCAGTCTTCGAGCCATCCCAGGCCTTCCTCTTCGGAAGCCTGGACTTCATCGCCGACCGGCTCGGCGTACTACACCTCCACGATGAGGCGCGCAACCCGGCACCCGTCAGAGGGACGTCCTCCATCGACTCCGGGACACACGACTTCGACGACACGGCATCTGCACTTCATTCCGAGCAAACTCTCTGCTCAAACCTCACTGTAAGTAATATGTGTACTACTATTCGCTCTTTATTTACTATCTCCCACCAATCACCCAGAGGGAATGTACCGCCCACGCCACAAACACCGTACGATTGGTTCCCCTACGGCCTCGCGTCCTCCGCGGACGCATACGCTCGGGGGCTCCGAAGGATGCTGGCACCATCCCCCCTCACGTCTAAGTTTATGGGAATGGCAGGCTGTGTTCCTGCCATTTCCCATGAACTCCTAGATGGTGAGGGCGAGAGCGACGGTTCCAGCATCGGTGACATGGCGCCCCACCACCGTCCATCCCAGGAGTGCGCTATGGCAGACGCTCTGGGATAGCTGCTGGTGGTTGCGGAGTCTACTCAAACTCATACCCCTCTGGACCCGCATGCGGGGGCCCTCGCGTCTACGCAAGCACATGCTAAGGAATTACGACAATGATAGCAGAACCAGCCATCGCCTGCGCCGGCGCCGTCAGTACAGCCCGTTGCGTCCCATGCGCCTGGCCTGATAGGCGGCGCCCGGGGTCGCGCCCATCAGGTCCAACACGATATCATGAACGAGGGGAACGATCTCCCTCAATTCGCCTGGGCTGGCCAAAACATCGCCGCTACGACAATGCTTCTGCGCGGCGTTCCCGAGCTCGCCGACCCCCTAGGAGCAGGCAGTCTACCAGAACCTCTGGGTTCTAGTAGAAGCCGCCACCGTCCAACAGGCGGAAAGCTCCACGTCGTGACTCCGACCCACGCCCTCTCTCCCCATCGGGGGGGACGAGGACATACCAGACGGATCGCTCCATTTGCTCGCCGCCACAGCCATCAGGCCCGGCTCGGGGTGTGGCAGTCGCGCCACGGTCCAACCTGGTGCCTGCTCCACACCAACCGCCGGTACACGAGCGGACTGATCCGCACCAGGACGCTCGTAGCATCATCGGCAACCGGCGTCAGGCTCGACACGATAATGATGTCCACCGTACGGCAGCAGGTGACATGGACCCCGGCCAAACCATCAAGGGAACTGGTGAAACGCGCCCCAGGCACGGTCACCGGCCAGACGACCAGAGCCCTAGCCCTGAGGGCCCGGGGCCACGAGCCTTCAGCCGGCGTATCCGAAGAGCACCGTTCCTGCAGCATTTCTGGCCGCCCACCAACATCACCAAATACACTAGGGAGACCAACCTAGGTATTTGGCTTGAAGACTTTTGGCTCGTCTGTCGGGCCGGAGGAGTGGATGATGACTATTTCATCATTCAATACCTTCCCATTTGCGTGGGGGAATATGTTCGGGCATGGCTTGAATTCCTTTCGCATGACAGCATCCACAACTAGGCGGACCTCAAGAGGGTCTTCATCGGGAATTTCTAGGAGACGTACGTCCGCCCGGGAAACTCCTAGGACCTCAAGAGCTGTCAACAAGAGCCCAATGAGTCCCTGCGGGATTACATCCATAGGTTCTCCCAGCGATGCAACTCCCTCCCCGATGTCGTCGATGCAGACGTCATCAGCGCGTTCCTCTCCGGGATGAACTATGAGTCCCTGATCCATAAGCTTGGCTGCTTAAAACCCCGTACCACTCGCAACCTACTCGACGTCACCACCAACCATGCCTCTGGCAAGGAGGCGGTCAGGAGCGGTCTTCAGCAGGGGTCGACATGAGGTCAAAGCCAAGTGCACGGACCCAACGAAGGCCCCTCCACGCAGAGGGGCAAGAAAAACAAAAAAGATCAACGCCGGTCGGACAGCTGCGCGCTGGTCACCGTAACCGATCGCATGGCCAAACAGCCCCAACAGGGACTGCCTGACCACTTCAACAAACTCATGGATGGTCCATGTACCAACCACGCCTACCTGGTCAAGCACCTCTACAAGGAATGCGAGCTCCTCAAGCGCTTCCTCTGACAGGCCAGCGGGCCAAAGGAGGGAGATGGCAAAGAGGCGGCCACCAAGAAGGGGGGCACGGCAGGTAAGGACGGAGATGGCTTCCCTGAGCCCGAGGAGTGCATCATGATCTTCGGTGGATCTAACGCCGTCTAGTCCAAGCGCCAGCACAAAATCTGCTATCGAGAGGCATGCGTCGCCAAGACGGTCGTCCCCTCCTTCCTCAGCTGGTCGGAATCGCCGATCACCTTTGATCAAAGGGACCATCCCTCCCACGTCATGAGACCAGGATGCTACCCGCTCATCGTCGACCCCATCGTCCGCAAGAAGCACCTCACCAAGGTGCTGATGGATGGGGGCAACGCCCTCAACATCCTATACATCGACACCTTCGAAGCCATGTGCATCCCCTGATCGAAGCTCCGCCTAGCGAGCTCCCCCTTCCATGGGGTAATCCCGAGAGCACATGCATACCCGCTCGGACAGATTGATCTGCCTATCATGTTTGGCAGCCGGGCCAACTTCCGCTCGGAGGTCCTCACCTTCGAAGTGGTGGACTTTCCAGGGTCCTACCACGCCATCTTGGGATGGCCATGCTACGCAAGATTCATGGCAATCCCCAACTACACCTACCTCAAGCTAAAGATGCCAGGACCAAACGGTGTCATCACCGTGAGTAGCACCTTCTCGCACGCCTTCACGTGCGACCGCGAGCACTACGAGCTCACCACCGCGGTCGTCAACTCATTCGAGCTCCTATAGCATGGGGAGTCATCAACCCCAGTAGTCCTAGACTGCAACAAACCGACCTCCTTGATGGCCTTCCGCCTGCTTGAGGAAACCATGGCGGTGGGTGTCGACCCCACCAACCCAGCCAAAACGGTGCGAATCAGGACCCAGCTCCCGGCCAAATAGGAATGCGAGCTCATTGACTTCCTGTGCGACAATCGTGATGTCTTCGCATGGCAGCCTTCTGACATGCCGAGGATACCATGGGAGGTCGCCGAGCACGCACTACGCCTTATCCTAGGGCTCAAAGCCCGCCAAGCAATGCCTGCGTCAGTTTCGATGATGAGAGGCACAGGGCCATAGGCGAAGTGGCAACAACCAAAGAAGGGGGCAGCAGCGGGCAAGGATCTAGATGACTGAAGGATGAAGTGATCCGATCGGACGCCTACCGACTGAAGGACAACAACAATGATGCTCTCTCCGAACACCTTGGAACAGCTATGTCATTTTTTCTTCCCCTAAGTTTCAGTCTTACCATTACTTACTTAGTATATGCTCCTACAAAAGCACCCCGACCCGAACACTTTTCGGCCCGGGGCGCTCGGGGGCTCCACTAGAGTACACTACTATCATTATTCTTAACTACTACCTCTCTGTTTTGTTTACTATCGTGTGGAGAAACTCCTTCCTACCCTAGCAAAGGGGTGGTTCATTCCTTTAATTTACCTTACATAGCTTTGCTTTAAAAATTCCAACCGATCGCACCCTGCCTTTTTCTACGGTTACAGGTAGCTAGGCCTTGCGGGCCATGCCTCGGGCTCCCTAGGTTGCAGCCTATGGGACAAACAAGCAGGTACGAGAAAGAAAGAAATAAAAAACAAAGTTATGCTAAGGAAAAGCAAAGGAATGAAAGGGTACGAGCGTCCCTGAACTGGAGTGACTCCATCACAGAAAACAAAAATACCATTATAACCATTAAGCGCACAGAAACACTTACACGGGGGCTCCCTCACAAACTTAAACTTTTTTTTACATTCACTAAACTACTTATATCCTACAAGCTATTGAACCGGCCTAGCCGCATCAGCTGGTGGCACGACCGACGAAAACACAAGCTCTCTCCACCATGGGAAGGGCCCTATACGATGATCAAAGTAATCCGACCGGGCACCTACCTGACTAGAGGACAACAACGGCAATACTCTCACCAACACTTGGAACATTAAACAGCTACGTCGTTTTTCTCCTAAATTTGGTCTAACCACCTTTTCTTTTTACCATCACATAATAAACAACTTTGTCCCCAAGCGGAAACACATTCCATGTCTTTGATTACCCTACGTAACTATGTTCTTGCTCCCAACCAAACGCACCCCGCCTTTCCCTATGGATACGAGCAGTCGAGCCCCATGGGCCACGCCACGGACTCCCAAGGTCGCACCCTATGGGACAAACGGGTAGGTGCAAGAGGGAGAAAGGATAAGAATGAAGATTATGCTAGGATATAAAAAGAGAAACGATATCGTGGTTCTGTCACAAGGACAATACTGATGTATTCCTTAATACAAAAAACTATTCACATGGGGACTCACCCACAAAACTTTTACATTTTCTACTACTGCAAATACCACTGCGACCGCCAAGGATCCGCTCGGTTCCGCTCCCTCAGCTTCGGCAAGCGCAACGGGTACCTCAAGGGCGTTGCACCCATAGATGCTCAGTAGAGGAACATGGAGCTCCTGACCTTCTCATGCAGTCGAGGCAGCTACCCAGGTAGGAAGCAAAGGGATGCCCCATGTGGGCCATGCCAACTCCATCACGAACGATGAGCACGGGTCCCGGTCGGACATTTTTGACTGAAGTTCTCCAAGCCCCGTCACTCTAGTCATCAAGGTAAACACTATCAAATCCCCTCTATTTCATTACGATCATTTCATACATCCATATGCGCATTCATTCCATACGCCCACGCCTCCCAGATGATTCGGGCCCTGAATCGCCCGGGGGCTTAGGAACTAAGCATCGCACGTGCAGCGAAATGCACCAGAACGCTCCGTGTTGCATCATGAAGCGGTGGTTGCCTCATTCGACATGAGCAAACAGCAGAGCTAGGGGAGCAAAACCATAGATGAGCACCGTGTGGCCTTCGCCCGATCTAACAAACCGGGTCATCTCAACCTTCTCAGTTCGATCCTGAACCTCTCGCCAGGCCCATAAAATCTCAATCGAGGGGAGGTCGTTAGGCCACCTAGGTCAGTCTCCAGGAATGACCTAGGCATCTACTGGGTTGCAGGTAAAGGAGTAGTGTAATGTCATAAGAGGGCTATGTCGACCCCGTCATGAACAACGGACCCAGATTCCGCTCGATCACACCCGTTAGCGAACTCACCAAGCTAGTCTTTGAGCCCAAGCAATTGGGACAAGCGATGAAACTCAGCCCTTCCGGTTGTGAGGAATCGGATGGGGTAATGCACACAAACTCACATCAACCCCCACAAAGGCCCGATAGGGCTTGGGGTCACAAGCCAAAAGCCTTGGGACCACGACTCCAAACTCACATCGACAGGATCTATGACATCCAGCTATGGCTTGGGACCGCGACTCCAAACTCACGTCGACATGATCTATGACATCCGGCTATGGCTTGGGACCGTGACTCCAAACTCACATAACAGCTTCACTTCTGACTACGCTCTAATAAATCCTAGGGACCATGACTCCGAACTCATGCAATGGCTTCACTTCTGACTACGCTCCAATAATCCTAGGACCGCGACTCCGAACTCGCGTAACGGCTGCGTCATACGGCTATGGAGCTCTGGCTCGACCGATTCCTAAACTAACTAAACTAACTTTTGATCCACGGCGTGCACCGACGCCTGGGTCTGCTCGCGACTCCGCCTTGACTGATCCCATGGCGCGCATCGATGCTAAAGATCAGTGAGCTCTGTCACGTCCAAACTGAGCTATCTCCATCCGTGGCGCGCACCGACGCTAGGGTTTGTCCCGAACTAACCTTCTCACCCGGTCCACGGCTCGCACCGACACCGGGATTAGTAAGTTCTGTCTCATCTCTACGCCTAAAAATCTCCTCGGCTGCACAACGACGCCGTGGTTAAACAAAATTCCATCTCAAACTAAAAACACGCACGCCTGCTGAAACAACACCCCCAGATGGTTTTGCCCAAACCACCTGGGGGCTTAGGGGCAACACCCATGGGTGCGCTCGCGTGCACCCGCTGACACAACAGAAAAACCTCCCTCGCTGACAACACAGAAAACCCCCCAGTCGGTTCTGCCCGAACCACCAGGGGGCTTGGGAGCTACACCCACGGGTGCACTCGCGCGCTACCCACCAGCAAGACAAAAATCCCCTGGATGATTTCACTCAAAATCACCTGGGGGCTCGGGGGCTCCTGTTGGGTTCATAAACCCAGGGTCCCTCAGGGACTGGCTTCAACACCAGGGCTCGGCCCAAGAAAACAGCATGTAGTTCATGGGTTGGCCCGAGAGTCTAAAACACAATGGGCCGAAAGGATAGTCCTGATCGCCGACCGGAAGGACTACCCAAAAGAACAGTCACCCGCTCATCAACTTCTTCAGCCCACCTCTCCGACTAGAGCACTCACTTTAGACACCAGTAGCCTTTGGGTTGGTCACTTTCTGTACCGACATAACCGGAAAGTAATAACAGATTACAGGAATCTTGGGATCATACGTATCCTATAAGATCTCATAGTATCTCTAGGATATCTTTTCGGTATCTTGCGGGAGGCGCTGAGCAGAGTCGTGCCCTACAAGGCTTCGTCTTGTGGGCTGGGCCACCCCTGGGGGCGCAGCCCATGTGGTCTGCCATGGGTATCCAGGGTCGTACCCCCCATAGCTAGTCCCCGAGCACCTTGTACCCGTTGTGCAACGCTGTCTTGAGCTTGTCTGAGTAGGTGCAAACAAAGCCGAGCAGTCAAACTCATGGTCCGACCACCGTGATGAGTTGCCGAGCAGTTGTGAGCAGTTGCCGAGCAGCGTGAACCATCGCCGAGCAGCTTGAATCATAGTTGAGCAGTATAACCCAAGTACGGCTTACCATAAGGGTGTAAGGAGCTCAAGTTCAGAATCAAAAATTTCTTCACAGTGGACCAAGTATGCCCACTTAGAGTCCAACCACGAGAAAAGGAGATAGTCTTCTTCAGCTTCAAGAGGCGTGGAGTATTCTAGAATAAAGCAAACACATTCACCGCGAGGTGAAGTGTGCCCACTTAGTCCTTGAGCCTGAGAGTAGATGACATAGTCATGTGGTGCTAGGGTCCAAAGTAGGAGACCAGCCGAGCAAGCAGCCAGTCCCCGGGCATAGCCCCAAAAAGCACATTCACCACAAGGTGAAGTGTGCCCACTTAGTCCCCGAGCCTGACAGTAGGTGACATGGTCACGTGGTGCCAGGGTCAGAAATAGTAGTCAACTTGGAGAAAACATAATCGCGGAGAAAACACTGGAGTAATGGCTGTATAGTAGTAATTACTGAGCCATAGCGGTTGGCAGAGATGTTGGCGAATATTTGGCGAGCCGTAACAAATTGTGGAGTTAAATCAATGATACGGGCTGGGGTTGCACTAAGGCCCAGGTAACGGCCCACCTTCAGTTGCGGAGAATGCAGAGAAGCGCAATTCACAGGAATGGTTTCCCAAAAACCATTGAATGCAAAAAGGTGGGGGAGTGCTTTATAACTGCATCGCCGCACCCCGCGCTCATACCTTTGCCCCTTTGCCATTTCATCTTCCTCCTCAGCCGTTGCATTTCTAGATTCACATCTACACTTGCTTCCGCCGCCAAACCCTAACCAGATATGAGACATGGCGCCGAAGAAGGGTGCGAAACCAAAGAAGACGAGCCCCTAGAAGGCGAGCACCGAAATCCAGCGTGACGAAGAGTGGGTGCCATCGTGAACAGGAGAGGCGGAGCTAAACAGATTGGTGGAGGCGGGTGTTCTGCCTAACCGCGTCGCCACCGAATGGTGGCCGGCCCTTGGTGAGCCCTTCCCTATGCCTCATATCGACGAAGTTGTAGTGTTTGAAGATTATTTCTGGCGCGGGTTGGGATTTCCTGTACACCCATTCTTGACCGATTTGTTGGAATTCTAGAGAGTCAGTCTGTGCAACCTCCACCCAAACACAATATTACACATATCTATCTTGATCCATCTCTGTGGGGCATTTCTTGGAATCCTTCCCCACTTCAACCTCTTCTGCCACCTGTTCTGGCTGAAGAAGAGAGGCAGTGGTGGTTCCAAGGTGGTCGGCAGAGTGTATCTTCAGCTGTGCGATGGAATGGTGGGTGAGTACCTTACTGTGCCTCTAAGCACGTCGCTGAAGGGGTGGAATGCCAGGTGGTTCTATATGAAGCAGATCCACCCGGGTGTCTACTGCGATGTCGACCACATCTCGGAGAGCCAGAAGAGCTGGTCGGAGATGTCAAGCAGCGCTGATATGGAGCAAGTAAGGGAGCTCCTTGGCTTAATAAAGGGCGTGAAGACCAATGGTGGACTGGTGGTGGTGAGCTTCATAGTTCGCTGCATCTAGCCCTATAAGGAGAGGGCCCACCTAGCCTTTGAGTTTAAGGGGGAGACCGACGGTACCCGAGAGAGGTCGAAGATGCTGTTGAGGGACGTAGTGCAAGAGCGGGCTGCAAAGCTATTCGCTTCATTTGCCTCATTCAGCATGTCAGGGTATACGAAGCCCTTTAACTGTAATAATCTGCCTCCTCAGGTAAATATCTCAGTTGTGTGTTCCTGATGCTTTTTATCCTCTGTCGTTGCCAAGCAGTGGGCTGATTCACTTATGCAAAGATCCATTCACATGAAAGAGCGGTGTACTTCTTGGGCATACCGAGGGGCGATTGGCCGCTGGGGAGTAGATGCCCAGCCACCGACGTAGCCTAAGGAGGAAACCATCAGCATCTCGTCGGAGAGTCCATCTCTGGTGTCGGAGAAAATTTGGGGGAAGAGGGCAGCGACAGACGAGCCAGACCGAAAGAAGAGAAAGATGGCAGGCATCGCTCCCCTCAAGCCGAGCGACATCTCTCTTGGCGGTGACCAGACCACTCAGACACAAAGGACCACGGTGTTCGAGTGGTCGGATGACGACAAAGTTCTGGTTGCTCCTCCACCGAGCACGAAGGCGCCTCTATGCAGCACGCGCATGGAGGAATAGTTGATGGGAGGGGAGCAAGTTCCCCAACAGTGGGTGATGGGAGCCCTTGAGTAGTAGGCGAAGGAAGTCCCCGAGCAGCAGGCGAGGGTATCCCTAGAGCGACGGACAGAGGGAGTCCTCGAGCAGCAAGCGAGGGGATCCCCAGAGCGATGGGCGGAGAAGAGGCCAACAGCGGAGACCGTGGGACCTCCACTACAAGACATAGGTGTGTCGACCCCAAGGCCATGGTTGGGGGCTCGGGTAGGCAGCACCGGTTCAGAAAGATCTATCGGAAGACCGCTGCGTAAGTACCCTTGTCTTGGATTTATTTGGTTGTCATTTCCTTATCCTTTTTTGGTGATTAACGAGCTGGTCTGATGCAGAGCGAGGTGTATGGAGGATCTAGCCTCGCCCTTCCAGAATAACGAACAGCCAAAGGCTAGCCCTAGGTAGATGACGAGCAGCCGAAGGCTGGCCCTGGGGTAGAGGAGATGCCGGTGGACCCAATCCCGGAGTCCCCGGGTTCTCGGTAGTCGGTGGAGGAGTCAGCCACCGCTGCTATTGAACTTGGCAATGGTGAACAGTTGGCACCAATAGTGGATGGGTTGGCGATGGTGCCTAGGGCAATGGCGGAAACTGTTGGGTCTTCAACGGCGAATGCGGGAGATGCCGGTGCCGCACCTGAGTCTGGGACGGCGAAGCCGATTGTGCCTGAGGAACAAATGGCGCCCCCAAGGCATCACAGGGCATGGTCGGACCCGTTGTCCGGCCATGAAACCCCCCGGTGGTGCCTCCAGCCATGGAGGAGGAGGACGAGGTGGAAGAGATCGAACGTGAGGAGTCTCGACCCTTGGCCGTCTGAATCCTCCACAGACATGGCGACGAGGTAGTGGTTGTCGAGGAGGAGGACACCACAAGGGAGATGAGGAGACTGAAGTCCGCCCTTGCCAAGTGATGAAACAAATCAAGGTCAGCACTGCATCTGGAATCCTTGTATTTGACATTGGAGATCGGAGTTCGTCATTGTCATTGTGCATTTGCAGGGGATAACTCGGACTTTTGAGCAGCGCCACCAGCTGATCAAAAGGATGGAGCCCCTCATCGATGATAATGACAAACTCAAGGAGGCGATGAACCTTATGGAGAAAAACATCTAGAGGGCCCAGCACGAGCGAGACATTGCTGAGTCCAACGCGTGGGACCTGGAGTACCAGAAGGGCATCCTATCTGAGCAGCTAGCGGCTGTGTCTGAGTAGGTATGGGGCAAGTCCGAGCAGCTAGCGAGTGCTTCCATGCAACTGGAGCAGAAGTATGAGCAGCTACAAAGTGTATCCGAGCAGAAAGCAAGTATGGTATATTGGCGAATGTGCTTTGTATTACTGAATGGCTATATTTTTTGTGATGACTATTAGTGCTTGTAGAGCAAGATGCGGAGCTCGGCCAGCTACTGCCAAGCCGTCGAACAACTCTAAGAGGAGAAGGCGAAGGAGATAGGGTGAGCAGACAAACTGGTCAAGGAGCTGAACTGGTGAGTACTTCCTGGTTAGAGTTACTACTGAAGTAGTTTCCTTACTTGATGGAACCTTGTAATGCTTGCAGACTACCGTCAGAGGGTCAAGGCACAATTTGATGTGCTGGTGCAGGAAACCAGGACCCAAAGTGAGAAGCTCGACGTCGTAGTTGCCGAAGTCAAACTAGTGCTCGACTGTGTCGACCTAGAGGTGGCTCCCCAGCCCGACGGTAGGCCACCATGTTCGAACACCATCATCGAGAGGTGCAAGGCGGCGTGGGAGAACTTCAAGAACTTCAACCGCGATGCCATTGTCACCACCATTACTCATGCCCTTGCGGTGGTTCGGTCCCACTATCAATCCATTGACCTTCAGGCGATAGGGGCCAGATTCGCTGAAGGGATGGGCAAGGCGGAGACCCAGCAGCGGGAGGATGGGGTGGAGGACATGGCGAAGAAGCTGGCTGGTGACATAGACCTGTTCGGCAAGACAGACGGCGATGGCGGAGCTCGATGATTGCTCGGAGAGTATTATCTGTAACATCTAGAGAGGGTAGTTAAAGCATGCGAGAGCGCAGAAAACATTTATGTATTCGTATAAATGTTATAAAGTGCATATTTATGCAGCTTGCTGATATTTGTGGTGAAAAATTGTTGTAGTAATAACCCTAATGCAATTATACGTAGTATAAGTAGCGTCTGAGCAGTTAGTTCGTTACTGAACTCTTTGGCCTTAGCTAGCCCATAGTCCATAACGTCGAGCGCGGAGCCCATGCACGTGTAGGAGGAATAGGCATCACCAAGGAACCACAACCGACCACCCATAACGTAGAGCGCGGAAGCCCTGTGGCACGTGTAGGGAGAGATCAGAGACTGGGTCTTCTCCATAGAGCATAGAGCAGAACGTGTGCTACTCGGTGGTTGGCAAAATAACTTGGAGATAAACATAGTATAAGTGGTGTCTGAGCAGTTAGTTCTTTACTAAGCTCTCGGCCTTTGGCTAGCCCATAGTCCATAACATCGAGCGCGGAGCCCATGCACATGTAGGAGGAATAGGCATCACCAAGGAACCACAGCCAACAACCCATAACGCAGAGCGTGGAGCCCATGGCACATGTAGGGAGAGATCAGAGACTAGGTCTTCTCCATAGAGAACAGAACAGAATGTATGCGGCTCGTTGATCGGTGAAATATCTTGGAGATTTGGAGAAAAGTGTTCGGTGATTTGGAGAAACCTGTTCGGCAAAATATGTTGGAGATTTAGAGAAACATGGTCGGCGATCAGGCAAAATACGCTGGAGATTTGGAGAAATGTGGTCGGTAATTTGGAGAAACTTGTTCGGCGAAAACGTTGGAGATTTGGAGAAACATGGTCGGCGCAGTTATGGCAATTTCATATTGGAGTTCGTTATGGAGTAGCTTAGAGCTCGATGACCGTAAGTGGAGATTAAACCATAATGGAGAAATAATGGAGACAAATTATGGTGACAAAAACTTTATTCATCATGGAGCAGAGATTATATATCTGGAACGTTTCAAGGATAGAAACTGTATAAGGTGCTCGAGTGCCATGCATTAGGGGACATTGATTCCATCCAAGTCACATAGGCGATAAGACCCTAGTCGGGTAACCTCTTTGACGACATAAGGCCCTTCCCAGAGGGAGGAGAGCTTATGCATCCCTTTGGTTTTTTGTTTTCTGCGGAGAACGAGGTCACAGACAACAAATGAACGACCTTTGATGTTGCGGTTGTAGTACCTCCGCAAGCCTTCTAGATATTTGGCTGTGTGGACGTAGGTGATTAGGCATTCTTCCTCGGCCCTGTCGACGTCCTCTAGTCCGAATAGCTAGTGGCTTGCACTTCATCGTAATTTTCCACCCTATGTGCTCGAAAGGCAATATCCACTGGTAGTATGGCTTCTGACCCATAGACCAAGAAATATAGAGACACACTAGTGCTACGACTAACTTGAGTGCGCAGTCCCTAGACCATAGCTAGTAGCTCTTTGAGCCATCTGCCCGGATGCTTTTCTTCTTTCTGATATAGCCTCTTTTTGAGGGCATCAAGGATCATGCCATTCGCCCGTTTGACCTGGCCGTTGGCTCTAGGATGGGCAACGGAGACGTATTTGATGAAGATGCATCGGTCTTCGCAGAATTCCCAAAAGTGATGGTCAGTAAACGTAGTGCCGAGGTCGGTGATAATGCTATTCGGGAGACCAAATCTGTGGATGATATCTTCGAAGAGCTCGACTGCTTTCTTTGAAGTAGCCAAGATGAGCGGTTTATACTCGATCCACTTGGAGAACTTGTCGATGGCGACGTATACATACCGGAAACCTCCTGGCACTGGCTTGAAAGGCCCAATCATATCTAGTCCCCAGCATGCCATGGGCTAGGAAGCTAGGATGGTCTGTAGCTCTTGTGCTGGCATATGTATTTGCTTGGCGAAAAATTGGCATCCTTCACAATGTCGGACGAGGTCTTCTGCATCAGAGATGGCCGTGGACCAGTAAAAACTAGCTCGAAAAGCTTTGTCGACTAGGTTTCTCGAGGCCGCGTGGTTGTCGCAGGAACCAAAGTGAATTTTGAGAAGTAGCTTCACTCCCTCTTCTTGGGTGATGCATTTCTGCAGTATCCCTTCCTTGGCACTTTTCCTCATCAAGTTGCCGTCCACTAGCACGTAATGCTTGCTTCGATGAATTAGGTGTTTGGTTTCAGTCTTGTCGGCAGGTACTTCGGCACTGGTGAGATACTTGATGAACTGTTCCCTCCAATCGGTGGCCGGCGAAGGTACCATAAGTACCAGCTGCTCAGCGGGGGGAACTTACTGAATTTCCTTATCTTCTTTAATGGATGGCGCCAGAAGAACTTGAACATAGACCCCCAGCGGAATCATGGCACAAGAGGAGCCTAACTTGGATAGGTGATCGGCGAGCTGATTTTGATCACATACCACGTGGTGGTACTCGATACCATAGAACTTCCCTTCAAGCTTCCTGATTTTAGCACAATATGCATCCATCTTCTCACTAGAGCAAGACCAATCTTTGTTGAGCTGGTTGATGACCAGCGTGGAGTCCCCGTATACCATGTTGTGTTTAACACCGAGCTCAACAGCTATACAGAGTCCGTGGAGACATGCTTCCTATTCGGCGGCGTTGTTGGAGGTCAGAAAATGTATCTGGAGAACGTATCAAAGCTTATCCTTGGTTGCACGTGATGAATAGAATGCCTACACCAGCACCGTTGATGTTGAGAGCACCATCGAAGTACATCACCCAGTGCTTGGGGCAAGTAGGAGCGATGGGCTCTTGAATCTCGATCCACTCAGCGACAAAATCAGCAAGCGCCTAGGACTTGATGGTAGGCCTACTTCTAAATTCGATGGAGTAAGTGCCAAGCTCAACGGCCCACTTGATGATGCAGCCATTGGCCTCTTTGTTGCAAAGAATGTCCCCTAGAGGGAACTTGGTGACCACGGCGATCTTGTAATACTCGAAGTAGTGGCAGAGCTTGCACGACATAATTAGGATGGCATATAGCAGCTTTTGAACCTGAGGATAATGAGTCTTGGGCTCGTTAAGAACCTTGCTGATGAAGTATACCAGACGTTGCACCTTATAGGCATGCCCGGCCTCCTCGCGTTTGACCACAATGGCTATGCTAACGACGTGAGAAGTAGCGGCGATGTAGATCAAGAGAGTTTCATCTGGCCATGGCACCGTCATGATTGGAACTTTGTTAGGAACAACTTGAGCTGCTCAAAAGCTATGTCTGCCTCCTCCGACCAGGAAAAGTGCTCGGAGGCCTTGAGGAGTTTGAAGAACGGTAGCCCTTTTTCGCTGAGGTGCGATATGAAGCAGCTTAAAGCAGCCATGTAGCCTGTAAGCTTCTGTATATCCTTGACGCATGTTGGTCATTTCATGTTGGTGATGGTGGAGACCTTGTTGGGGTTGGGTTTGATGCCACGTGCGTTGATGATGTAGCCTAGGAGTATACCGGATGGAACTCCAAAGATGCAATTTGAAGGGTTCAGCTTCCATCGGTACCTTTTTAGGCTGGCGAACGTTTCTTCAAGGTCGACGATAAGATCATCGGCGGTCTTAGACTTGACGACCACATCGTCGATGTAAGCTTCGATGTTACAGCCGATCTATTGATAAAGGCACATCTAGATAGCCCTTTGATAAGTTCGCCTCGGTGTTCTTGACTCCGAAGGACATGGTGGTGTAGCAGTACGCACTGAAGGACGTGATGAATGACATCTTGATCTAGTCTTCTTCCTTGAGGGAGATCTAGGTGATAGCTGGAGTAACAATTGAGGAAGGAGAGCACTTCACAGCCGGTAGTGGAGTCTACAACCTCATCTATCCGAGGCAGACCGAAGGGGTCTTTAGGGTAGTGTTTGTTAAGATCAGTGTAATCAACACACATTCTCCATTCTTTATTCTTTTTTCGAATGAGAACAAGGTTTGCTAACCACTCAGGGTGATACACTTCTTTTATGAATCTAGTAGCTAGGAGCCATTTTATTTCTACCCTAATAGCCTCCTTCTTGTTTGGTGTAAATCGGCTGGAGTTTCTGCTTGATCGGTTTGGCGATCGGCGAGACATTGAAGGAGTGCTCGATCTTCTCCTACAGTACCCCTAGCATGTCTGTAGGTTTCCAAGCAAACACATCAGTGTTGGCACATGGAAAGGAGACGAGCGCGCTTTCCTATTTGGGGTCGAGGTGAGCCCCAATCTTCATGGTCTTGGAGGGGTCGTCGAGGCCGAGGCCGACCTCCTTGGTTTCCTAGGACTTGGCAGGAGGCGCGAGGAGGCTCCAGCGATGGGATCTCTAGGTCGTCGGTAGGCACCAGTCTTGGCGTCGGTGACCACACTAGCCATCTGGATGGAGAGGTCGATGGCTTCGATGAGAGCGAGACTCTCTGTCTCGTAGGCATAGGCGATGGAGAGGTTGGCCTAGCAAGGCTAAGACTCCTATAGGCGAAGGCATCTTTAGCACTAGATAAGCATAGTGTGGTACGGCCATAAACTTGGCTAGAGCTTGACCGACCAAGTATGCCATGGTAAGGTGGTGTTGAAGTCAACGACGTAGAAGTTAGTGTGCTCGATGCGGTAGTTGCTTGCCATGCCAAACTGTATTGGTAGGGTGATCTCTCCAAGTGGTTTGGATGTCCTGCCTAGGTACCACACCTAGAAGGAGGAATCTGAGGGTGTGAGATCTGTTATCCTGAGGCCCAACTCCTTTAGGGCTCTGGCGAAGAGGAGATTCAGAGCGCTCCCATCGTCGACGAGCACTTTTCTAAAAGGCACTTTCTGGATGGTCACATCGAGGATGAGGGGGAAATGCCCAGTGTAGGGGATATCCACCCACTAGGTCAGCCCTACTGAAGGTGATGGGAACCTCGGACCATGGGCGATAGCTGGGGTTGGCGGCGATGTCTTTCAGTAGTGACAACGAGCACCCACCGGGTAGCGAGCTTCCATTCTCTTTTGCTCTCAGTGGAGGCGAGGCCCCCAAAGATGGTGGCGACCACCTTGTTGTGATCCTAGAAGGTATTGTTATTGCCCCCTAGGTGGTCGGCGGCCTCCGTCTCCGTCGTTGGTGTCGTCATCTAGCTTTTTGTCCTAGGAACTCCTTGGCTAAGCTGAGGTAGTCCTTCATCTTATGTCTAGCGTTCTTGTGGAGAGGGCATGGGCCATCGAGGATCTTCTTGAATTGCTCGTC
This sequence comes from Miscanthus floridulus, assembly GCF_019320115.1. Classification (NCBI taxonomy): domain Eukaryota; kingdom Viridiplantae; phylum Streptophyta; class Magnoliopsida; order Poales; family Poaceae; genus Miscanthus; species Miscanthus floridulus. Next base: position 58,254,674 of record NC_089585.1, read on the forward strand.
GTCATTATGCTTGGCACAAGGTTCATTAATGGCTATGATGATGTGATCTGGCCGGTAGCGGTGATTTTGACCATACTTGGGTCCTTCTAGCCAATCATGGCCACTGTCACGATGGTAACTGCGGTCATCGTAGCGGTGGTCAGTTGTGGCATCAGGTCGTCGAGGCGGTCATCGTATGCGGCATGCTGGGCGATGAGGGCCCGCATCCTCGTTGAAGCGCACCTCAGGCTTCCTCGGCATTCGGCGTACTGGTTGGCGGTCGTGATCATCTCACCAATTCCTATGGGCGGCTTGTGGTTGAACTTGGAGCGAAGCTCGTGGTGATGGAGTCCTCTGATGAAGGCGGTGATGACCTCTGCTTCCGTGATGTTAGGAATAGAATTCCTCATCTCGGACAAGCATCTGATGTAGCTACGGAGGAGCTCAGATGGCTTCTAGTTGATGAAGTTGAGATCATGCATGGTGTCCGACTGAGTACACATAGCCATATAATTGTTGGTGAAGACTTTTTTCAGCTCTTCCTAGGATCCAATGAAGTTCGGGGCAAGGCTTGTGAACCAGTTCATGGTGGTTGGCATGAGCATGATGGGAAGATAGTTCGCCATGACACTGGTGTCTCCTCTGGTGGTGCGGACAGCAGTGGCATAAGCCTATAGCCACTATGTTGGGTTCATCCTTCCTTCGTAGGGCTTGACCCTGGTGATTTTAAAACCACGGGGCCACTAAAGTAGTTCGAAGCACCCTTCTGAATGCTAGGGGCCCTTCGGGGTTGGCGGCATTGAGCGGCTCGAGAGCTGAGTCTGGGTTACCGTACTCTTGCTCGTACTCCTAACGGCGACATACTTCTTCTTCATGGCGACCAAAGCGGCATTCGTCGATATGTCGTCGTGCATCTCAGAGATTGTTGAGGTGCACTCAAACATCCTGGTCGACCTCCTAGTCATGCTGGCAGTGATGTTCAATGCAATTGCCTCTGGCTCTACCCTAGAGGGGTTGCCAATCATCGCGGTGTTGGTCGGTGAAACAACTTGGGCGGCGATTGGATCTTTGCATGCCTGATCGGTGAATCAAGGTTGTGGAGCATGAAGTTCTCTAATCCTGGCAAATCTCATTGACCTAACAGTGCGCCGCTTTAAGCATGGCGGCGACATTGGTGACCTCTGGTGTCTACGGGAGCCAGGCGAGCTCGTTGGCGGCCACTGCTAGATTGGCGCTTGGAGTCTTGTAGACATTGTGGTCATTAACTTAGATAAACTCGTCATTGAGGTTGTGCTAGAGTGGCCTTCCTTGCGAGTCAAGCTGCTGCTCGGCCCTCACAAGGGCAGCCTCGTTTGCTCGATGCTGCGCACAGTTGATGTTTTGGTTCTCACGAGCGGCGTGTTCCTCCTTGGTTTCGCTGTTCCAAGGGGAGCTATCAATGCTGACATTGAAGATTGCGCCACCGTGGAAAGGAGGAAGAGGAATGGTTGCCTCATTCGACATGAGCAAACAGCAAAGCTAGGGGAGAAAACCATAGATGAGCACCGTGTGGCCTTCGCCGATCTAACAAACCGGGTCATCTCAACCTTCTCGTTCGATCCTGAACCTCTCCGCCAGGCCCATAAATCTCAATCGAGGGGAGGTCGTTAGGCCACCTAGGTCAGTCTCCAGGAATGACCTAGGCATCTACTGGGTTGCAGGTAAAGGAGTAGTGTAATGTCATAAGAGGGCTATGTCGACCCCGTCATGAACAACGGACCCAGATTCCGCTCGATCACACCCGTTAGCGAACTCACCAAGCTAGTCTTTGAGCCCAAGCAATTGGGACAAGCGATGAAACTCAGCCCTTCCGGTTGTGAGGAATCGGATGGGGTAATGCACACAAACTCACATCAACCCCCACAAAGGCCCGACAGGGCTTGGGGTCACAAGCCAAAAGCCTTGGGACCACGACTCCAAACTCACATCGACAGGATCTATGACATCCAGCTATGGCTTGGGACCGCGACTCCAAACTCACGTCGACATGATCTATGACATCCGGCTATGGCTTGGGACCGTGACTCCAAACTCACATAACAGCTTCACTTCTGACTACGCTCTAATAAATCCTGGGACCATGACTCCGAACTCATGCAATGGCTTCACTTCTGACTACGCTCCAATAATCCTAGGACCGCGACTCCGAACTCGCGTAACGGCTGCGTCATACGGCTATGGAGCTCTGGCTCGACCGATTCCTAAACTAACTAAACTAACTTTTGATCCACGGCGTGCACCGACGCCTGGGTCTGCTCGCGACTCCGCCTTGACTGATCCCATGGCGCGCATCGATGCTAAAGATCAGTGAGCTCTGTCACGTCCAAACTGAGCTATCTCCATCCGTGGCGCGCACCGACGCTAGGGTTTGTCCCGAACTAACCTTCTCACCCGGTCCACGGCTCGCACCGACACCGGGATTAGTAAGTTCTGTCTCATCTCTACGCCTAAAAATCTCCTCGGCTGCACAACGACGCCGTGGTTAAACAAAATTCCATCTCAAACTAAAAACACGCACGCCTGCTGAAACAACACCCCCAGATGGTTTTGCCCAAACCACCTGGGGGCTTAGGGGCAACACCCATGGGTGCGCTCGCGTGCACCCGCTGACACAACAGAAAAACCTCCCTCGCTGACAACACAGAAAACCCCCCAGTCGGTTCTGCCCGAACCACCAGGGGGCTTGGGAGCTACACCCACGGGTGCACTCGCGCGCACCCACCAGCAAGACAAAAATCCCCTGGATGATTTCACTCAAAATCACCTGGGGGCTCGGGGGCTCCTGTTGGGTTCATAAACCCAGGGTCCCTCAGGGACTGGCTTCAACACCAGGGCTCGGCCCAAGAAAACAGCATGTAGTTCATGGGTTGGCCCGAGAGTCTAAAACACAATGGGCCGAAAGGATAGTCCGATCGCCGACCGGAAGGACTACCCAAAAGAACAGTCACCCGCTCATCAACTTCTTCAGCCCACCTCTCCGACTAGAGCACTCACTTTAGACACCAGTAGCCTTTGGGTTGGTCACTTTCTGTACCGACATAACCGGAAAGTAATAACAGATTACAGGAATCTTGGGATCATACGTATCCTATAAGATCTCATAGTATCTCTAGGATATCTTTTCGGTGTCTTGCGGGAGGCGCTGAGCAGAGTCGTGCCCTACAAGGCTTCGTCTTGTGGGCTGGGCCACCCCTGGGGGCGCAGCCCATGTGGTCTGCCATGGGTATCCAGGGTCGTACCCCCCATAGCTAGTCCCCGAGCACCTTGTACCCGTTGTGCAACGCTGTCTTGAGCTTGTCTGAGTAGGTGCAAACAAAGCCGAGCAGTCAAACTCATGGTCCGACCACCGTGATGAGTTGCCGAGCAGTTGTGAGCAGTTGCCGAGCAGCGTGAACCATCGCCGAGCAGCTTGAATCATAGTTGAGCAGTATAACCCAAGTACGGCTTACCATAAGGGTGTAAGGAGCTCAAGTTCAGAATCAAAAATTTCTTCACAGTGGACCAAGTATGCCCACTTAGAGTCCAACCACGAGAAAAGGAGATAGTCTTCTTCAGCTTCAAGAGGCGTGGAGTATTCTAGAATAAAGCAAACACATTCACCGCGAGGTGAAGTGTGCCCACTTAGTCCTTGAGCCTGAGAGTAGATGACATAGTCATGTGGTGCTAGGGTCCAAAGTAGGAGACCAGCCGAGCAAGCAGCCAGTCCCCGGGCATAGCCCCAAAAAGCACATTCACCACAAGGTGAAGTGTGCCCACTTAGTCCCCGAGCCTGACAGTAGGTGACATGGTCACGTGGTGCCAGGGTCAGAAATAGTAGTCAACTTGGAGAAAACATAATCGCGGAGAAAACACTGGAGTAATGGCTGTATAGTAGTAATTACTGAGCCATAGCGGTTGGCAGAGATGTTGGCGAATATTTGGCGAGCCGTAACAAATTGTGGAGTTAAATCAATGATACGGGCTGGGGTTGCACTAAGGCCCAGGTAACGGCCCACCTTCAGTTGCGGAGAATGCAGAGAAGCGCAATTCACAGGAATGGTTTCCCAAAAACCATTGAATGCAAAAAGGTGGGGGAGTGCTTTATAACTGCATCGCCGCACCCCGCGCTCATACCTTTGCCCCTTTGCCATTTCATCTTCCTCCTCAGCCGTTGCATTTCTAGATTCACATCTACACTTGCTTCCGCCGCCAAACCCTAACCAGATATGAGACATGGCGCCGAAGAAGGGTGCGAAACCAAAGAAGACGAGCCCCTAGAAGGCGAGCACCGAAATCCAGCGTGACGAAGAGTGGGTGCCATCGTGAACAGGAGAGGCGGAGCTAAACAGATTGGTGGAGGCGGGTGTTCTGCCTAACCGCGTCGCCACCGAATGGTGGCCGGCCCTTGGTGAGCCCTTCCCTATGCCTCATATCGACGAAGTTGTAGTGTTTGAAGATTATTTCTGGCGCGGGTTGGGATTTCCTGTACACCCATTCTTGACCGATTTGTTGGAATTCTAGAGAGTCAGTCTGTGCAACCTCCACCCAAACACAATATTACACATATCTATCTTGATCCATCTCTGTGGGGCATTTCTTGGAATCCTTCCCCACTTCAACCTCTTCTGCCACCTGTTCTGGCTGAAGAAGAGAGGCAGTGGTGGTTCCAAGGTGGTCGGCAGAGTGTATCTTCAGCTGTGCGATGGAATGGTGGGTGAGTACCTTACTGTGCCTCTAAGCACGTCGCTGAAGGGGTGGAATGCCAGGTGGTTCTATATGAAGCAGATCCACCCGGGTGTCTACTGCGATGTCGACCACATCTCGGAGAGCCAGAAGAGCTGGTCGGAGATGTCAAGCAGCGCTGATATGGAGCAAGTAAGGGAGCTCCTTGGCTTAATAAAGGGCGTGAAGACCAATGGTGGACTGGTGGTGGTGAGCTTCATAGTTCGCTGCATCTAGCCCTATAAGGAGAGGGCCCACCTAGCCTTTGAGTTTAAGGGGGAGACCGACGGTACCCGAGAGAGGTCGAAGATGCTGTTGAGGGACGTAGTGCAAGAGCGGGCTGCAAAGCTATTCGCTTCATTTGCCTCATTCAGCATGTCAGGGTATACGAAGCCCTTTAACTGTAATAATCTGCCTCCTCAGGTAAATATCTCAGTTGTGTGTTCCTGATGCTTTTTATCCTCTGTCGTTGCCAAGCAGTGGGCTGATTCACTTATGCAAAGATCCATTCACATGAAAGAGCGGTGTACTTCTTGGGCATACCGAGGGGCGATTGGCCGCGGGGAGTAGATGCCCAGCCACCGACGTAGCCTAAGGAGGAAACCATCAGCATCTCGTCGGAGAGTCCATCTCTGGTGTCGGAGAAAATTTGGGGGAAGAGGGCAGCGACAGACGAGCCAGACCGAAAGAAGAGAAAGATGGCAGGCATCGCTCCCCTCAAGCCGAGCGACATCTCTCTTGGCGGTGACCAGACCACTCAGACACAAAGGACCACGGTGTTCGAGTGGTCGGATGACGACAAAGTTCTGGTTGCTCCTCCACCGAGCACGAAGGCGCCTCTATGCAGCACGCGCATGGAGGAATAGTTGATGGGAGGGGAGCAAGTTCCCCAACAGTGGGTGATGGGAGCCCTTGAGTAGTAGGCGAAGGAAGTCCCCGAGCAGCAGGCGAGGGTATCCCTAGAGCGACGGACAGAGGGAGTCCTCGAGCAGCAAGCGAGGGGATCCCCAGAGCGATGGGCGGAGAAGAGGCCAACAGCGGAGACCGTGGGACCTCCACTACAAGACATAGGTGTGTCGACCCCAAGGCCATGGTTGGGGGCTCGGGTAGGCAGCACCGGTTCAGAAAGATCTATCGGAAGACCGCTGCGTAAGTACCCTTGTCTTGGATTTATTTGGTTGTCATTTCCTTATCCTTTTTTGGTGATTAATGAGCTGGTCTAATGCAGAGCGAGGCGTATGGAGGATCTAGCCTTGCCCTTCCAGACTAACGAACAGCCAAAGGCTAGCCCTAGGTAGATGACGAGCAGCCGAAGGCTGGCCCCAGGGTAGAGGAGATGCCGGTGGACCCAATCCCAGAGTCCCCGAGTTCTCGGTAGTCGGTGGAGGAGTCAGCCGCCGCTGCTATTGAACTTGGCAATGGTGAACAGTTGGCACCAATAGTGGATGGGTCAGCGACGGTGCCTAGGGCAACGGTGGAAACTGCTGGGTCTTCAACGGCAAATGCGGGAGATGCCGGTGCCGCACCTGAGTCTGGGACGGCGAAGCTGGTTGTGCCTGAGGAGCAAATGGCGCCCCCAAGGCATCACAGGGCATGGTCGGACCCGTTGTCCGGCCATGAAACCCCCCGGTGGTGCCTCCAGCCATGGAGGAGGAGGACGAGGTGGAAGAGATCGAACGTGAGGAGTCTCGACCCTTGGCCGTCTGAATCCTCCACAGACATGGCGACGAGGTAGTGGTTGTCGAGGAGGAGGACACCACAAGGGAGATGAGGAGACTGAAGTCCGCCCTTGCCAGAGTGATGAAACAAATCAAGGTCAGCACTGCATCTGGAATCCTTGTATTTGACATTGGAGATCGGAGTTCGTCATTGTCATTGTGCATTTGCAGGGGATAACTCGGACTTTTGAGCAGCGCCACCAGCTGATCAAAAGGATGGAGCCCCTCATCGATGATAATGACAAACTCAAGGAGGCAACGAACCTTATGGAGAAAAACATCTAGAGGGCCCAGCACGAGCGAGACATTGCTGAGTCCAACGCGTGGGACCTGGAGTACCAGAAGGGCATCCTATCTGAGCAGCTAGCGGCTGTGTCTGAGTAGGTATGGGGCAAGTTCGAGCGGCTAGCGAGTGCTTCCATGCAACTGGAGCAGAAGTATGAGCAGCTACAAAGTGTATCCGAGCAGAAAGCAAGTATGGTATATTGGCGAATGTGCTTTGTATTGCTGAATGGCTATATTTTTTGTGATGACTATTATGCTTGTAGAGCAAGATGCGGAGCTCGGCCAGCTACGCCAAGCCGTCGAACAACTCTGAGAGGAGAAGGCGAAGGAGATAGGGTGAGCAGACAAACTGGTCAAGGAGCTGAACGGTGAGTACTTCCTGGTTAGAGTTACTACTGAAGTAGTTTCCTTACTTGATGGAACCTTGTAATGCTTGCAGACTACCGTCAGAGGGTCAAGGCACAATTTGATGTGCTGGTGCAGGAAACCAGGACCCAAAGTGAGAAGCTCGACGTCGTAGTTGCCGAAGTCAAACTAGTGCTCGACTGTGTCGACCTAGAGGTGGCTCCCCAGCCCGACGGTAGGCCACCATGTTCGAACACCATCATCGAGAGGTGCAAGGCGGCGTGGGAGAACTTCAAGAACTTCAACCGCGATGCCATTGTCACCACCATTACTCATGCCCTTGCGGTGGTTCGGTCCCACTATCAATCCATTGACCTTCAGGCGATAGGGGCCGGATTCACCGAAGGGATGGGTAAGGCAGAGACCCTAGCAGCGGGAGGATGGGGTGGAGGACATGGCAAGAAGCTGGCTGGTGACATAGACCTGTTCGGCGAGACAGACAGCGATGGCAGAGCTCGATGATTGCTCGGAGAGTATTATCTGTAACATCTAGAGAGGGTAGTTAAAGCACGCGAGAGCGCAGAAAACATTTATGTATTTGTATAAATGTTATAAAGTGCATATTTATGCAGCTTGCTGATATTTGTGGTGAAAAATTGTTGTAGTAATAACCCTAATGCAATTATACGTAGTATAAGTAGCGTCCGAGCAGTTAGTTTGTTACTGAACTCTTTGGCCTTAGCTAGCCCATAGTCCATAACGTCGAGCGCGGAGCCCATGCACGTGTAGGAGGAACAGGCATCACCAAGGAACCACAACCGACCACCCATAACGTAGAGCGCGAAGCCCGTGGCACGTGTAGGGAGAGATCAGAGACTGGGTCTTCTCCATAGAGCATAGAGCAGAACGTGTGCTACTCGGTGGTTGGCAAAATAACTTGGAGATAAACATAGTATAAGTGGTGTCTGAGCAGTTAGTTCTTTACTAAGCTCTCGGCCTTGGCTAGCCCATAGTCCATAACATCGAGCGCGGAGCCCATGCACATGTAGGAGGAATAGGCATCACCAAGGAACCACAGCCAACAACCCATAACTGCAGAGCGTGGAGCCCATGGCACATGTAGGGAGAGATCAGAGACTAGGTCTTCTCCATAGAGAACAGAACAGAATGTATGCGGCTCGTTGATCGGTGAAATATCTTGGAGATTTGGAGAAAAGTGTTCGGTGATTTGGAGAAACCTGTTCGGCAAAATATGTTGGAGATTTAGAGAAACATGGTCGGCGATCAGGCAAAATACGCTGGAGATTTGGAGAAAATGTGGTCGGTAATTTGGAGAAACTTGTTCGGCGAAAACGTTGGAGATTTGGAGAAACATGGTCGGCGCAGTTATGGCGATTTCATATTGGAGTTCGTTATGGAGTAGCTTAGAGCTCGATGACCGTAAGTGGAGATTAAACCATAATGGAGAAATAATGGAGACAAATTATGGTGACAAAAACTTTATTCATCATGGAGCAGAGATTATATATCTGGAACGTTTCAAGGATAGAAACTGTATAAGGTGCTCGAGTGCCATGCATTAGGGGACATTGATTCCAGTCCAAGTCACATAGGCGATAAGACCCTAGTCGGGTAACCTCTTTGACTGACATAAGGCCCTTCCCAGGGGAGGAGAGCTTATGCATCCCTTTGGTTTTTTGTTTTCTGCGGAGAACGAGGTCACCGACAAGCAAATGAACGACCTTTGATGTTGCGGTTGTAGTACCTCCGCAAGCCTTCTAGATATTTGGCTGTGTGGACGTAGGTGATTAGGCATTCTTCCTCGGCCCTGTCGACGTCCTCTATCCGAACAGCTAGTGGCTTGCACTTCATCGTAATTTTCCACCCTATGTGCTCGAAAGGCAATATCCACTGGTAGTATGGCTTCTGACCCATAGACCAAGAAATATAGAGACACACTGGTGCTACGACTAACTTGAGTGCGCAGTCCCTAGACCACTAGCTGGTAGCTCTTTGAGCCATCTGCCCGGATGCTTTTCTTCTTTCTGATATAGCCTCTTTTTGAGGGCATCAAGGATCATGCCATTCGCCCGTTTGACCTGGCCGTTGGCTCTAGGATGGGCAACGGAGACGTATTTGATGAAGATGCATCGGTCTTCGCAGAATTCCCAAAAGTGATGGCCAGTAAACGTAGTGCCGAGGTCGGTGATAATGCTGTTCGGGAGACCAAATCTGTGGATGATATCTTCGAAGAGCTCGACTGCTTTCTTTGAAGTAGCCGAGACGAGCAGTTTATACTCGATCCACTTGGAGAACTTGTCGATGGTGACGTATACGTACCAGAAACCTCCTAGGCACTGGCTTGAAAGGCCCAATCATATCTAGTCCCCAGCATGCCATGGGCTAGGAAGCTAGGATGGTCTGTAGCTCTTGTGCTGGCATATGTATTTGCTTGGCGAAAAATTGGCATCCTTCACAATGTCGGACGAGGTCTTCTGCATCGGAGATGGCCGTGGGCTAGTAAAAACTAGCTCGAAAAGCTTTGTTGACTAGGTTTCTCAAGGCCGCGTGGTTGTCGCAAGAACCAGAGTGAATTTTGAGAAGTAGCTTCACTCCCTCTTCTTGGGTGATGCATTTCTGCAGTATCCCTTCCTTGGCACTTTTTCTCATCAAGTTGCCGTCCACTAGCACGTAATGCTTGCTTCGATGAATTAGGTGTTTGGTTTCAGTCTTGTCGGCAGGTACTTCGGCACTGGTGAGATACTTGATGAACTGTTCCCTCCAATCGGTGGCCGGCGAAGGTACCATAAGTACCAGCTGCTCAGCGGGGGGAACTTACTGAATTTCCTTATCTTCTTTAATGGATGGCGCTAGAAGAACTTGAACATAGACCCCCAGTGGAATCATGGCACGAGAGGAGCCTAACTTGGATAGGTGATCGGCGAGCTGATTTTGATCACATACCACGTGGTGGTACTCGATACCATAGAACTTCCCTTCAAGCTTCCTGATTTTAGCACAATATGCATCCATCTTCTCACTGGAGCAAGACCAATCTTTGTTGAGCTGGTTGATGACCAGCGTGGAGTCCCCGTATACCATGTTGTGTTTAACGCCGAGCTCAACAGCTATACAGAGTCCGTGGAGACATGCTTCCTATTCGGCGGTGTTGTTGGAGGTCAGAAAATGTATCTGGAGAACAGTATCAAAGCTTATCCTTGGTTGGCGTGATGAACAGAATGCCTACACCAGCACCGTTGATGTTGAGAGCACCATCGAAGTACATCACCCAGTGCTTGGGGCAAGTAGGAGCGATGGGCTCTTGAATCTCGATCCACTCAGCGACAAAATCAGCAAGCGCCTAGGACTTGATGGTAGGCCTACTTCTAAATTCGATGGAGTAAGTGCCAAGCTCAACGGCCCACTTGATGATGCGGCCATTGGCCTCTTTGTTGTGAAGAATGTCCCCTAGAGGGAACTTGGTGACCACGACGATCTTGTAATACTCGAAGTAGTGGCGGAGCTTGCACGACATAATCAGGATGGCGTATAGCAGCTTTTGAACCTGAGGATAATGAGTCTTGGGCTCATTAAGAACCTCACTGATGAAGTATACCAGATGTTGCACCTTATAGGCGTGCTCGGCCTCCTCGCGTTTGACCACAATGGCTATGCTAATGACGTGAGAAGTAGCGGCGATGTAGATCAAGAGAGTTTCATCTGGCCATGGCACCGTCATGATCGGAGGCTTTGTTAGGAACAACTTGAGCTGCTCAAAAGCTATGTCTGCCTCCTCCGACTAGGAAAAGTGCTCGGAGGCCTTGAGGAGTTTGAAGAACGGTAGCCCTTTTTCGCTGAGGCGCGATATGAAGCAGCTTAAAGCAGACATGCAGCCTGTAAGCTTCTGTATATCCTTGACGCATGTTGGTCATTTCATGTTGGTGATGGCGGAGACCTTGTTGGGGTTGGGTTTGATGCCACGTGCGTTGATGATGTAGCCTAGGAGTATACCGGATGGAACTCCAAAGATGCAATTTGAAGGGTTCAGCTTCCATCGGTACCTTTTTAGGCTGGCGAACGTTTCTTCAAGGTCGACGATAAGATCATCGGCGGTCTTAGACTTGAAGACCACATCGTCGATGTAAGCTTCGATGTTACAGGCCGATCTGTTGATAAAGGCACATCTAGATAGCCCTTTGATAAGTCGCCTCGGCATTCTTGACTCCGAAGGACATGGTGGTGTAGCAGTACGCACTGAAGGACGTGATGAATGACATCTTGATCTAGTCTTCTTCCTTGAGGGAGATCTGGTGATAGCTGGAGTAACAATTGAGGAAGGAGAGCACTTCACAGCCGGTAGTGGAGTCTACAACCTCATCTATCCGAGGCAGACCGAAGGGGTCTTTAGGGTAGTGTTTGTTAAGATCAGTGTAATCAACACACATTCTCCATTCTTTATTCTTTTTTCGAATGAGAACAAGGTTTGCTAACCACTCAGGGTGATACACTTCTTTTATGAATCTAGTAGCTAGGAGCCATTTTATTTCTACCCTAATAGCCTCCTTCTTGTTTGGTGTAAATCGGCGGAGTTTCTGCTTGATCGGTTTGGCGATCGGCGAGACATTGAAGGAGTGCTCGATCTTCTCCTACAGTACCCCTGGCATGTCTGTAGGTTTCCAAGCAAACACATCAGTGTTGGCACATGGAAAGGAGACGAGCGCGCTTTCCTATTTGGGGTCGAGGTGAGCCCCAATCTTCATGGTCTTGGAGGGGTCGTCGAGGCCGAGGCCGACCTCCTTGGTTTCCTAGGACTTGGCAGGAGGCGCGAGGAGGCTCCAGCGATGGGATCTCTAGGTCGTCGGTAGGCACCGTCTTGGCGTCGGTGACCACACTAGCCATCTGGATGGAGAGGTCGATGGCTTCGATGAGAGCGAGACTCTCTGTCTTGTAGGCATAGGCGATGGAGAGGTTGGCCTGCAAGGCTAAGACTCCTATAGGCAAAGGCATCTTTAGCACTAGATAAGCATAGTGTGGTACGGCCATAAACTTGGCCAGAGTTGGCCGACCAAGTATGCCATGGTAAGGTGGTGTTGAAGTCAACAACGTAGAAGTTAGTGTGCTCGATGCGGTAGTTGCTTGCCGTGCCAAACTGTATTGGTAGGGTGATCTCTCCAAGTGGTTTGGATGTCCTTGCCTAGGTACCACACCTAGAAGGAGGAATCTGAGGGTGTGAGATCTGTTATCCTGAGGCCCAACTCCTTTAGGGCTCTGGCGAAGAGGAGATTCAGAGCGCTCCCACCGTCGACGAGCACTTTTCTAAAAAGCACTTTCTGGATGGTCACATCGAGGATGAGGGGGAAATGCCCAGTGTAGGGGATATCCACCCACTGGTCAGCCCTACTGAAGGTGATGGGAACCTCGGACCATGGGCGATAGCTGGGGTTGGCGGCGATGTCTTTCGTAGTGACAACGAGCACCCACCGGGCAGCGAGCTTCCATTCTCTTTTGCTCTCAGTGGAGGCGAGGCCCCCAAAGATGGTGGCGACCACCTTGTTGTGATCCTAGAAGGTATTGTTATTGCCCCTAGGTGGTCGGCGGCCTCCGTCTCCGTCGTTGGTGTTGTCATCTAGCTTTTTGTCCTGGAACTCCTTGGCTAAGCTGAGGTAGTCCTTCATCTTATGTCTAGCGTTCTTGTGGAGAGGGCATGGGCCATTGAGGATCTTCTTGAATTGCTCGTCGTCATTGTGCTTGGCACAAGGTTCATTAATGGCTGTGACGATGTGATCTGGCCGGTAGCGGTGATTTTAACCATACTTGGGTCCTTCTAGCCAATCATGGCCGCTGTCACGATGGTAACTGCGGTCATCGTAGCGGCGGTCGTTGTGGCATCAGTCGTCGAGGCGGTCATCGTATGCGGCATGCTGGGCGATGAGGGCCCGCATCCTCGTTGAAGCGCACCTCAGGCTTCCTCGGCATCGGCGTACTGGTTGGCGGTCGTGATCATCTCACCAATTCCTATGGGCTGGCTTGTGGTTGAACTTGGAGCGAAGCTCGTGGTGATGGAGTCCTCTGATGAAGGCGGTGATGACCTCTGCTTCCGTGATGTTAGGAATAGAATTCCTCATCTCAGGACAAGCATCTGATGTAGCTACGGAGGAGCTCGGATGGCTTCTAGGTTGATGAAGTTGAGATCATGCATTGGTGTCCGACCGAGTACACAGTAGCCATATAATTGTTGGTGAAGACTTTTTTTAGCTCTTCCTAGGATCCAATGAAGTTCGGGGCAAGGCTTGTGAACCAGTTCATGGTGGTTGGCATGAGCATGATGGGAAGATAGTTCGCCATGACACTGGTGTCTCCTCTGGTGGTGCGGACAGCAGTGGCATAAGCCTATAGCCACTATGTTGGGTTCATCCTTCCTTCGTAGGGCTTGACCCTGGTGATTTTAAAACCACGGGGCCACTAAAGTGTTCGAAGCACCCTTCTGAATGCTAGGGGCCCTTCGGGGTTGGCGGCATTGAGCGGCTCGAGAGCTGAGTCTGGGTTACCGTACTCTTGCTCGTACTCCTAACGGCGACATACTTCTTCTTCATGGCGACCAAAGCGGCATTTGTCGATATGTCGTCGTGCATCTCAGAGATTGTTGAGGTGCACTCAAACATCCTGGTCGACCTCCTAGTCATGCTGGCAGTGATGTTCAATGCAATTGCCTCTGGCTCTACCCTAGAGGGGTTGCCAATCATCGCAGTGTTGGTTGGTGAAACAACTTGGGCGGCGATTGGATCTTTGCATGCCTGATCGGTGAATCAAGGTTGTGGAGCATGAAGTTCTCTAATCCTGGCAAATCTCATTGACCTAACAGTGCGCCGCTTTAAGCATGGCGGCGACATTGGTGACCTCTGGTGTCTACGGGAGCCAGGCGAGCTCGTTGGCGGCCACTACTAGATTGGCGCTTGGAGTCTTGTAGACGTTGTGGCCGTTAACTTAGATAAACTCGTCATTGAGGTTGTGCTAGAGTGGCCTTCCTTGCGAGTCAAGCTGCTGCTCGGCCCTCACAAGGGCAGCCTCGTTTGCTCGATGCTGCGCACAGTTGATGTTTTGGTTCTCACGAGCGGCGTGTTCCTCCTTGGTTTCGCTGTTCCAAGGGGAGCTATCAATGCTGACATTGAAGATTGCGCCACCGTGGAAAGGAGGAAGAGGAAGTAGCTTGGTGGTGGTTTCGGCGGCGGTCTCCATAGAGCCCTAGTACTCGGAGTCCGGATTTTCCTCTAGGATGGTTTGGAGGGATGCTCTGGGGCATCGGCCGACGTGCAGCATGTTGACGGCCGATGTAGGTTTGTCGGTGATCTGGTCGGTGGGAGGATGGACATCTCCAACTTGGTTGGTGAATCTGCCCCTTAGGGCATCTTGGTAAAGCAGCGGCGGCATTGGAGAACCCAAAGGGTAGGGCCATAACCCTTGGAGTCTCCTGAGCAACCTCGGATAGATCCAGATCGGAGGGTGGTCGGCACTAAACTAGAGTGTCCTAGAGCTAATTCGGCGATGGAGAGGCAATCGGCGAGCTTAGACCAACCTGATCGATGGATATGATCATATCATCATTGTTGTTCTACCTCCTCTGGTAGCGAGGAAGCAGGTGGTGAGTTGTTGAAGAAGGTGACCTCGGAGGTGGTTCCGAGATTGGATCTGTAGTCATAGGTGTTGAGGTGATCGGTGTAGAATCGATCTGCACTGGCTCGATGAGCTCTCCGACTCCATCAGCGTTGATGACCCATGAGATGGATCCGACCATGAAGATCTAGGTCAGGCTGCGAGTGGGATGAAGAGCCTACGGAAAAAGTCATCTTGTTCAATAAGGAAACAGCACGCACACCCCTACCTAGCGCGCCAACTGTCGACAGAATATCATCGGCAGTCCTCCGAGGGATATCCTACGAAGGTAGATTGATTGGTAGAGAGGCGTGTAATCAAGAGTAAGAAGGCAACAGAGACACACGAGTTAGACAGGTTCAGGCTATCAGTATGATGTAATACCCTACTCCTATATTCTGTTGGATTGTATTGGCTATCGTATGATATTGCGTGAGTTTAGAGGGGGTCCCTACCTGCCTTATATAGTCCGGGGGTAGGGTTACAAGTCAGTTAGATCTGAGAGATAACTGGAAAGTAATAATAGATTATAGGAATCTTGGGATCATACGTATCCTAACAAATCTCATAGTATCTTCAGGATATCTTCCCGGTGTCTTGCAGGAGGCGCCGAGCAGAGTCGTGCCCTACAAGGCTTCGTCTTGTGGGCTGGGCCACCCCTAGGGGCACAGCCCATATGGTTTGTCATGGGTATCCGGGGTCATACCCCCCACAGTCATAGTGATGGAGGTGACCAAAAGATGATGATATGTGCTTCAACTTGGAAAAAGAAGAAAGAGAAAAACAAAATGGGCTCAAGGCAAACGTATATTTGAAAGGGCCATTTTGTTTTACCACTCAAGACACCACAGAGGGTGTGAGTGGGTTTAGGATAGATAATCATACTATAGAGAGAGGAAATCTTTAATTGCAATGGTTATCTAGTGCCACTAAGTGTGAGTCTCATTTGCATATTCTTTGTGCTTAGTGACGTGGTGAGATGCATGAGAAAGCCCAAAAAATTATTTGTGAAAAGCTATCTCTTGTGTTAATTTTGGTTGGCATATTTGGGATGAGATAGTACTTGAGAAGGGTGAAAAAGAAAGGAATGGAGGTGCTGTTGTTGGCACTTGAGCTGCTGTTGGCGCTTGGGCTGTTGCTAGCATGCTGTGGCGCCGCTAGGCTGCATGGTTCCCTAGGCTGGCCCGTCGACTAGGGAAGATGGTGTGTAGCTGTTCGGCCTGCTGGCCTGCTATATATGGTGAGTAGCTTGTGGGCCATGCCCTGCTAGGGCCGCTGCCGGCCTGCTGCTGGGTGCTGGGAGCAGTGTGGCCTACTGCTCTGGCTGCCTTGCTTTTGGGCTGGCCCATCACCAAGGGAGGTGGAGCCGTCATGGGTTAGGCCAAGGTGGTGGTAGGCCCGCTAGGACGCGTAGCCTGTGCGTGCATGCGCTCACGTAGTGGCGCTGTGGCCACACTGGTGAAGTGAGCCCGGGGCACCACGTAACTATGTGTGGGAGCGAGCGGGTCGCCATCTGTTCCGCATGGGGCCTGCGTCTGGGAGGAGCAGCGCCGTGTGCTTTGATCGTCTGAAGGAGCGCATGGTTCAGTGAGTGGAGGCCGTTCCTAGGGACCCGCGCCTTTGGTCGGCGTGAGAAAGCGAGGGAGGCATCGTGTGCTGCTGCTCCAGTTCCTTTACATGGAAGACTTGACGCTCGACCGTTGGATAGAGAGAGAGCCAGTTGTGGGCTCGGCTGGGCTAGGCACACGCCGTGCGCTGGGTCTGGCCATGGGGTGTCTGGCTGGCTAGGAGGATAAGGCTGAGTCCTCCCCTTCCTTTCTTCTCTCTGGCTTTCATCTACATCTAAGAACAAAAAACAGAGAAGAACCGGCTCTCTCTTCCTTCTCTCTCACTCCCAAGCATTTGTGCTCCATTTAAGTGAGAGATTGAGCTCTAGTGATTGATCTTTGTAGCACCCTGGTTTTAAAGACAAAACCAGATACACACTATATGTGAGTCTAGGAAGTCAAATCTCACATATAGCCACAAATAGGGGTAATATCAAGAGACAATACTTATTACATAACATATTAGTAAAAAGAATATAACCTCAGAGTATAGACAGCGGAAAGACTGAGTCTGATCTTCTGGCGAAGACTCCAAATCCATAGGGACGACTGACTAGGTTGACCACAAGCCTAACTTCTCCAAACCAACAATCTGGTACCCATCCGGGATTTTTATCTAATGTATAGAAAAATAAAGCAAGCGTAAGTACATGTCGTACTTAACAATTATATCATGGGGTTCATGAGGCTCAAAAGGGCTGACACTGGTTTACTGCGATTAGCTTTAATAGTTCATCTTTTTAAGCAGTTGGGTGGCAAAGAATTTATCATTCCCATAAACACATGATCAGGTAAACATGAATAATGTATAGCATAAACAGTTGATCATTCATACCATCATCCATTAGTGATTATCTCTATTCCATAAGGGTCTAAGGCCGCTCGTGTCCGCGAGCATGGCTGTTATAATAGTTTTACACTCTGTAGAGGTTGTACACGTTCACTGCGAGTCGTGATTTACCCTTTCACCCGAGGTGATCAGCCTCTTGACCCACTACCAAGGAAGGTCAGCAGGGTTCACTATGAAGCCTTTCAAAAGATTCGTCTAACAAGTTAGGGCCGCCAGGCGTATGTGGCCCATCTCTAGGAGTGGCACGCGTGGGCATCGTAGCACGGTACACACTTCCCAGCAGCAAAGGAAACATACCCTACACCTCAAAGGTAACCACTAACAAGCTAGAAAAGATCCTCATACTGAGCTAAAGCCAGAGCCATATGGCCCTCATAGTTGTACTGTAAGTCCCGGATAATCGCTTACAAATAAGTCCTTAGGGAGAGGAATCTGAAGCATATAAACACTTCAACCCCCTATTTCCTATGTTACTAAAAAGTCATGTTTTAATGTTTATTGCATATATCATTAGTCAAGTTACAAGATCATGGTTTTGATTAAGCACTAGCAAAAACTATCCCATGCAATAACCCAAAGGTTTTCAAGGTACAAGATATCAAATATCTGGGATATCCTATTTGGCAACAAGGGAGACACATGCAATATGAATTAAGTGATTAAATATGAATAGGTAACAAGGATAGTCCCATGCTATACTTGCCTTAACTTGCTTTTCCCCCAAAGCAATACGCTCAAAAGCCTTTAGTATTCCACTTCCAATCTTCTGCTTTCAACTCTCAGCTTCTAGTCTTCAGAGAACTGCTTCTTAATCACCACATAAACCTCACTGGTTGATTGAACAATATATCACCACATAAACATCTATACATGGCATACAAATAAGAATATATGAGAACAGTACATCAATCATAGAAAAATAAGTAAAAGAGATTGAAATACGATTCTACGCATCGCTACGAACACGCAGTCGCGAGAGGCACGCTAATCAGAGATACAGCTGAAAAGTTACAACTACTGAGAGATTTGCCTAATACGTGGAAAAGAAAACTATAGGCTTCATTTATGTTACCCATATGAATTCATATATATAAAAGATATTTTATAAATAATGTAGATTAAATTAAGTCAATTCTTAGATTTGATTTATAAAGCAAAAGTAAAACAATTCATATTTCATTCATAAAATCTAGTTGCATAATCATTAATCAAGATATGATTAAACTATGATATTTCAGAAATAACTATATAGTAAACACTATTACTAATGCATAGATCTCATCACCACGAATCTAACGCAACTTGAACGGACTATTTCGGAGTTAAAATAATAAGTTATGATTTAAACAAGTTTTACTTAAGTTAAATAATAGATTAAATCTACTCATGAATTTCAAGTGTTGAAAACATGTCTAATAGTTGTATAAACATGTAGATAACGTAAATACGGTCCTAACGCAATTCGAACGGATCAAATCGGACTTAAAACGTAAAAGTTACGCATGAAATAAGGTTTAGTGGCATTTCTGTCAATACTTGAACTTATTTTTGAATTAAAACAATTGAAAATCTGAATTTAATCGGATTTTGGACTAGGCACACTAATTCTAGGCAAATATAGGGGCCTAACCGAATAAAAACAGGGGCTGATTTATATTTATTTTGAACTAAATCGGACTGCGGGTTGATTTCACTAAAAACCGAGGGGCTGTTTTGTAAAACAGGCTGCGGCTGACCGCGTGTTGACCAGGGCTGCTGACTCATCCGAACACGTGGTGGCTGCTAGGTTGGCGCGGTGCACCACATGGCGGTGGACACTGCTGATATGGTGGGGTGGGTCGGGTCCATGGCCCACGGTGGATCAGTTACACATCCCACCGGTAGATCTAATCTCGACCGATCAAAGCAGATCCGACGGTGCTGGCACGATGGGGGCATGGGTCGCTAGGGAAGATGCACATGGCGGCGGCGCCATGGCCGGTGGCAACCGGTGCTTGCGGATACGACATTCTAGGCCACCATTTGAGGAACGGAGAGCATAGGGAGGTGTAGAAGCTCACCGCGAATCCAACGGAGACGGTTGCAGTGATCAGGAAGGCTCTGAAGGGGCTGGTCGACGGCGATGGTGACTGGAGAGAGAGAAAAGGGTGCGGGTGAAAGGAAATTCGGGCAAAATAAGGCCAAAATCGAGAGATGTCGGTACCTATGGATGCGTTGGGTCGTGGTGGAGCTCTGAGGTGCGTCAGTGACGAGGTGTGAGGCACCAGAACAGCAGGCTACGGGGCGCGCAGTGGCGAGCGGGCGGCGGTTGGAGAAAAGAGTGAAGAAGGGGGGGTCAAGCTTGGGTTTTATAGGCGGGGAGAGGCGCTGTGTGGATGGAAAGGAAGCGGGGTTGATTGGCCGCTTGCCGAACGGGCGCGGCGGCTTGCCATTCGAGGCGCGCCATCGACGGTGAGGAAGGAAGGAATGCGTCGGGGAAGAAAGGAAAGGAAGAGGAGGCGCTAACACGCAGGGCCAGGTTGCCAGAGAAAGGGAGGGAGCGGACGCATGCGGCCGTGGGCGCTGAAGGCCGAGCGCGTGCGGGTGAAGGCCAAGCGGGCCACAGCCTTGCGCGAGCGGTGCGGAGGAAGGGCACCGAGCAAGCTGAGCAGAGCGGGCCACCAAGCGGTGGGCCGGTGACTTGCGTGCGAGGGAGGAAGCAGGGAAAGAAAACAGCAGGCCAGAGCCAGCAGCGCTGTGAGAGGGAAAGACGGCTTGTTTGCGGATGGCTAGCGTGGGCGCGCAGGGCAGGTCTAGTGGTTGCAGCACCGAGCTGAGCGGGCCAGCGCGGGACGCAACAGGTGCGCGCGGAGCAGTGGGCCGCCGAGCAGGCCAGAATGGGCCGCGCGTAGGAAACGGGAAAGAGGGGAAGGGAGGAGCGGCTGGGCTGCCGAGCAGCGGGCTGAGGCCGGGAAAAGCAGGCCGGGCGCTGTGAGGGAGGGAAGAGGGAGTGCGGCTAGGCCGAGGCCGGGAAGAGGAGGGAGAAAGAGGGCCGGCCAATTCCTAGGCTGGGCTTAAAAATGAAGAATAGAATATTTTTCAAATAAAAATCCTTTTCTATTTCTAAATTCTATTTCTTTTCTTAATTTAAAACCATTTCAATTATGAACCAAATCAAGCATAAATATGATTTCAATATACTTTCTAATTCCAACATAGATGAACCAATTCTTGGGAAGTTTCCAAAAATAACTTTTTAAGTTCTTACATTTTCCAATTCCTTTTCTTTTTCTAATCTTCCCATTTCTAAGCTAAATTCAAATCCAATTCGAGTATGGTTTCAAATATACTTTCCCATTCAATAAAAATGGACAATTCTATTAGGCTTTCCAAGATAAACTTTACAACTTTAAAAATACTTTTATTTTCTAATTTTCTTTTCTTTCTTTTCTTTTATTTCAAAGCCATTTTCAAACTCTTTTCAAAAGCATTTTAACCATTTTGACTTTTAAACTAAAACCACTCAACCAATAAAATTAAATGCAATAGCATGTATACATCAAACATATTGCTACCTTATAATGTATTTTAATTTAATGCAAATTTTTATTTTGCTATATTTCAGTGTGCACAAAAATTCATAAATAAATCATTTTAGCTCTATTTTAAAAGAGGTAAATTTTAGGGTGTTACAATCTTGAGAGCTTAAAGAGCATCTCCTCCCTCTCCTCTCCTTCGTCAAGCGTGGTGCTCATTCTTGAGAGGAATTGAGGGAAACCCTAGTGTGTGCATTTGTGATTGCATATTTGGTAGCACTAGGTGGTGATTGTGATTGTGGATTTCTTATTACTCTTGGTGATTGTCGTCACCTAGATGGTTGGTGATTTGTTGATTGATGAGGGGATTTGGTGATTGTGTCCGCCCCTAATCAAGGTACTTGTGAGGGTTTCTTGTGCCTTCTCTATGGGAGATCACAAAAGGCAACTCTAGTGGATTATGCATGACTTATGTGATCCCCATCTTGTGTTGGTTGTGCGGCACCCGATTGCTGGTTAGGCGTGTGTGACAGAACCGCCCAATTTATATAAGATCAAGTATGGTTGTCCCCGCTAACACATTGACACTCGCATACTTTCACTTATATAAACCCAGGTAGTCCACTGAGTGTCACGAAGGACCTCAGTAAATCCACATCACAACCAACATCGCATGATTAAGCAAACACATATCACATACACAGAGTTGCAGCGGAAATAATATTACAACTAGGTTCACAAATGATAGTACAAGTTTGGGTTTTTAAAACCGATTAGTAAAAACAACATAACTTTCATATGATTACAATAATATAAGTTCCAAATATATTGCTAGCATAAATGACATCCTCTAACAAAAGCATATAGATGAGAACACTATATAGAGTCGCCGAGCCCATCGGCGGTTAGCCACCATCTTCCTCAGGGCCGAGAATTTCACCTGCAACATGGTGGGATAAACCCTGAGTACTCGAATATACTTAGCTAGACTTACATGTCATAAACCAGAAATAAAGTGACACCAAGGATCATGCAAGGCTTCATAATTGGAGCTGTACATGACAACATTTTGCATAAAAAGCCACTAGTTGAGCTATACATTTTATAATTCGGTCACCAAGTTAATTATAGCTATTTATCTCCAGATTAGCAACCAATCTGTGCCAAACATGTGATCTATCATTATGTAGTAGAACAATAGTAACAATAGACGGTGTAATAATTCTATGTTCATCATAACCATCATATTCCATAATCCAGTTACTACGATATTGGAGCTAGTCAAGTTTCTCACTATCCGGGAGAGACGACTGATTCAAATTAGTTGCAACCAGCTGGGCAGTATTCCTAACACAAACCCAGATCTACCAGCCACGGTAGGCTTAGGTCACCTTTAGGTACAACTCAGGTCCACATTTCGTAGGTTCAATCAATGCCGCACAATCAGGGACAACCAGCTGCCAGGACGTTCAGGCCCAGCCTACTCTTGGACTCATGTCTAGCTCTCCGCATATCCTTACTACCTCTAGTATGCGCACTCTTATAGAACAAGGCCCGGACCTGAGTTGAGCTACTCAGCTTCTCAGTCGGAATGAGTTATCCGGCCAGCTAAGTGAGAGACATGCGTTCAATCTCGATAGAAGTGCCAACAATGGTACGATCCTTAATCAACACGGACGGGACCAACATAGCCAACCCAACACCATTGCATATAAGATCCCACTCGGTCTCCACTTGGTAACATCCCATGGTTATTTTCCACGATAACAAATATAGCCAACCGTACTCCGGTATCCACCTATATCTCGCAGGTGATAGAAAATCACTCGACTTCTACCTATCTAAGCGTTGCTAAGCATATATTCAATCCTAGACCTATATAGGGTTCAAGATATATATCAGGACTAGTTCTATGCATCAAGTGTTTCCAATCAACTCTTAGAACCAAATGTATCAAACATAAAAGAACTCGGGTGATATTTATAAAACATAGGAGGCTTAGAATGCTTTGGGGCTTGCCTGAGATTCGACACAAGTCAGTTCAGTTAGCTTGCACCGCCTTGGTGACATCTCTAGTCTTAGCACTTACGTAGTCCTTCCATATTCGGGATAGGTCCACCGAACACCATCTTCGGGTTCGGCTCCAACATCATGTCCTTCATGTGGTGCATCTAGCGTACCTAGATGAGATGAAAAATGCAAGTGCATGAATGCTAAGAATGGTAATATGAGATGCATCACATAAGAGCATTCAAGACAAGCACAAGATTATACAAGACATAGGCACCTAGAGTTATTTAACTAAACATCAACCAAGCATAATAGTTACTTGTCTCAATCATAACTGGAGTTATAGGTATCAAACAAAGGTGATCCTAGACTTTCTAGAAAACTTAGGAAATTGTCTACAACTTTGTTATTTACACCTAGAGCTGATTCAAAGGTTAACATGGTTGAAAAACACTAACAAGCAGATCTACACCAACTAGGATAGAAAACTGACATGAACTTCAGAAATGCATAACTGGAGTTCTAATCATCCAACAAACATGATTCTTAACTTTCTAGAAAGCTTATTAAGTGATATACAACTTTCTTATGATCATATTAAGGTGATTTAATAGTCAACAAGGTCAACTTAATCTAATGAAGGCATCTATGTTCAGATTTGGACACAATCTGCCATTCCAACTTTGAACAGCTATAATTTGAGTTCTAGACGACAAAAAATGGTGTTCTTAGATATTTTGGAAAGCTTAACAAAAGCATTACAAATCTTCTATTATCACCAATACATAATCCCATGTCTAAATAAGCCAAACAATATAATCATTTAGATCTGTTTAGAGGACCAGCAAAACCTGACTAGCAAACTTCTAAAATCTATAACCCCTAAACTAGCAAGCCTAAAATCATTAAATTGTAGGACAAGAAAGATAAGGAAATTATCTACAACTTTGGTATTCACCATATTTATAGAAAACATTATTTGATCCACGAAGTTATCATCACAATAGAAAATGCACATGCAGCCATTTTAGAATATAACAATTTGATGTTTCACTTGTTTTGCTAACAAAGAGCATACACACATGAGTCATTCAAGAACTTCAACTACCACTAACAAACTTAGCAACACTTTATTGAACACCAAGTACTCAAAGCATCACCAAATATAATTACAAGCTTTATCTACAGTTATGCTTTTATTAATCCTTTCTCCTAATAAACATATATATTATTTTAGTGATATATGAGAAGAACTAGTTTGGGCTAAGACTTTTATGAGTGGTAGATGTTATCAAAACATGGCTACTGCACAAAGTTCACATGCTCTGGTTTTATAATTTAATTACTATTGCAAGAAAACATGTAAAAGCAAGATAAATCTAGAGATCATCATTTTCTATAAACGTATAGCCATATTAGGGTTTTTAGGTCACAATATCACCATGCAAGGGTAAAGGAACCACACTTCACATTTTTGCATATATAAATTATTTATAAACTATTTAAAACTATTTATCAAGCATTAATCAAGTTAAATTCATAACATAGCCATAAAAGCACCAAAAATTTTGGAATTTTAACCAGAGATCACACATGCCATAAGTATACTAGCATAAAAGTTTTACGGTCATTTAGAGTAGTACAATAGTAGATATGATGATAGCAAGCAAAGCAAGCTAGAATTAATCATTAATCATAATTAAATCAAAACATCATAAAAACAGTGATCAAACAAGATGTTTAATATTTTTCTTAGCCAACACATGCCTAAAACAAGACTCCCAAAACTAGAATCACATTTTTAGTACATTCCTACCTCGAGATATGCATCTGACAAACTTAAAAGGATTTCTAAAAGCACTTTATAAGAATAAATAAAAATAGCAGAAACTTTCTATAACACATATCATATTATGACTATACTGCATAGATCTACTCACAAGGATTCCAAAACATCTTCATTTGCTATTTTATGATTTTTCTACGATTTATTATGATTTTCCAAAGTTTTAGCTATAAAGGAAAAACACCTTTGCACTGAGGCCCCTAAGCTTTCCTCTAAACATATTCTAGCAAAAAGGGCCTTCTAGGCACTATTCACATGAGTCACATGTTTCGTAGATAGGCCCTTCCCTTTCTCCTTATTTGAGCGTGAGGTCCCTGCCGTGAATCAGAGTAGAGGAGGCGCGAGAGCTCGCCAATGCCGGCCAGAGGAGGCTCGTCGATGACGGTGGAGTGGTGGAGAAGCCTTAGGGGCCTGTGTGCATCGGTGGGTGGCCAAGGATGGTCGTGAGGCGGGTGTTGGTGTCCTGGCCACGAGCACAGGAGCCCACGGCAGAGGCGGCTCTGTTGGTGGTGACCACGATGACAAATGCGGCTAGCAAAAGGGGCGCTATGGTAGTGCAGTTGCAGGGCACACCCGTAGAAGGTCTCAGTGCAGCCGGTGATAGCTCGTGGCAGTGGGACCATGATAGTAGATGGCGGCGATAGAAATAGCTCTGGGCTTGTAGGCGATGGCACAGCCTACGAAGCAGCATAATGGAGGCAGCGTGACACTAAGGAAGGGGATGGCGAGGCTGGCTAGGTGTAAAGGCGGTGTGCAGCAATGGACCATGAGCTTAGCTCGAAGAGTCGGCCATGGCTGGCGCGCTCTAGCGCACGCGTGCGGTGTAGAGGGCGAGGAAGGAGGACCGAGTGAGGGAGAGCGGTAGAGGGAGAGCGAGTGAGGGTGCTTTGGAGGAGGCAGGGGTGTGGAGCTAGGAGAGAGGCACGTGGTAGTGAAGGTGGGGGTGCTAGCTCGTGCATGGCTGCCACGCAATCGCTCCATCAAGGGCATAACTTGTCATTTCATGTGACTTCTTGATTCTAAACTTCACGAAACTTTTCCAATCATCAATGTGGGTGGAAATTGATGTGAGGCACATGAAAAGGGGCACCTTCAACATTACTCAGGTATATATCTGAAAAAGGGTTTACCATTAAACACAAAGGTGTTGTGTTCATTCCCAAAAGTTCAAGTGGGGCTCATTTTGATAGATTTGACTTAACACCTTCATCACCACTTCCGAGATAAGGAACTAAAGCTCCTGATTACCATTTAACATGTCATGTTTGAGTTCAAACCCACTGCTTAGCAAGTGGCTAACACTTGGGGTGTTAGAACGTGTGATGCCTATTAGCGCATAAATCTCCAAGTGGAGTGAATCGCTACAACAGGTGCTAGCTTGCTAGCAAGCAAGTGAACCTCGGAAGAAAAATATTATGTCACCTTGTCTCTGAGGAATTCATTGGATTTCATTGATATATTGTGATTGGTTCATTGTCCGGTCGAGTTATCGGATGGCATAGTGACTAGGGTTAAGCACCAGACGCTGGTCTGTGTCCGGTCAAGCATGACCGAACGCGTCTAGTCAGCAAAAGACGGTTTTGGGACCTTACTGGAAATGACCGGACACTAGGGTCTGAGCGTCTGGTCACTTGTGCTGGAGCGTCCGATTAGTTAATAGCCATTGAGATCTGGCGACTCAGGTTTAACTCAGAATGACATGTGGCTTACATCGGGAAACCGGATGCTGGATCCAGCATCCGGTCAACTAGACCGGAGCATCCGGTCACCCCACATTATGCCTAGTGAAGGGGTAAAATGACTCTATTTTGTGGGAGGCTTCTATTTAAGCCCCATGGCCGGCTCAAGCTCACTCTCTTGCACATTTTCATTAACATAGCAACCTTGTGAGCTTAGCCAAAGTCCTCCCACTCATCTCCATCATTGATCCATCATCTTTGTGAGATTGGGAGAGAATCCAAGTGCATTACTTGAGTGATTGCATCTAGAGGCACTTGGTATTCGTATTGCACTGTAGATTTCGCTTGTTACTCTTGGTGGTTGCCACCACCTAGATGGCTCGGTGCAGCGGTGGAGGATCAGCACAAGTCGGTGATTGTTCATGGCCGTCTCTAGTGATTGTGAAGGGAGTTGTACCTTCCTCGGTGGAGTGCCGAAAGGTAACTCTAGTAAATTGCTCATGTCATTGAGTTACCTCACTTGTGGGTAGGTTCTTGCTGGTGTCCAATCATGTGGACGAGGTTTGTGAAACACCTCTTAGCTGCACCGAACCACCAAGTGTTGGTCGACACAATGGGGACTAGCGTGTTGGCAAGCACTGTGAACCTCAGTGAGAAAAATCAGGTTGTCTCTTGCCATTTGATATTCTCCTCGGTGATTGGTTTCATATTCATCTTATGATTGGTTCATTCCTCTACACGGCGGTATAACCATCCTACTCACTCATTTATATTCTTGCAAACTAGTTGTAGCAAGCTCTTTAGTGTAATTAGATTTGAGAGCTTGCTTTGCTTTTTAAGTTTGCTTAGTGGAGCTCTTTAGAGTAGAAAGTTTGAGAGCTCTTAGTGAGTAGTATCATAGCAAGTTGTGTGTCTAGCTATCATTGCAACTAGAATTGTTGGATAGGTGGCTTGCAACCCTTGTAGAGCTAGAGCAAGTTTGCATTTCGCTATTTGTCATACTAATCAAATTGCTCTAGTTCATTTATAGATTTTTAAATAGGCTATTCACCCCCCTCTAGCCATATTAGGACCTTTCAAGTGGTATTAGAGCCATGGTCACCAGTTTGATTGAAGGCTTAACAACCTTGGTGTCAAATTATGGCTCAAGTTGTGTTCAACCATGTGGGGGGCAAACCACCTGTTCTTTGATGGCACATGCTATGATTATTGGAAGAGAAAGATGAGGATGTATCTTGGTTCAATCAATGATCAAGTATGAGAAGTGACCGAAAATGATTATGCTATCATTGATCCTGACAATCCCACCAACCAAGATAAGACCAACAAGCAATGCAACACAATGGCCCTCAACACCATATACAATGCCATTGATTCCAATGTGTTTGAGCAAATCAAGGATTGTGAAAGAGCAAATGAGGTGTGGATAAGATTGGAGGAAACATATGAGGGCACACCGGCGGTGAAGAGTGCCAAGTTGTACATCCTCAAGGACAAGTTGACAAGTTTCAAGATGAAGGATGATGAGAGCATTACAGAGATGTTCCATCATTTGTAAGTAATTATCAATGATCTGAAGGCATTGGGAGAGAAGATCAAGGATGATGATGTCTCTCATCGGTTCTTGATGTGCCTACCTCCAAGATTTGAAATGTTGAGATTGCTCATCATAAGAGGAGGATTAAAGGAGATTACCCCCAACCAAGTACTAGGTGATGTCATAACCCAAGAGACATACCATGTGGAAAGGGAGGGGGATGAAAAGAAGGAAGAAGAAGACAAGAAGAAGAAGAGTATAGCATTCAAGGCTAGCTCATCATCATCCAAGAACAAGGGCAAGTCCAAGAAAGAATCAAGTGATGATGATGATCTTAGTGATATTAATGATGAAGCTATGGCCCTCTTTGTGCGCAAGATGGGAAAATTCATGAAGAAGAAGGGCTATGGTGCAAGAAAGAGAAGAGATCACACCAAGAAGAAAGAGTATGTGAGAAGATGCTATAATTGCAAGAGCCCCGATCATGTAGTAGCAAATTGTCCATATAATAGTGACAATGATGAGGATGAGAAGAAGAAGCACAAGGAGAATAAGAAAGAAAAGAAGGAGAAGAGGATGACCTTCCAAAAGAAGAAGAAGGGTGGAGGTTATGTGGTCACATGGGATAGTGATGGCTCTTCAGATAGTGATAGCTCTAGTGATGATGACAAGAAATCTATCAAGAGAGCACTAGCAAGCATTCGCCATCAACAACAAGCCCTCCATCTTTGACACTCCATCGACGTGCCTCATGGCAAAACCTACCAAGGTAAAATATGATGTGAGTGATGATGATGAATGTGAAAGTGATGCTTGTAGGAGTGATGATAATGATGAGGAGAAGTACTCCAAGGAGGAGCTCATGGACATGTGTGAGCAAGTGCATACTTGCTTTGAGATGAAGAGAAAGGAGTGCAAGGAATTGAACAAGAAAGTCAAATTTCTTGAGCAATCCCTTGATGAGCTTAATGCCACTCATGAGAGGCTAATGGAAGCCCATGAGAAGCTTGGCAAAGCTCACTCTAAGCTTGAAAAGGCTCACTCCTCTTTATTGAGCAAGTCAAAGTGGAGAAAGCCAAGAAGGAGCAAGTGATCATAACATGTGATGTGGGACTAACATGTGATCTTATTGATGAATCTATTTTTGTTGCTCCCACTAACACTTCTTATAGCACTACCACTTCCACTTCACCCTTGAGTGATGGTCTCACTTGTGAAAATTCACTAAAAGTGGAAAATGAGACCCTCAAGAAGAGGTGAATGAGCTCACTCGTGCCTTAGGCAATGCCTATGATGGAGATGCCCACTTGCTAAAGTGCTTAGATAGCCAAAGGTTTTCTCTCAATAAAGAGAGATTAGGCTATACCCCTAAGAAAGGCAAGGCGGCCTTTGTCACTCCCAAAGCTAGCTTTGTGAAGGGCAATGGTCGGTTTTGCAATAGATGCAAGCAAGTTGGGCATATAGAGCAAAATTGGAAGACTAACAAGAACAAGCTACCTAATATATCCTCAATCAAATTTGAATTCTTGTTACATGCTTTTTAAGGGTGCCAATGGTGTGAAGGCTAAGTTCATTGGTACACCAATTGTAGGCCCAAAGAAGAAGGTCATTTAGGGTACCAAAGACCTTAGTAACTAACCTACAAGGACCCAAGCAAGTTTGGATATCTAAAAAGAATTGATCTTCTTTTGTAGGTAAATTATAAAGCTAGAGAAAGGTATTGGGTGCTTGATAGTGGGTGCACACAACACATGACCGGTGATCCAAGAATATTCAATTCAATCAATGAAAACAAGAGCAATGAGATTGATAGTATCACATTTGGTGATAATGGCAAAGGCAAGGTCAAAGGGCTTGGTAAGATTGCAATATCCAATGACTTGAGCATTTCCAATGTGCTATTAGTAGAGAGCTTGAACTTCAACCTATTGTCGGTAGCTCAATTATGTGATCTTGGTTTCAAGTGCATATTTGGTATGGATGATGTAGAGATCATAAGTGTAGATGGCTCTAACTTGATATTCAAAGGATTTAGATATGAGAATCTATACTTGGTTGATTTCAATGCTAGAGAAGCTCAATTGTCAACATGTTTGATCACTAAGTCTAGCATGGGTTGGTTATGGCATAGAAGGCTTGGTCATGTTGGAATGAAACAATTGAACAAATTGATTAAGCATGACTTGGTTAGAGGTTTAAAAGATGTCACATTTGAGAAGGATAAGATATGTAGTGCATGCCAAGCCGGAAAGCAAGTTGGTAACACACATCCTAAGAAGAGTATGATGAGCACATCTAAGGCATTTGAGTTAATGCACATGGACTTATTTGGACCAACCACATACACTAGCATTGGTGGAAACAAATATGGATTTGTGATTGTTGATGATTTCACTAGATATACATGGGTGTTCTTTCTTGTTGACAAGAGTGATGTGTTTGCAACATTCAAATCATTTGTCAAAGGGATTCACAATGAGTTTGAAACAACAATCAAGAAAGTCAGAAGTGACAATGGAAGTAAGTTCAAGAACACTAGAATTGATGAGCTATGTGATGAATTTGAAATTAGACATCAATTCTCGGCCAAGTATACTCCTTAATCAAATGGGCTAGTTGAAAGAAAGAATAGAACCTTGATTGATATGGCAAGATCAATGTTGAGTCAGTACAATGTGAGTCATTCTTTTTGGGCCGAAGCAATCAACACGGCTTGCTACTATAGCAACCGACTCTATTGTCATCCCATGATGGAGAAGACACCTTATAAGCTTTTGAATGGAAGAAAACCCAACATAGCATACTTCTGAGTTTTTGGTTGTAAATGCTACATATTGAAGAAAGGCACTAGATTGAGCAAGTTTGAAAAGAAATGTGATGAAGGTTTCTTGCTTGGTTACTCCACTACTAGCAAGGCTTATAGAGTTTGGAATTTGACTAGTGGTACTCTTGAAGAGGTTCATGATGTGGAGTTTGATGAAACAAATGGTTCCCAAAAGGAAGATGAGAATCTAGATGATGTAAGAGGCACTCAATTGGTCAATGCAATGAAGAACATGGACATTGGTGATATAAGGCCTAGAGAGGTGATTGATGTTGAAGATGACAAGAATCAAGTGCTCTCTAACTCAAATGTGCAAGCTAGTGGTTCTCATGATCAAATCCAAGCAAGCACTAGTGATGACAATGTGCAAGATCAACAAATGGCTAGTTCATCATCTCAACCATGTGATCAATCAAATGCTAACAATCAAGTGCAAGTGCTTCAATCAACCAATGTTGCAAGAGATCATCCATTGGACACTATCATTGGTGATATTTCAAGAGGTGTGTAAACAAGATCAAGATTGGCTTCATTTTGTGAGCATTTCTCTTTTGTGTCATCCATTGAACCTAAGAAGATAGATGAAGCTTTGAGGGATGTTGATTGGATCAATGATATGCATGAAGAGCTAAACAACTTTACAAGAAACCAAGTATGAGATTTAGTTGAGGGGCCTAAGGATCATAATGTGATTGGAACCAAGTGGGTCTTTCGGAACAAGCAAGATCAAGATGGGATAGTAATAAGGAACAAAGCAAGATTAGTGGCTCAAGGTTACACTCAAGTTGAAGGTCTTGACTTTAGAGAAATATATGCCCCGGTTGCAAGATTGGAAGCAATTAGGATCTTGTTAGCCTATGCTTGTGCCCACAACATCAAGTTGTACCAAATGGATGTGAAGAGTGCATTTCTCAATGGGTACATCAATGAGCTTGTGTATGTTGAGCAACCTCCCAGTTTTGAAGATGAGAAGAAACCCAACCATGTTTACAAGTTGAGAAAGGCTTTGTATGGATTGAAACAAGCACCAAGAGCATGGTATGAGAGATTGAGGGATTTCCTACTCTCTAAGGGATTCAAGATGGGAAAGGTTGACACCACTCTCTTCACCAAGAAGCTTGGAAATGACTTGTTTATGATGCAAATCTATGTTGATGATATCATCTTTGGATCAACAAATCAAGAATTTTGTGAGGAGTTCGGGAAAATGATGGCTAATGAGTTTGAAATGTCCATGATTGGAGAACTTAGTTACTTCCTTGATCTTCAAATCAAGCAAATGAAGAATGGCACATTTGTGAGTCAAGGCAAGTATATCAAGGACATGCTCAAGAAGTTTGAAATGGAGGAGAGTAAAGCTATTAGTACACCAATGGGGACAAGTGGAAGCTTGGATAGTGATGCTAGTGGCAACATGGTGGATCAAAAGATGTATCGGTCTATGATTAGAAGTCTACTCTATGTGCCCGCATCAAGGCCGGATGTGATGTTTAGTGTATGCATGTGTGCTAGATTTCAAGCCTCACCAAGAGAAAGTCATTTGAAGGCAACTAAGAGAATATTGAGGTACTTGAAGCATACACAATATGTTGGATTATGGTATCCCAAAGGAGCAAGATTTGAGTTGATTGGATATTTGGATTCCTAATTATGCGGGATGCAAAGTTGAGAGAAAGAGCACATCAGGCACATGTCAACTATTGGGAAGATCACTTGTATCTTGGTCATCAAAGAAGCAAAATAGTGTAGCACTTTCAACCGCCGAAGCAGAGTACATTTCAGCTGGTAGTTGTTGTGCTCAATTACTTTGGATGAAGGCTACCTTGAGTGACTTTGGAATCAAGTTCAAGCAAGTGCCATTGCTATGTGACAATGAAAGTGCCATAAAGCTCACCAACAACCTCGGTTCAACTACTCAAGAACAAAGCATATAGATGTCCGTCATTACTTCATAAGAGATCACCAACAAAAAGGGGACATTTGCACAGAGAGTGTGGGCACCGAAGATCAACTTGTCGACTATATTCACCAAGCCACTTGATGAGAAGAGGTTTTGCAAGCTAAGGAATGAATTGAACATACTTGACTTCTCCAATATGTATTGATGCACCCCCACTATATGACATGCCTATCCTTCGAGCCAAGCAAGGTAAAGTTGATTGACATGTCATACATCCATTGCTAAGGACTTGTTTAGTGCATCTAGACATATTTCCCATTTGAATAGGCTCATTCATGAAAATCAAATGAATTTGATGCTTGTATGGTACCACTATTGCTTGTATGCTTGAAATGATCTAGTGGTAGCATATGACATATTTGTGGGCTTGTAAACCTAGCATTTGATCTAGAAAATGAGCTATAAGTGTTTAACTCAACATGGTAGAAGATAACCCTTATTTGGAGGTGTGAAGAAGCTTGTCCTTGGATCAAACCGAGTTAAATATCTTTTGCAAGTAATCTAGATTGAACCAAAT
Source organism: Miscanthus floridulus (assembly GCF_019320115.1). NCBI lineage: Eukaryota > Viridiplantae > Streptophyta > Magnoliopsida > Poales > Poaceae > Miscanthus > Miscanthus floridulus. The sequence continues at coordinate 58,287,736 of NC_089585.1, forward strand.
TAGGAAAATGATCCTCATTTCACATGATTTCACTCCAACCTATCTATAATTTGAGCTCACCTTTTGTGCTAATTGTTGACAAAGGGGGAGAGAAACAAAGATATGAGTGATAGGAGAGTATTTGACATAAGGGAAGGAGATATGATAAAGGAAAGAGATCAATTAAAATTTTGAGCACACAAGTAGGGGGAGCAAGCTTATAAACTTGTATGTTGCATTTTGATGTGCATTTCATATGTTTGCTTGCATAGCACAAGTTTTAAATTCAATACCCATGCTTGTGTGGTGTATGCTAGTTATAGGTTTGAGTGATAAAATGACAAACTAGCATGCATAGGCTAAGTAACTAGACTCATGCTCACATTATGAAAACTAGACTCTTACTTTTAATGTTGATCTCATGGGGTATTCTAGTTCTTGTGTATGTCTAGTTACTAATGGTGCTAAGGATGGTATATTGGTGCACTCCTGGTTGGTATCACGCTTCAAAGGTCCATCTCTTATACCTTAGCATCATTTAGGTAGAAATTGACTCCTATATTTCCTATCTAAGCATATGTGCAAGCTACAATCCAAACTCTTAGCACATATGTAGGGGGAGCAATTACTACTATTTGGAGTTCATGAAACTTGTCCATATTCTTTTACACATGGTAGATATGCTTGGGCAAGCAACGTGAACTCAATTAAATCTCAATTCATATCTTTGAAAAAGGGTTGTCATCAATTACCAAAAAGGGGGAGATTGAAAGCTCTAGTTTGAGTTTTGGTTAATTGATGAAACCCTAAGTGCTAACCTAGTTTATCAAAGTAATTATGAGATAGGTAGCACTACTCCAAGTGATGAAGCAATGGCAAAGATCATGACAATGGTGATGGCATGGTGATGATCAAATGCTTAAACTTGGAAAAGAAGAAAGAGAAAAACAAAAGGCTCAAGGCAAAGGTAAAATTATAGGAGCCATTTTGTTTTAGTGATCAAGACACTTAGTGAGTGTGATCACATTTAGGATAGATATCCAGTACTATTAAGAGGAGTGAAACTCATATCGAAATGTGGTTATCAAAGTGCCACTAGATGCTCTAATTCATTGTATATGCATTTAGGATCTAGTGGAGTGCTAACACCCTTGAAAATATCTGTGAAAATGTGCTAACACATGTGCACAAGGTGATACACTCGGTGGTTGGCACACATGAGCAAGGGTGAAGAAGTTTGAAGTGAAATGAAGTTGGTCACAAGGTTGTTGGCGTCGATCAACTGACCGGACGCTGAAGGGCTGCGTTCCGGTCGAGTTGTCGGATGGCATAGTGACTAGGGTTAAGCACCGGACGTTGGTCTATGTCCTGGTCAAGCATGACCGGACGCGTCTGGTCGGCAAAAGACGGTTTTGGGAGCTTACTGGAAATGACCGGACACTAGGGTCTGAGCGTTCGGTCACTTGTGCCAGAGCGTCCGGTCAGTTAATAGCCATTGAGATCTGGCGGCTCAGGTTTAACTCAGAATGACACGTGGCTTACATCGGGCAACCGAATGCTAGATCCAGCATCCTGGTCAACTAGACCGGAGCGTCCGGTCACCCCACATTATGCCCAGTGAATGGGGTAAAACAGGCTCTATTTTGTGGGAGGCTTCTATTTAAGCCTCATGGCCGGCTCAAGCTCACTCTCTTGCACATTTTCATTGACATAGCAACCTTATGAGCTTAGCCAAAGTCCTCCCACTCATCTCCATCATTGATCCATCATCTTTGTGAGATTGGGAGAGAATCCAAGTGCATTGCTTGAGTGATTGCATCTAGAGGCACTTGGTATTCGTGTTGCGCTGTGGATTTCGCTTGTTACTCTTGGTGGTTGCCACCACCTAGATGGCTCGGTGCAGCGGTGGAGGATCGGCATGAGTCGGTGATTGTTCGTGACCGTCTCCGGTGATTGTGAAGGGAGTTGTACCTTCCCCGGTGGAGTGCCGAAAAGGTAACTCTAGTAAATTGCTCATGTCATTGAGTTACCTCACTTGTGGGTAGGTTCTTGCGGTGTCCAATCGTGTGGACGAGGTTTGTGAAACACCTCTTAGCCGCCGAACCACCAAGTGTTGGTCGACACAATGGGGATTAGCGTGTTGGCAAGCACGTGAACCTCAGAGAAAAAATTAGTTGTCTCTTGCCATTTGATATTCTCCCGGTGATTGGTTTCATATTCATCTTGTGATTGGTTCATTCCTCTACACGGCGGTATAACCATCCTACTCACTCATTTATATTCTTGCAAACTAGTTGTAGCAAGCTCTTTAGTGTAATTAGATTTGAGAGCTTGCTTTGCTTTTTAAGTTTGCTTAGTGGAGCTCTTTAGAGTAGAAAGTTTGAGAGCTCTTAGTGAGTAGTATCATAGCAAGTTGTGTGTCTAGCTATCATTGCAACTAGAATTGTTGGATAGGTGGCTTGCAACCCTTGTAGAGCTAGAGCAAGTTTGCATTTCGCTATTTGTCATACTAATCAAATTGCTCTAGTTCATTTGTAGATTTTTAAATAGGCTATTCACCCCCTTTAGCCATATTAGGACCTTTCACTCTTGCCACGGCAGTATAAATATCTCACTCAGTCTCTTGTGTATTTATATTCTAGTGTAGCTAAGCTCTTTAGTATAATTAGTTTTGAGAGCTAGCTTGTTTGTTGAGTAGTTTGGTTAGTGAGGCTCTTTAGTCTAGTCTTTGAGAGCTCACTAACTTAGCAATTAGTGACATAGCCTTTGTGTGATACATAGAGATCATAACAACTAGAATTGTGGATAGGTGGCTTGCATTTTTAGTAGGTACCAAAACTCGCTTTACGCCATTTAGTTATCTAACCACTTTGCTTAAGTGTTGTTGTAAAATTTTTTATAGGCTATTCACCCCCTCTAGCCATTTAGGACCTTTCAGCTACTGCACAAAGCTTCCACGGCCGCCGAAGAGGAAGGATGTTGGAACCAGTGTTACACGCTAATGCTGTGGCCTGCGGCGCCGGGGTTGTGGCCGGCCGTTCAGGCAGTAGCTCGTGATGCCAGGGTTCTTGGGCTATGATTGCGCTGCTGCACGAAGCTTCTGCATCCATAGGGTTCCTTAGCATGTCGAGGTTCCTCAGGCTCCTGTGGCGTGCGATTGTCGTGGTGGCGGCGCGATGGGCGCTACGGTTTTCCATGGGAGTTCCTTTTTTATTTGGTGAATCGTTGATTGCTGGATCGATGATTCCTTGATTGCATGCTTTGATCATGGTTGGACGAGTGTTCAAGCGTGGTGTCATGCATTGAAGCCTAGAATAGATCATGGCCACAAGTTTGGTTTGAAGCCTAGGAGAGATGTTTTAGCCCTTGATTTCAATGAAGACAATTTGTTGGGTGTATTTTTCTGGGTGCACAAAGACTAGGACTATCCCTAGTGGGGGACACAACCTAGGGTGACTCTCCCTCAGTGTCGAGTGGCAAGTAAAGGAAAAGTGGAAGAGAATCGCCGCCGTCATCACTGCTGCTCTAGAGCAAGGAGCGAGGAACGCTAGGGCACTAGAACATTGATGAACTGGTACCAACAGCGACCCCCTTAATCACAAAACTTCCACTAGCACCTAAATCGAGCAACCCCTGCTACACCTAGATGCTAGTTGTACCCAATCTTGAAGGCCTTCTCTCAATGCCACTACTATCGCCGAAGGAATTCTATAAGGAGCGCCATGGCGATGAAGAATAAAGATGGTTGGCTCAAGAGCTTTGTCTGTATGTATTCTAAAGGGTTGAAGGAGGAAGAGTGTGTGGATTGCCCTTGCATCCAGACCTGACTTAAATAGGCCAACATTGAACATGGAGGAGCGGAAACGAGTAGTTAAGATCCGTGATCTACGCATAGGCATCAGGGAAGAAGACGGTTCTTGGCGGAAGTGGTGAGACGGTGTTGGATGTTGGGACATTCAACACTCGCACTGAATTTACCGCTGGTAGACCAAACAATCATGTAGGGCCGGTGGCCATAACACGTATCTCAGTCGGCTCGGCATTCCATGCAACAGAGGAATGCAACCCCACTAGCACCGCCGCATCGATGGTTGAACCGTCAGTGCTAGAAGTTTCATCTATCGGTTTGATTCCTTTTCAGGCCTCGCTATTGATCCAACCGACGGTGGAAGTATCCCACCATCGCTTCTATCTTCTATGGCAGTGAAACTGGTGATGGTGATCGCTCATTCTGTACTAGTGATTTGCCTTTTTGTAGCTTCTACCTCGGGTCTAGTGGGCGCGATGATGTAGAGCAATCAACTCGCTAAAATCGGGCTCCTTGTGTTGAGTAACCTTGTCCCATCAATCTTTAGTGCAACTTTCAAGAAAAGCCTTCAGAACAGCGTTGAACTTGGTTTCCACTTGTTGCTTCAGCTCTTTGGGAAGCTCATCAACAAAGTTAGGGTGAATGATGTTGTCTTGATTGTGTGGATTGGTCTTGTAACCGTTGCTCCCCATGTCGCTAGTAGATTGGATCTTGCTTCGCTTCTTCTTCCCTAGCATTGTCGCCAAAAAGTGAGGTTGATGCCGGAGAGTGTTCGGATCACACACTAGCAAGGGCTAGCACACCCGGTGGGTTGCAATCAACACTCAACGTAGCAAGAATGCAGCAGGATCGACAAAACCAATCTAGAGACCGGTTAGGCCAATGTTGAGCTCGTTTTTTGCTTGATAGACTCCCAAACTTCTCCTAGGAATACCTGTCAGGGAGGAGCACGTGGAGGGTGTCCTAGGACCAGCAAGGCCGCCTAGAATGCTGTGCAAATCTTGTTGGGAGACACGATGGATAGCAGGAAGGGTTGGACAAGAAGTAAAGAGTGTAGTAGATTGGTTTTTTGACGATTGAAAATTAGGATCCTCAATTGACCATAATTCTTGTATATAGAGGGAGGTGGTCTTATCTCAGTAGGAATCAAGTCCAAAATATGTTCTCCAAGTTTTTCATGTCAAAACACATGCCAAAAAATGATCTAGAAATGAATTGGTTTGGTACTATAGGGGAAATCGGCTAAGCCGACTTTTGCGGGCCTGGGTAGGTGCTTCATCTAGCCAGGAGGGCTAAACTAACTTGGGCAGGCATGGTCGCCTAAGTTGGCTGGAGGTGGCTCACACAACTTGTCGTCTTCCTCATGTGTTTCGCTCGTTGTTTTCTTGTGCCATTTGGTTTCCAACACACCTATGATGTTTATAACTTGTTGGCGATACCCATGACCATGTTGAGACACTTTTTAGTTTCAATGACAATTCGTTTGGATTATGGTCTGTGCTGGCAAGGATTCACCATGCCACAACAGGAGAGCAAAATCTATTTGTTTGGTAGAGCAAAGCAAAGTGAGGTTGGAGAACGAAATGCCACCCCTCCCCTTTTTTTGGGTTAATTGGATTCATGCCATTACAAAAACGGTGATTCTGAGATTTATCATTACAATTCGACTATTTTGGATTTTTCCATTGTAATTCTACCTCTTACCAATTCTCGCTAGTTTCTATGTATGGCGTCAGCCTGGGCCCATCTGTAGGCTGTACTCACGTACAGGAGTGCCATATCGATGGCTTTTCACGCGGCCGCGACCTAGCATGTGGATGCCATCTCCTTCCCCGCCCCTTCTCCATGAACCCTAGACCAACGATTTGGCAGCAGCGGCATAGGCGATTCGGTGGCGGCGGCGGAGAACTGAAGCTGTTCTAGGGAGAGCTACTGGTGGAGGAGGCTTGACATGGCCTAGCTCTGTCTCTGCGACAATGGTGGCTGGATGAGCTCCATGGCGCTGGTCCCTAGGGTGCGCCGTGGCGACGATGGAAGGCGACAACGGTAGGTATGCATCTGAATATCTCTCGAGTTGGCCCAACATGAGGAGACCTCTAAGAACGAGTACATCCACCCTAGAATGCAGTAGGTGTGCCATATTACTCTTGTGATTTTACCTTTCCATTTGTATGGTGATAGGCCTAATTTCTTCGCGCTAGAGCTAAAAGTGGAAGGTTTCTGTACAACAGATGCCTTTGGTAGAAAATCTTGCAAAAAGGGTGCAATTATTAAGTGGGATGTGGAGATAGGCTCTTTTACACTAGAGACCAGCTTGTGCAATGAAGTGAAATGGTCATCTAACCAATCTACGTGCGTGTGGTTTTTTTGACAAAAATCTGCATCAAGATGTCAGACTACTCCATGATGGTAGAACTCTTTGCCATGTATGAGCAAGAGATGTGTTGCAATTTTGTCGTTGGAGTGTTTGACAAAGAGGTGTGTAATGAGCATGAATTTGATGATTTAGAGGCTCTGTGTGTGATCCCACCTGATGATCCTATGATTAGTCATCATGTTAGTAATGAAAACTCCACTGCAGCCAACCAAAGCACAGCACCCAATGGTGCTAGTACCTAGCCCATAGAAAATGATGCAAACATTGAGGGTGAAAGGGAGCTAGATATATTTGACAATGAGGAGGAATATGTTGGTGTTGATGACAAGCATATTTACACTTCAGTCCCATGTGCACAAACAAACTTTGTTGATAATGTAGCAGCTGTTGATGATGATGTTGCTGATGATGTTAATGCCAAAGGAGGAGTTCCTCTAGAGGCACAAGTCAATGATGCAGATCCCCAGGAGATACATGACGTGCATGATCCAGAAAATCCCAACATAGTGAAGGGAGCCTTATTTCCTAAGATAGTTTCATTCAGTAAGGCTGTGAGGCATTATGCTGTGACAAGGGGTTTTGAGTTAGCTGACATCAAGATTGACAAGACAAGATTCTTTGCTAAGTGTAGAACAGAGGGTTGTCCATGGAGGATACATGCTTCTAGAATTTTTTATGGCAAAACAATAGAGGTATGGGAGTACATGCTTTTTTTGAGGAAAAACAAGAGCTTATATTAATTAAACAACTTTCTGTAGTTGTAATTATAGTACATGCTTTCTATAGTTGTAATTATAGTCTTCAATCAGTGACAAAACAAGAGGTTCCTTCTCACCCTCTTCTTGTTTTCAGTTTTCTAAAATTATTGCTATGTGCACTAACTTGAAATTGTTCCTGTACCATCATAGGAAGAGGCAGCAAATAGAAGAAGACATTGCTGGACCATCTCAGGTGAAGAAAAAGAAGACTGTAGCAAAGAAAAAGAAGACGCCGAAGAAAAAGAAGACTCCAATTAAAAAGAAGCTTATGAAGGCAGCTGCTGTTACACAACCTAGTGTTGTCTGAAGCAAAGACTTCATTGCCAGCCTATGAACTTGTGTCATTCCAATATGTGACTAGCTATGTGAAATAAGCTGATGGCAGCTATGTCACCTATATTGGTGTCTTTTGTTTAAGTTAGCTGTGTGAAATGAATTTATGTCTTTTGCTTAAGTTAGGTGTGTGAACTATGTTGAAGCCAGGTGTGTGAACTATGTTGAAGCTAGGTGTGTGAACTATGTAATGTCATTTGTGAAAACTATGCTTCTGTCAGCTGTGTGAGAACCAAGTTAATGTCATCTCTGTCTGTTAGAAATTGGCATGCTGAACATGCTCCAGATTGGCTTGTGCTTTTTTTTCTGAACCGTGAACATACTTCAGATTTGCCTTTGCTCTTTTTTTCTGAACTGAACTGTGAAGCTAGGTGTGTGAAATTGGCATGCAGAACATGCTCCAGATTGGCATGTCGAGTAAGGACTTGTGTGGGCTGTTGGTCAAGTCCAGATCTTATTGCATCAGATAGGAACTTTATCAATCCATCTCCTTTTTAAAATCAAGATATCGAATCCGAGGCATGCCAGTAACAAACACCAGATTTCTTTCATCCTAATTTCCGAATGATCACCTATTTATGTATATATGAGTCACAATTTTATAAGATAGTTTCTGCCTCCTATTTTTATATTACAATAACAACAAAAAACATGAAAGTTGGTCATACAAGTTGAACATACTACCCATTATAGGTTTCTTTCATAAGATAATTTCAGTGCTGCTGAAATTGGTCATACAAGCTGAACACACTACCCATTATAGGTTCCTGCATTACATTGCTGCTACAACCATTACATAGTACCTAGTATCACTTCACATTAGGGCAGCAAAGACACCAATCAAGACACCAACAGACACTGATGCTACAACTGAAAAATCAATCACAATCTGCCACTTCCTCTTGCCTAGTTCCCCATCTTGCATTATCTGACCTTGTCGCATTTTCTGGTTCCAAACTTCAGTGGCAAAACTGTCCACAACTTGCTTCACTAGGTTCAGTTCACGCCTTAAATCGGCGGGACATCTAATTATTTGCACTCTTATGGAGGCCGCCTCTCTGATTGCCAACTTTGTGGTGGCAACTACAAAAATGTCCCAAAAATAGTAACTCGTCTAATATTTTGCTATTTTTGCTGACGTGGCATGCCAGATCAGTCAGCCAGCTTGGGAACGGGCCGTTGACGCTCGAAGACCGAAGGCAAAAGACCATTCTGCCCCTGCCGTGTATTGCTTAACAAGCGATGTCTCCTCCCATCTGCTCAGTCCCAATGGTTCTCTCTGCACTTCTTCTTCCTTCATCTCCCCGTCCTTGGTCGCCGTCGCCCCTCCATTGCCCTCCCCAACCCTAGCCACCATGTCCCATCGAGCGAGCTCATCAATGCACAATAGGCGTCCGCAGCTACCGGATAGGATAGGGGAGTACCCACTCGGGAGGTTGACAGGGCTCCCCCTCATCATGTGCGAGGAGTGTGGGCTACAGAGGGTGCTCGAGCTCGTGGCCTAGACAGATGAGAAAGGCAACAAGGGCCATGTCTTCTTCAAATGTCCCAGGAACATACAAGGGGTAAGCCACATTCTTTGGGTTCCGATTTGTTAGGGTTTTGAATCGATTGTCACATCAAATATGTTTCCATGTGTTTAGGTTCCAGGATTTTGTAGGTTTTTTGAGTGGCAGCGAGAGTACCTAGCCATATTGGTGGACTAGGGGAAGATTGTGATGAATCTAGAACAACATGGCATAGTAGAGAAAGAAGTTGATTCAAGGGACTGGTGCGTGTGCAGAAGAACTCAATGGAGGTGAAGCTGGATGCTTTGGTTGGTGCAGTGAAGGCTTTGAGCTTGGTCATGGGTGCTGGTGTAGTGGTTGGAGCTATGTATGTTTCACTAGTTGTTAGTTCCCTTGTTTGTTAGTTGAACCACTTCAAGCTGTATCTTAGTTGAGTAATGAGCTCTGTGTTTCAGAATGAGTCTGACCAGTCAGTGGGCATATATGTGTGAAAATGTTGAATGGTTAATGGAATATTGTTTCTATTATTCCACTTGTACATGATATCCAAAAATCATCACTACAAGACCACTGATATGCTCTTGACAACCATAGCAAGTTCAGTCTGCATACATGACACAAACATAACAAGTTCAGTCTGCATACATGACATAACCCTAGCAAAGTCATCACAAGTTGTTCAGGCCTATAAGGCAATATATTATAAGTTGTCCATTCAACTTACAATACCATAAGTCATCACAAGTTGTTCAGGCCTATAAGGCAATACATTACAAGTTGTCCATTCAACTTACAATACCATAACAAGTTGTTCATGCACCTTTCAATGACATAACAAAGTTCCCAAAATATGGATCACAAGGATTCATTGCTTCATCAGTTTCCCTTGGCAGAAGAATTCTTCACCTTTGTGGCTAGTTGCTTCCTCCTAGGGGTCATCTTCTTGACTAGTGCAGGGTTTGGCAGAGATTCAGCCTTTGGAATGATCATTTCAAGGGGTTGTGGAGCTTCCAAGTTCAACCTCCTGCATTTGAAAGTGTTTTAGTGAGCTGTTGTCGAGATGGCAAGTTCCCGAGTCACAATTTAGGTTCAGATTTTACCTTGCTGCTGCTTCCTCTGCCTCTCTTTCCCTTGCTATTGCTGCCCTTGTTCTTGGAGTCCTTAGTGATGGTGCTGCTACTACTGGTGGAGCTGGTGAAGGCTCAGGTGCTACTGCTGGTGGTGGAGCTGGTGAAGGCTCAGGTGGTGCTGTTGTAGTTTCACTAGCTGGAGCAGGTTTATACTCCTTGTCAGCACCCTTCTTTGGCCCCTTTTTGGTCTTTGTCTTTCTTGTCCTCTTCTTGCAATTTCATTAAGTTAGTTAACAATGGTGAAAGAATTTTAGCAAAGGTAGGTTAGTAAGTTACCTTTTTTTGGTGCCACTTAGTGGGCACCTCCAACTAGTCCTTCTATGGCCTAATTCACCACAGCCCTTGCAAGTAACCTGCCTTGTGGCTTTGCCACTTCTCTCCAGGCATCCCTTAACCCTCTTCTTCCTTTGCCTCCTAAGTCCTCTTTTCTTCCCAATTGGTGGAAGAAGCTTGAATCCCTTCTCAACTACCGGCCACTGGCTCTTATTAGTGATGACAGGAATCATTCCTGCACATGCTGCTTGGAACTTGTGCACTAAGTAGGCCACATCCACTTATTGCTCCATATTTGGCTGCCTTTCAGCTGTTATGACTGCTAGTGCATGGGGACAAGGCTTGCCACTCACTTGCCACTCTCTACATGTACACTCATGTTGGTCCAGGTAGACAACATGCCTATTGACAACTTCATCATTGTACATGACTATCACCTCTGCTTGGTTGGGTCCACCCTTAGTTGCCTTCAGATGGTTCAGTCCCTTTGAGGTTGCATTTAGCTGATGAATTATTGCTGGTAGTATTAATCCTTTTAGGGCCTTGGATATCTTCCTTCTCTTCTCAAAAAGTACCATTGTCTTGTGCCTGATAGCATCAGCTAGAATGTCTAATGGTATATCTTTGTGTGCTTGGATCCATGCATTCCAAGATTCAGCCAAATTGTTATTTATGAAGTCACACTTGATCTCTTCCTTGAATCCACTCCTGGCCCATAGTAAACTGTGATGTTCTTTCAACCATGGAACAACTCCTGGATAGGCTTCAATAACTTTGTCCATCAATTTATTGAACTTCTCTACTATGCATGCCCTTGCTGCTGGCCACATGTACTTGGCATAGGCATTTCCTGTAAACCTTTTCTTCATATTTTCCATGAGATGCCTGAAACACTCTCTCTGCTCTACTCCAGGGAAAACCTTTTTCATAGCTACTTCTAGCCGTTTGCAGGCATCAATGCATATAGATAAGTGGTTCATTGGCCCTAAAGCTTTGCATAACTGTTCCATGAACCAAGTCCAATTATCCTTGGTCTCTAAATCAAAGAAGCCAAAAGCAATTGGGTACAACCAATTGTGGCCATCTATTGCATTGACTACAGGCATGTGGCCATTCCACTCACCATTGAGAGCAGTTGAATCTACACTAATATAGGGTCTACAGCCATCTCTAAATCCATCTATACTTGCTTTGAATGCACAAAAAAATCTACTAAAGTGTACCTTGCCTTCCACAATAACTATATCTATCTCAACTACAATACCAGGAGACCTAAGCTCAATCTCAGCCTTGAATCTAAACAAATAATCAAAACAATCATCCCACTTACCAAATAATTTATCTACAGCCCTCTGTCTACCATAAAATACAGTCTGATATGGAATCTTTATGTTGTACTTCTTCTCTAACTCTTCCTTCACAGCTTTGGGACCCATCTCAGGATTATCCTTCAATAGTGGTATAGCCCTCTCAGCAATCCACTTCTGGGATGCCATCCTCCCAAGAACTCTACTCTTTGAAGGACACTTGTGGGTACCCTTATTGATTTGGATCTGCACATACATGAAGAAATGTTAGAAATAGTTAAGATAAATTCATATACAACATGCAAATATCAGAAATAAGGTTACATCAAAAGGACAAAAAAAGTGTTAGTATTGGTACCCTGACACTGCCATCCTTCTATGTCCTAGCTCTAATTTTCCATGGGCAGCCCTTAGAACTACAGTAGCCCCTAAACCTCTCCTTGTTAGACTTCTCTGTCCCCAATTAAAACTCATTCACAATAGCATGCTGCCTAATTGCCATCCTAAAATCATCCATGCAAAGATACAGTGTCCCAACACTCATGTCAGGGTTGTCTCTATCACAACCAAACATTGGCTCATCTCCTAGGTCATCATTAACACGGATTGCTGCCTCATTCATTTCATCCTCCACATCAGCAGGTATGTTAGGAATAGGAACCTCATCTGCAGGAGCCTCATCTGCTGCCTTGAATCCAAAAGCCTCATAGATTTGATCCTCATCTACCACAGCATTAGCTTCACCATCACAGTTCTCATCAGCCAATATAGTCAATGTGTTCCAATCAACCACATTTTCTTCAGCTCTACCTTCTTCAGGAGTACTACAAGTGTCACCTAAGCCTTCTGCATTCTCTGCATGTCCTGCATTTGTCACACCAGATTGGGCAGCAGTAGTAGAAGACCCACCTTTGTTTGCTCTGCTAACATCATTCAGACCAACTGCATCTTTCTCAACAACATCACAGCTAACATGCATTACCTTCTCATCCATCCTAGACATTATCATCTCCTCAAACTGATCACTGCTAGTAACCTTCCACTCTGTTCCACTATCAATGTCAACACCCTAAATAAGCAGTTGCTAACTATGGCCCCAAATGATCTTGCTGGCCATATCATCTACAAAGCCATTCAGTGTGTACACATTGCTACTGTCAAACCATAGGTCATGTTCTTGAGCATCTAGGTCAACCACTCCATAGTCGTTAACCAAAGTGTATTTATCAACGCTAACATGGATTTTAAAAGCATTGCCAGGATCAATCCTAACAGTGACAAGCAAAACAAACAAATTGGGAGTTAGGACATCCCTCACATAAGGGATCCCCTCACATACATGCCATAACAATGAAACATACCACGGGGGGCACGAAGACAACACCATCGTGGCTAATGGTTTGCTCTACATCCGAATCCTACATCAACACATGAAAATTAGGAAACCCTAGCATCAGGAATCCCCCCATTCACAGATGCCACGCATAGGTAGAAGAAGGAAGTAGATCTAACCTTGTAGGCGTCGTGCCGTCCTGTGACTTGGCGCCGCCGTTGAGCTTCCGCCCGCCTACCTCGAGCTCGTGCCGCCACGAGGAATGAAAGGGGAGGGATGGGAAAATAGCGAGTGGACTGAACAGATGGGAGGAGACGGTGCTTGTTAAGCAATACATGGTAGGGGCAGAATGGTCTTTTGCCTTTGGTCTTCAAGCGTCAACGACCTGTTCCCAAGCTGGCTGGCTGATCTGGCATGCCACATTAGCAAAAATGGCTAAATATTAGACGAGTTACTATTTTTTGGGATATTTTTGTAGTTGCCACCACAAAGTTGGCAATCAGAGAGGCGGCCTCCATAAGAGTGGCAAATAATTAGATGTCCCCAAATCGACATATCCTTCATCACACAATTGCATCACTGCTGTCGGATTGGAATTCTCGAGAAGGATGAGGGCGTAGCTGTTGTAGTCCTCTACCGCCATTGTCGATTTGCCTGCACCGTCGTAGGAACAGAGCAACACCACGCTGTCCTGCACGGCTACTATATGAGCGTAGAGCAGCGCTGCCCACCCTGCCTTACCTGCGCTGCGGTGAGGAGGACACGATGAGGAGGAGAAAAGCCAAGCCCAAGCCTCCACCCCCTAAGAGTTCTCCGTCTAAGCCGCCGCCACTGCCAAATCGCCTGTGCCGCCATCGTCACCGAATCATCAATTTAATTAGAGGCTTTTACCACTGTGCCATTAAAAAAGTTTGTAATTACGCATAAGCCATTAAAAAAATTGAGCTCCCACGAGTGCCATCGTTCTGAATTTCTTTGTCCATCTGTATTCTATTTGTTTTTACCATTTGACAACCCTTACATATGGGGCTGGTCAATGTAAACGTCCAAAATACTCTTCTCTTTTCCTATCCTCTTGCTTCTTTCTTTCTCTCGAGTGGGGCCAAACTATTAGTGACTCGGCTCGACCTTCCTCCTCGCTGCGGCCAGCCTCGCGCATGCACCGATGCAGGGTGGAGCTCGCTCGCTCGCGCCCGCGCTTGCACCGGGGCGGAGCTCGCTCGCATGTGCTCGTGCTCGCGGTGGCCGGGCGGAGCTCCTCCGCACGTGCGCCTATGGTGGCCGGGCAAAGCTCGCTTGCGCCCATGCCCGTGGGTGGCCGGGGCAGAGCTGCCCTCCACGCGCACCCGTGGCGGCTCGGGCGGAGCTCCCCCCTGAGCGCGCTCACGGCGACCGGTCTTGGCGAGCAGGTCATCGATGGCGGAGAAGATGATGAGCTCGGCCTTAGCGCGGGAGGACTCGAGGTCACACGACGGCGAGATGTAGCACTGCACGTACGGCAGACACGTCTCCTCCTTAAACCCGGACCGCTCCAATAGCCTCGTCATGAACTGGACACTATGCTCGTCGAAGCCCGGGCACACGCGGGAGTGCTCCAAGAACATGCAATGCCCATGGTAGTCATAAGCACATGTACAACAAAATGGTGATGCTAGAATCATAAGCAGATATGCAACAGAAACTTGGGGGATGGGGAGTTAAGGTCTCATCGTGCAGGATTGCAGAGAGGCTCCCCATGGGCATGAAGTCGTAAACAAGTAGCTTTTCATCTTTGCTGTAGTAGTATGCACGGAGTGGCATAATGAACTCGTGTTGAAGCTCACCAATCTTAGAAATGCATTCATAGAACTCAGGTTCAGACAGAGTCACGTCCTTGAGGCGCTTCACGGCCACAGTTGCCCTAGACTCAAGCACTGCCTTGTATGTCCGTCCTGAACGCTCCTTTTCTGAGCACCTCAGCCGACGCGCACAGCAGATCCTCCAGGTCGAAAGGTGCCACGGCAACCGCTGAACTAAAGAAGACCAGCTTCTTACCAGACATCGACTGGCCGATAGGATCGTTGGCGCGGCCTATTGTGGCCAACGGCGCTACAAGCAGCGTCGCTGGTCATCTCGGGAGCTTTCCTGCCACCAGCAGCAGCAGGCGCTGGAGTAGGCGGCGACATCTCCAGAGACCACGTCTTGGTGCCCCCCGACTTGTGATAAAGGCAGACGAGGAGGAAGAGGAGAAATGCGGCACCCGCCGGAGAGCTTCTTGCTCTTATGGCCACTTTCTCACCCACTTCCACCATTGGTGCCGCCGCCACCGCCACTGCCACTGCCACTGGGAACAGGCGTCGGCGACAACGTCTGCTCCGCTGGAGCAGGGGAAGGGGAAACCTCGCCAGGGCAAGGCCCTAAGGGTCCGCTGCACAAGCCCGTCCCAGGAACAGCGGAGCGCGGCTACGACCGAAGTGAGGCCGTGATGGATCCGTTGAACGAAACATTGAACTGCTACAGCCGCGGTAGCTTCACATCTGAAATCTCGCCGTGAAAGTGATTATTCTCAAGGAGCAGGACACCGAGGTGCGTGAGGTTGCCGAGCTCCGCTGGGATGGCCCCTCGACAGGTCGTTCCCACCGAGCGAGAGCCTGACAAGCCCCGGGAGCACAAGAATCACCTGAGGGAACCCGCCCAACAGCCTGTTCCCGTTGAGGAAGATGTTTCGAAGCGCCGCGGTGGAGGCGAGGTCGACCGAGAGTGCGCCGGAGAGCCCGTTGAGGTGGAGGCTGAGCGTGTGGAGCGCCGTCAAGTTCCCTAGTGTCCCCAGTGGGAATCGCCCCCGAGAGGGTCGCCTCGGGGAGCCGTAGCACTACCATGCGGCCGTTCTCGCAGGAGACCCCGTCCACGAGCACGCACCCGCGACGTCCGAGGCGTTCCACGCCAGACGCCGCCCCACTGGTGTCACGGAACGCCAGGAGCGCTCGCGTGTCGCTCGCGAGGTCGTCGGCCCCCGCCTGCGCCTCCAGCGTCGCGACGATGAGCAGGAGCACGGGGAGTGCGGAATGGAGGCGCAAGAGAAAGAGAGAAAGGAAAAGTTTGGGTGGCTGACAAACAGACCCCACTGTAAGGTAAAATGGTTATTTCACCTGTCTGTTTGACATCGTTAAATAGAAAAGCGGACGGAATGGCTTGGAGAGCAAACAAGTTTAAAACGATAGCACTCGTGGGAGCTCAAATTTTTAATGGCTTGTGCACAAGTTTAAACTTTTTTAATGGCATACAGATAAAAGCCTCATTTGATTAGGGTTGGTGGAGGAGGGGGCGGGGAAGGAGACGGAATGGAGACGACGTCCACGCGATGAGTCACGGCCGGCGTCAAATGCCGTCCATACGTGCTCCCTGTACACACGTACAGCCTGCAGGTGGGCCCAATCGACGGCCAGACGTAGAAACTGGCAACACGGGTAGAGCTGAAATTGCAATGGCAAGCTTCCAATTAGATAAATTATAATGACAAATCTCAATAAAACGTCGTTTTTTAATGACACGAATCAAATTAATCTTTATTTTTACCAACCTCCACAAAAAGGGAAATTTCCTGTGAGCTATTAAAAAAGATCGTAATCCCCTATGAGCCACTGGTAAAGTTCAGCGGTCTTCAGCGTCACTGCTCCAACTTTTTTTTTGTCCTCCATGCCACAGCCGTCAGATTGGGCTCTAACGGTGTCAAATTGTAGCTGTGAAAAGTTAAAAATACCCTTAAGTCTAAATATGTCATTAATTTTTTTGAGCATCTTAACGACTTCAAATGGAAAAACTCAAAAATAGAAAGTTATAGATCTCGTCGAGATCTATAATTTGTATAAAAATTATCTTCATCTAATTTCGTAAAAAAAGATATGATTTGATATGATTAATATATCTTATAAAAATCATATCTTTGTGCGGTATTAAAAGAAGATAATTTTTATATGAAAATTATATATCTCGACGAGATCTAAAACTTTCTAGTTTTGAGTTTTTCTATTTGAAGTCGTTAAGATGTTAAAAAAAATCAATGACATATTTAAACTTAAGAATATTTTTGATTTTTCGCACCAGCAGTTGACATCTGTACGGAGGGTAAAAAAAAATTGAAGGCAGCGACGCTCGCCGATCTTTTCGTTACGATCTTTTTTTTTATGGCTCACTGGGAATTCTCTCTAAAAAAAAAAACACACACACACCCACCTCTTGCCTACTCCGTCAAACGACGATAACCGCTCGTCCCGAAACCCTAAGCTTGCCCCAAATCGTTCACCCAAACCCTAGCCCTAAACGGCTCGATGCTGTGAGACCAGCAACAGTGCCCATGGCTCTGGACGGCCCGGCGGAGCGACGGGACGAGGTACAGGTGGCGATGGGGAACGGAAACGGCGTTGCGCCGTCTCAACCGTCGCGGCCAGCCGGTCGGCCAGCGGCGACGGCGGCGCCATACGCGGACCGGCGGCTGCGGCTTAACCCAAATGCGGAGCTCAAGCCGCAGGACTACAGCGACGTGCGCGGCGAGTACGCGCCGGCCGTGTACAGCGCACTCGAGCGGCATCTCCCACCCAGCCTCCTCGATGCCGACCGTGATGTCAAGCTACACTTCATGCGGGACATTCTCGCGCGCTACTGGCCCCAGGGCGAGCGTAACAAGGTCTGGCTTTCGATTCCTCTCAGTCACGTGCTGATGTACAGCATTGCAGGATTCGCGCAAATGTTTTTTTTGTGTTATTTTTATTGTTATAAGAAGTTTGGTTTTGCTAGGGTCCTGAGCGGCACTTGAATAACTATTTTGGCAAATCACTTTAAGTTTCAATACATTTGGATTTTGCTTCAATGTTAGTGCCCGTCGCACTAGCGTCAACTTTTTTGAGGAAAGTGGCAATTTGGGTCATGGGTTGGGTTAAGACTGGGTTTGGTCTGCAAGGAGATAGTTTGGCAAATTGGCAGGGGCTGTGGGTGTGGCACTGGCGAGCAATCAGAGACTTTTAGTTTGGAGATGGGCAGCTTCGATGCCTAGTGTAACTGGGAGCATATTTAAGAAAAAATCTTGGTTAGGGTTAAAAGACATTTTGATCGTGGCTGTCTAGGAATGTTGTTCTAAGCTCGAAAGAGTTTGTTTTGTTGAAAGACATTTGATCGTGGCTGTCTAGGAATGTTGTTCTAAGCTTGAAAGGGTTTGTTTTGAACGAGTGACGCTGATTATTCTGAGTGCCTAGGCAGATGGCGTGGGTCATTGAGATACAAAGTAATAAAAGCGAAGAAAAAAAGGAAAAGAAAAGATTAACTAGGCTGCCAAAATCACCTATGCTGCCCAAAACTTACAACTTTATGAAGGTATCGGGCTGATGCAAACAGCTGTCCCCATCTCCTTCCTCCCTTGTTCTCTCTATGCTTCCATACAAATTAGTGCCACTGGCAACAACCAACAAATCGGTAGTGGGCAGCAAAATTGGTTGCCCATGGTTTTCTTTCCTTGGCACTCCACCGATGAGGTCATCTGCCATTCTCGCTCCGCCAATGAAGTGCGCCTTCCATGCTCTTTCGGTGATGTTTTGCCATCTGCGCTTTACCAACATTGTTTACCATTGTCCTCCCCATTTACAAAGCATGGTTAGGTTAGCCTGACCTTTCTCTTACCCCATTCTATGTTGGTGCCTGAAACCCCATTCTATGTTGGTGCACCTTTCTCTTACCCCATTCTATGTTGGTGCACCTTTCCATTTACAAAGAATGGCAATAACCTGTTGGAATGGCGATGTTGACCCCCGTCGTCTTCAGCCCTTGATTCAGAACAGCATCCCAGGGTTTTGGAAAAGTGAGGTCAACCCTGAATCTGGCAACTATGATTTGGTGGGCTTGTGGTGACTAAGGTCATGCTGCTAGTGTTAACAGAGGTGTATTTTGACTCTTGAAAATGTCATAATTAAAACACTGCCTTTCACTATGTTTCTCCATGGCCTCAGGAGAATACGATTCATTACAATATTTCCACTCCATACCCCTGATTAAATGCCTTGGAAGAAGAGAGGTTGTTATATCATGTTAATAGGAGTTTGTATGGTCATTTCGTATTATTTTCTTTCTGGAATCCATACTTCCTTGATTAGTGCCTATGGTATGCGAAGGACATAGTGAAATGGAGGGAGGATATGAGATGTACAGTACATCATTGTGCTGTTTATGGCTTTCTTTTCAGTTCAGTTTTGTTTGCAAGAATTTTAACATCACTAAATTTTCATGGAGATCATTTCATTTTACTACCTTATCATAAATTAGCTTGCTACTAAGGCTCTCATGTCAAGTATCTTCATACAGGTGCAAAGGCACAGAGAATACAGACAGAGGATACTCCACCTTTACAAGGTTTGCAGTTCACTCTTATTCATATGTGCAGTACTATAGCTAGATTGCCCGTGAAATATTTAATATGGCCAATTGTCATGTTTTGGAAGCCTTAGATTTTAATTTTTCTGTTTGATTAGTTCTGTTGGGATAACAATTTAGCAAACTGCTATGAGACGTGTATTGCTCAGTTGTATTGTTCATATCCAATCTGTTACCTCGCTCGGCTGCCGTTTACCTCCACGGTAGACGCTTACATGGAAGCCTTCCAGGCCCGGGCAGCGCACGCGGGCACCCTGACGGCGCTCCAGAAGGCGCAGCTTTTCACCGGGGGACTGCCTGAACAGATCCGCGTCGAAGTGGAACTCCAGGAGCCTCAAGACCTGCAGCGAGCCATGCGACTGGCGCGGGCGTACGAGCGGCGCAACACAGCCGCGCTACTGGCCCTACCGGCGCCCGCTGCGCGCCCACCGCGCCGCCCACTTCCTGCCCTACCGGCCCCAACCCCGCCAACCGGCGCTGCGACGTCCAGTGGGTCGAACGCTCCAGCAGCGCGCCCGTTCAAGCGCCTGTCACCGGAGGACATGGCCCTTCGCCGCAAGCAGGGGCTGTGCTATAACTGCGACGAGCCGTACGTCTGGGGGCACAAGTGTGCGCGCCTCTTCTTCCTGGAGGTGGCGGATTACACGGTCGAAGAACCCGCCGAGGACGACCCAACACCAGCGGCGGACATCACTGAGAACCCGCCGTTCGACCCGGAGGCCCCCATGATCTCCCTCTCCGCGATCACCGGCATCCGCACGGAGGAGACGATGCAGCTCCGCGTTCATCTGGGCTGCCACGAGCTCACGGCCCTGCTCGACTCCGGGTCCACGCACAACTTCATCAGCACCGGGGCAGCGAGGCGCGTCGGCCTCCCCTTCAGCGACAGTGCGGGCGCGCACGTGGTCGTCGCGAACGGCGATCGCGTGACCTGCCGCGGCCTCGCCTCGGCCGTGGGCGTGCGCATCGGGGCGGAGACGTTCAAGGTCGACTGCTACTCGATTCCGCTGGAGTGCTACGACATGGTGCTTGGCATAGCCTGGCTGCGGACTCTCGGTCCGGTACTGTGGGACTTCGACACCCTCTGCATGGCCTTCAACCGTCAGGGACGCCGGGTCCTTTGGCGGGGCATCGGGGCCTCGGGCGCGCCCGGCCAGTTCACAGGACGCCTCCATGCTGGTCGTCTCTACTCCGCCAAGGGCACCGAGGGGGCCTTGCTGGAACGCCTCCTTGATGCTTACGACGACGTCTTCGCAGCACCTACGGGCTTGCCGCCGGCGAGGCCCTGTGATCACCGGATCCACCTCAAACCGGCCACCGAGCCTGTCGCCGTTCGGCCCTACCGCTACCCCCAGCTACAAAAAGATGAGCTGGAACGGCAATGTGAAGAAATGCTGCAGCAGGGAGTCATCCGCCCCAGCACCTATCCATTTTCAGCGCCTGTACTCGTTGTCAAAAAGGCAGACGCCTCCTGGAGGTTCTGCGTGGACTACAGGGCGCTGAACGCAGCGACGGTGAAGGATAAGTTCCCCATCCCTGTGGTGGAGGAGCTCCTCGATGAATTGCATGGCGCCAAATTCTTCACCAAGCTAGATCTCCGGTCCGGATACCATCAGGTTCGCGTGCATCCTGATGACGTAGCCAAGACGGCGTTCCGGACACATCAGGGCCATTTCGAGTTCCTCGTCATGCCCTTCGGGCTCTCAAATGCGCGTCCACGTTCCAGGCGCTCATGAACTTCGTCCTCAAGCCGTTCCTGCGCCGGTGCGTCCTTGTTTTTTTTGATGATATACTGGTGTACAGTACTACCTGGACAACACACTTGCAGCAGATTCGCACCGTTCTCGACGTCCTCCGCGAGCACCGCCTCCACATCAAGCGCTCCAAGTGTGCTTTCGCTGAACCGTCGGTGCATTACCTCGGTCACGTCATCTCCGGGGAGGGCGTCGCCATGGACACCGCCAAGGTGAGCGCGGTCCAGGCGTGGCCGCAGCCAAGGGCAGCCAGGGGGCTGCGCGGCTTCTTGGGTCTCGCTGGGTATTACCGGCGCTTCATCCGCGACTATGGGACCATCGCCGCCCCCCTGACGCAGCTGCTGCGCAAGAACAGCTTCCAGTGGACAGAGGCGGCGTCCACAGCCTTTGCTGCGTTGAAGACGGCGCTATCTACAGCGCCCGTGCTGCACCTGCCGGATTTCAGCCGCGACTTCATTGTCGACTGCGACGCCTCTAGCTCGGGGTTCGGCGCGGTCCTGCACCAGGACGCCGGCCCGATCGCCTTCTTCAGCAGGCCGTTCGCCGCGCGTCACCTCAAGTCCGCAGCCTATGAACGGGAGCTCATCGGGTTGGTGCAGGCGGTCCGCCATTGGCGGCCCTACCTGTGGCGGCGCGCGTTCATCGTCCGCACCGACCACTACGCCCTGAAGTTCCTCCTTGATCAACGACTCTCGACGATCCCGCAAAACCATTGGGTGAGCAAGCTGTTCGGCTATGATTTCAGGGTGGAATTTCGCCAAGGCCGCCTCAACGTCGTCGCCGACGCACTGTCCCGGCGGGACGGCGACACACCACTGCTCGCGGCGCTCCCAGGCCCAGCGGCCTCTCTCGCAGCGCTGTCTGCCCCTGCGTTCCAGCTCTTCGCTGATCTGCGCAGTGAGCTAGAGGCCTCCGCTGATCTGCGCGCCCGTCGCGACGCCGTCATGGCGGGCGCCCATGGTGAGGACTGGCGGGTGCACGAGGGTCTCCTCCTCCATCACGGTCGTGTGTTCATCCCCGCTGCGTCCCAGGTGCTCGACGACGTGCTTCAGCTCACGCACACCGGGGCACATGAAGGCGTCCAGAAAACACTTCAGCGCCTTCGCGCCGAGTTCTATGTGGAGCACGACCGGCGCGTCGTTCGCGATTTCGTGCGGGCTTGCGCGACGTGCCAGCGCAACAAGACCGAGGCTCTCCACCCGGCCGGCCTTCTTCAGCCTCTGCCGGTGCCGTCCAGGGTGTGGGCGGACATCTCCATCGACTTCATCGAGGCGCTGCCCAAAGTCCACGGTAAAAGCGTGATCCTCACCGTCGTGGACAGGTTTTCGAAGTACGCCCACTTCATCGCCCTGGGGCACCCGTACACGGCAGCTTCGGTGGCCCGCGCCTTCTTCCACAACATCGTTCGGTTGCATGGCTTTCCCGACTCCATCGTCAGCGACCGCGACCCCGTCTTCACCGGTCGCGTCTGGCGTGCTCTCTTTCGCCAGGCGGGTGTCCAGCTGCGCCTCAGCACGGCCTTCCATCCCCAGACGGATGGCCAGTCCGAGGCCGTCAACAAGACAATCGGCATGTACTTGCGTTGTCTCACCGGCGACCGCCCCCGGGATTGGCTGGATTGGCTTCCATGGGCCGAGTTCTGCTACAACACGGCCTTCCATTCGGCGCTCCGCACGACGCCATTCACCGTCGTCTATGGGCGGCCTCCGCCCGACTTGCTGCCATACACGCAAGGACAGGCGCACACGGCGGCCGTTGATGCCATGCTGGCTGACCGCGACGAGTTCCTGGCAGAAGTTCGCGCACGCCTCCTTCAAGCTCAAGAGCATGCCCGTCGTGCCTATGACGCCAAGCACCGCGAGCTCACATTCTCTGTTGGCGATTGGGTGTGGCTCCGGCTTCTTCATCCCCCGACGAAGGCGCTGGTGCCTGGGGGCCGGGGCAAGTTGGGGCCGAAGTTTGCTGGTCCGTACCAAGTCGTTCAGCAGATCAACAAGGTGGCTTATCGGCTGCGCCTACCCGAGGGCGCCCGGATTCATGACGTCTTCCACGTGGGGGTGCTCAAGCCATTCCGTGGTGATCCCCCAGCAGACGTTCCGGCGCTGCCGCCGTTGCGCCACGGGCGTCCGCTCTTGCGCCCAGAACGTGTGCTGCGTTCCAGCCTGCGCCGCGGGGAGTGGCACGTTCTCGTGCAGTGGGCTGACATGCCGGCGTCGGAAGCCTCCTGGGAGCATGCTGCAGAATTCAAAGTGGCGCACCCCGACTTTCAGCTCGAGGACGAGCTGTTCCCCGAGGAGGGGAGAGATGTTATGGTGGGCCGGACCTACCAGAGAAGGAGGAGGAATAGTGGCTGAGAGAAGGGGGGGAAACGCGCGAGGCGCGTTGGGCGCGGTCACCGCGCCCCAGGCCGGTTTTCCCCTTCAGCGAGAGTTTGTTAGATCGGGAGAGAAAATAGGGATTTGTTTCTATCTTTGTAACAAGAAAGCCTATATGGCATAGACAGTGAATTAAGGAAAGGGTAGCCTGGCATTGAGATTCATCGGCATCTCTGTCAACCTCGCCCCCTCCAAACCCTCAGCTGCAGCACGGCGCCGTCACGCCGCCGTCCTGCCAAGCCGCGGCTCGCCTCCTCCCCTCCATACTTTCTCCGCAGCAAGGCGCGCCGTAACATACCTACTGGTGTGTTTGGCAACTAGGTGGGAAGAGGCATGGGATTTAGTGATGGGAGTTGATAGAGAGAGTTAAGGTGGGAAATTGACTTTTAGTCCCAATCCCTTGTTTGGTTCGTGGAGGGAAATAAGAAAGGGAATTTAAGAGGGAAGTCATATCCCCTGTTTGGTGTGGAGTTTTTTTGGGGAAAATTAAAAGAGAAATCATGATGGACGGTGAGGATCTATTGTTCTTTTATTAAGAACACAATTCCCACCTAATTACCACCCCTCCCCTAGGGAATTGATTAATGGCAGTTGGTCCTCTAAACTCCCTTTCCCCTTCCCACCCAAACTCCCATTCCCATGAAACAAACAAAAGATTTTCTAAACTCCTATCTCCAAACTCCTATTCCCTGCTTTCAATTACCCCCAACCAAACAAGCCGGTGACAGTCTATAAGTTATTCTGTATCAGAAGTTCATTGCCCGGCAACGCACTGGGCTGAATTAGGTTTAAGTTTGTCCAGTACACTAGATATCTGCAAATTACATAGACAAAGAGTTCACATCCGGCATGCTATGCTGGTTCCATGGATGATGCTTCAAGCTAGTTTGCCATAATCTATGAGTTTCACAACAGGCCTATACCTAGAACACATGCTTCATGTAATTATAGGGCTGAGGATTTGGGTGTAACTCTGACAATATATTTGTTCTGTCAGGTTTGTAAGATAATCTGCTGCATTCTTCTGATCTTTTGCTACAGCAGGGGTTAGGCAATAGGTCAAACTTTGCTGTCCTATATCTACTGTAGCAGCATGACAATAGTGCCAAGTAGTGGCTGATCTGAGCCCAGTAGTATGTAGCTGTAGCAAGTAGTGGCTATAGTAGAAGTTGTGGTACTAGTGTACCTTGTAGGTGGTAGGTAAGAGTTGTATATATCACTAGTTTGCTTGGAAATGAAAGAGCATTTCAATTCCTGCACTTGTTGTGCGTGTGCTCACTTGTGCTGTGTTCTGTACTCACCCCCTCTTCTATCTCCATCCAAAGGTGCTGTGCTAAGTTGCACGGATACGGATACGTGTATCGGTATCGGAAGGATACGGATACGCGGATACGGCAATTTCCCAAAAAACCTGATACGCGGATCGTTTACTTTTAAAAAATAAAATAATAATAATAATGCAGGTCTGAATTAAAACTGATAACAATAAAACATCGCAATTAACTACTTAAGTGTACTATTATTACAGAATAACAGGTCTCAACTCTCAATTATAGTAGTCTCAAATTTAGGAAATTAATAAAAGGCATTCAGGCTTGCAATTCATGCAGCAGCAAGTTCCTATTCCTCATTTGTCTCATTGTCATCCGCGACATCAACCTGCGGAGCATCTGAACCAAAAGTCTCTAGCACTTGCAGTCGTGCTATGGCTGCAGTCGCTGGTCAGCTAGCTGGTGGCGCTCGGTGTTGTCCTCAGTGACGAGAAAGTTATCGCCAAGTACCTATGGGCCGTGCTTGCCAAATTTGTGCAGATCGTGATCTCGATTGAGACGCTGATCGACTTGTCATCGATGTTCTCTCTCGAGGACGTGACAGGGCGCTTGAAGGTGGTGGAGGATCGCGCGGAGACGGCGATGATGACGGCCGACGGTAGGTTCCTGCTGACCAAGTGGGCGGCTCGCATGCGCGGACGACAGTCCGGGGAAGGTTCCAGCCTTGGCGGCACAGGGAAGCACTGCGGCAAGGCCCCACAGAAGAAGGACGACAGCGACGGGTTTGCGTCCTCTCGACAAGGACACTTGTCGCAGATGTGGGAAGATGGGCCATTGGGCCCAGGATTGCAAGAATCTCAAGAATCACTAACAGGCGGATGATGACGAGCCGATGATCCTGATGACGGAGTTGTGTGCGCTGAAGGAAGCAGTTGAAGAGCCAGTGTCAAGGGAGGAGAGGAGCTCTACGGAATGGGGGAAGGCGAAGCAGAGCGTCTCCCTTGATGAGTCGTGCACCTAAGTTCATCTTGGAAGCGAGGGTGGCGACGGGGAGCAGAGGTGGCACCTGGACACTGGAGTCAGCAACCACATCATTGGTGACAAGGACACATTCACGGAGCTGGACGACGGCGTGGTCGGCTCCATGAAGTTCGGCAACACAAACCTTTGGACTCAAGGATCTGCCGCCACAACTCCAGTTTCCTATTTACTCCTGCCTGGCTTTCATCAACTAGCACTACATCGTCTGCAAAAAGCATACACCAAGGGTTTCTTTTATTTTTTATTTTTTGTTGTGTTCTATTATTCTTGTCATCTCTTATTCTTTTTTATTTATCTTTCTTTTCATCTTTTATTTCTTTTTTATTTTTATTTTATTTTCTTCTATTTCTTTTTCCTTTTTCTTTTTCGGTGGTCTTTTATTATTCTTTTTGTTTGCAAGTCTTCCTGCCACCCGGGTCAGGCGTCCCCATCTTCATCCACCACGGTTCGCACATCGTGGATCTGTATTCGTGTCGCCGTCAACCTTTCACCGATTCCACTCGTTACTTGAGTCCGTGCCATCCGCGTGACCGTTGCGCGACCTGCCTCAGCTATCAGTTAGAGTCATGAGTCCGCCCGTCATGGACATCTTCAGTGCCGCATGTACACGCGACCATCATGGGAGTCCATGCCGTCTATGTGCCTATCGTGGGATTCATCGTCCGCGCACTTGTCGTGGCCCCTTATCGAATCGTCGCGAACTGGCTGCCTCAGGCGCCCGTCGTGGCCCGTAGTCTGCCCATCATGATCAATGGTTGTTTGTTTGTCGTCATCACCATTCTATCCTACTGCTTGCCATCTTGCAGCAATGACCTTTCCATTCTTTCTTTGGCTTGATTTGACACATATCTCGTCCAAAGTCTCCAAAGCAAGGTTCATATTTGAAGAGTTGAAGTACCGTTTGTGAAGACTTGAGGTATTTGCTGAAGTACGGGTTGTGAATGCAGTACCCTCTTGTGGGGGTCTTTTTCTTCATCGACAATCGACATTGGCCAAGAGTTGCACTCTACGACGGCATCTTTGATTTTAGATTTTGGATGTATTAGTCTTTTGTTTTCAGTCTAGTGCATAGTGTCAACTCTCCAAATGCATTGACATTGCATTCATGTTGCATTTGAGAGGGGGTGTTAAGGTGTAATACTCAAGGGTATTAGTGTAATCTCCTAGTCTAGTGTTTCCCCTCTTGTGTCTCTCATCTACTCTATATATAGTTGCCATTGGGCCTCAATACTATCACCATTTCAGTCTCCCTTATTTGTAACATTCTTAACATTGTTTATTCCTCTTTTTCTTCTAGAAGAAACTCACCTCTTTTATTTGTTTGTTTCTGGCAGCCTCTTCATGAAGAATTATACAATATGCATCCTTCAGTGTTCTTCTTACCAACATTCCTTGAAGCAGTTAGGAGCAATACAGAAGAAAGCTTTAGAAGTATTATGACTGAGCCAATTCCTGGTGTTTATTCGTTTGCTATGTTGCAACCTACTTTCTGTGAGATGTTATTGGAGGAGGTATGGTATATTAAGGACAAAAATAAGATTTGTTTCAAACTTTGTTCATCAATTTCTAATTTTGTGCACCTTTGTAGGTAGAGAACTTTGAAAAATGGGTCCATGCTATGAAATTTAAGATAATGAGGCCAAATACAATGAACAAGTATGGTGCTGTCCTTGATGATTTTGGCCTGGAAGCTATGCTGAACCAGTTCATGGAACAGTTCATAGCTCCAATTTCTAAAGGTTGTCTGAATGACTGCTACATTATTACAGATAGCAATCACTTTATTTTAGTTCTTGTTTCTCATTAATCTTATGCTCTGGGTTGATCTTTAGTTTTTTATCCTGAGGTTGGTGGAGGAACATTGGACTCCCATCATGCTTTTATTGTTGAATATGGGAAAGACAGGGATCTTGAACTAGGTACGTTCCTGCACTATATTCAAAGAATGCCAGAAAACTCGTAGTTAGAAACACCTTGAAGTGCCCAAGGAATGCATTGTCATAAGTTTTTCGTTTGCTTTTAATATTTTTGGTTCACATGTAAGTTGAATGTACATGCTATTGGAGGAATCACCTGCAAAAAATCATGGAGTCTATTCACAAGTTTCATAACCGGGATATCAAATAGGATATCCAGTTGTTGCTAGTTACCAGCCTTTGAACCTACTGTCTTACACCTTTCTAACACAAAACATCATGAAAGTAAAGCTGATGTCTCGTCATAGACAATAAGAAATTTAAATGTCTGAGGACATGATGTGTAAATGTGATTCTGCACTCACATGCATCACCTATAATCCTCACTGTCTGTCCCTTCTTTGAGATTTGTTGGAGAAGAAATTAAGTACAATTGAGATGTGAATTTTCTTTCATCATAGCATATACAAAGGTTACTCGTCAGATAAATATGTTCTTTTTTTCTATTAGCAGAATCCTTACTGTTATATGGTAACAAATCAAAAGAGCAATGATTGAAAATACTAGATATCTGATATTATTTTGAACTTTTACCTTTTAACAAATTTTGATTAAAACTTTGATATGCTATAGGTGGATGATTATCAAAGGAAAATTTTTATTAAGAACTATTGGTTAAATAAACTCTCTTCTGTCCTAGTGTATGTAGCTTTAACTAATGACAACTAGATTCATTTTCCAACTGCATCTTCTAGCCCTTATGCCCTGAACATCTTCGAAAGGCAGGAAGCCCATTCTGCCTCTTGTGAGAAGTGATGTGACATATTAAGTTAGTAGAAAATTGTACCCTGCCTTCATGCTTTTCAGGAAAATCTAGCTTACCATATAATTTTATGATGTTAAGATTAGTTGAATTCTTATAGCTGCATATATGTACCACGTTGCTAATCTCTCTAAGGTTCATTATCATACTTCTTTTTCTTCCTTTGTAATATCAAGATGAACGTATGGTTCCTGTTAGAATAGGCGCCCTAATGGGCTGGCCTAGCCTGTTAGGCTGGCTGCCTTAGGGGTTAAGATAGATAGATTACATTGATAAGGCAAGGATCACCATTGATTGGGTGTTTCTATAAATCCCTATTGATCCTTGCCTATATATTGTACCCTGTACTGCTGCTAATCTATCAATCAATTCCCGAGACCTATTCGCTCTCATGGTATCAGCCGCCTAGGTTTAGGTCTCCTCTTCCGCTGCCCACTCCACGCGCGCCGACCCCTCGCCGCGCTGCGCCCCTCCGCGCGCCGGTACCCTCCGTGCTGCGCCACCATGCCCTCCACCCCTCCAGCAACCCCTAGGGCTGGGGACGATCTGGCCGCCTCCTCTGCCACCATCCAGGAAGATGCCGTCGCCCAACGCCTCGCCGCGGAGAAGGCCAACGAGGCTGCCGCCGCTGCTCAGCGTCTCGAGCGCGAGCGTCAGGCTGCGCATGATGCTGCCCTAGCACGCGCCCTACGGGCCGAGGAGGAGGCCACAGCCGCGGCTAAGGATCGCGACGCCACCGCCCAGCGCGCTAGCGAGGCACTTCAGCGCCGCCACCCGATCTTCGGGCTGCCATGCTGCATCACAAGGCCGTTGCCCTTTTGCAGCTCCTGCTCAGGCTGTTGCGGTCAGCAACATCCGGAACCACGTCACCACCATCCTCGACGTCGATTCCGGTAACTTCAACCGCTGGCGTGATCAGTTCCTTCTCATCCTCGGCAAGTTCTCCCTCCAGGATCACGTTCGAGAGGAACCTCCAGCCCCAATTCCTCCTGATTGGGCCCGGATGGACTGTGTCGTCAAGTCCTGGATCGTCGCCACGCTCACCGACGATCTTGGCGAGATCATCTCCGCCCAGGGCTCCACCGCTCGGCATGCCTGGCTCGCCGTCGAGTCGCAGTTCCTTGGCAACCGCGAGGCTCGCTCCATCCACCTCGAGACGCGGTTTCGCAACTTCGTCCAGGGCGACCTCTCTCCGTCACTGACTACTGCCGCAAGCTGAAAAAGATGGCCGATGATCTCACGGCCCTTGGCGAGGCCGTCACCGACTGCACGCTCGTCCTCAACGTGATCCGCGGCCTCAACGAGCGCTTCAGCCACGTTGGGACGCTCCTTCGTCGCGCTCGACCGTTCCCCACCTTCCTGGAGGCTCGTGACGACCTCATCCTCGAGGAACTCACCATGGAGACCCGCAAGGACGCACCTGCCACTGCGCTCGCCGCCTCCACCACTCCCAGTCCTGCCCCTGCGTCCTCCGGCACGGGCGCTGGTGGGAACTCCAAGCCGCCTAACAACCGTCGCAGCAAGCGCGGCGGTGGCGGCAAAGGCAACAACGGCGGTGGCCCTCCTGGACAGGGGTCACGCCCCACTGGTGGCGCACAGCAGCAGCCGGCCGGCCGGCGGGCGGCCATGGCCCAGCGTCTACAACCCCTGGACCGGGACCATTCAGATGTGGCCAGGGGGACCTCGTCCACCGCTGGCACCCATCCCAGTGCCTCCTCACCTGCAGGCGCAGCAGCAGGCACAACAGCAGGCACAATAGCACTGCGCAGCAGCAGGCGCAGCAGCAGGCCTTCCTCGCCCAACAGCAGCAGCACGCCCTTGCTGCCCACCAGCAGGCCGCTGCCCTCCTTGCTCCTGATGGCACTGGACAGTGGGTCGCCCCTGGGTATTACAACCCGGTGGCCGGCCTCCCCTCTTGGGACCCGACGGCCCTCGCCTCCACCTTCAGCACAACGTCGCTGACCCCTCCTACGACCAACGAGTGGTACTTCGACTCAGGTGCTACTTCACATATGACATCCCAGTCCTCCTCTCTTTCACATGTTCTTCTCCCGCGGTACCCTACTCCTTCATCCATTGTTGTCGGTAACGGCTCTCTTCTTCTTGTCACGGCCACTGGCTCTACAAGGTTGTCTCGTAATTTACGTCTTAATAATGTCCTTGTGTCGCCACAAATTATTAAGAATCTTATCTCTGTTCGCCAATTTATTACCGACAATAATTGTTCTGTTGAGTTTGACCCCGCTGGTTGTTCTGTGAAGGTTCTTCCATCTCGGACCGAGATCGTCAGGTGCAATAGCGCTGGGCCGCTATACCCTCTGCGCCTACCCCCAGCACACTCCCTTGTCGCCCAGGCTTCCTCCCCGCTGTGGCATTGGCGTCTTGGCCACCCCGGTCATGAGGCGTTGTCGAAGCTCGCGTCTAGTGTCTCCTGTCATATTCAGGATTGCTCCGAGTTATGTCATGCTTGTCAGTTAGGCCGTCATGTTCGTTTGCCCTTTCATGAGTCCACCTCTCGTGCGTCTAGCAAGTTTGATCTTATACATTGTGATTTATGGACCTCTCCAGTTGTCAGCATTTCTGGTTATAAATACTACTTGGTCATACTTGATGATTGCACTCATTATTTGTGGACGTTTCCTTTGCGGCTTAAATCTGACACTTTCAACACGCTCGCTCACTTCATCGCTCACGCCTCCACCCAGTTTGGCGCCCGGGTGAAGGCTGTTCAGTGCGACAACGGGAAAGAGTTTGACAACTCTAGCTCCCGTCAGTTTTTCCTCGCTCAGGGCATCCACCTTCGCATGTCCTGTCCCTACACATCGTCTCAAAACGGTAAAGCTGAACGCATTATTCGCTCCATCAATAATGTTGTTCGTTCACTGCTCTTTCAGGCGTCCATGCCTCCGTCCTACTGGGTAGAGGCCCTCTCTACAGCCACTATTCTGCTCAACATACTGCCTACCAAGACTCTACAGTTTTCCACGCCGCACCTTGCCCTGTTCGGCAAGCCACCAGCATATGATCATCTACGAGTCTTCGGTTGCAAATGCTACCCAAATATGTCGGCTACTGCACCGCACAAACTCGCCCCTAGGTCTGTCCTGTGTATCTTCCTAGGCTATTCCGCTCATCACAGGGTACCTGCTGCCTTGACCTCTCCTCCAATAGAGTCATCGTCTCCCGGCACGTCATCTTCGATGAAACGGCCTTTCCCTTTGCTGAGCGCCATGGTCCTAGTGCTCCAGCGGACCTACAGTTCCTCGATGACGATACTACTGACCCTGTGCTCCCTCCTATTGGACCGATGCACCAGTTTTTGTCTGCAGGAACACCACCCAGCACCGCTGATGTCTCCAGCGCCCCTGCCGGTCCCACTGCGACTGTACTTGGGGCGCCCCTGCCTGCTGATGATGCTGATGATCCACCGGTGCCTGTGCTCTACATTCCACCAGCGCTGCGGGCGTCGGGGACACCTACCGCGCCACGCGCGGCCACCAGGACCACCTCTCCCGCGCCACGTGCGGCCACGGCGTTGCCCAACACGGTTGGAGAGGCTTCCCCACTCTACATCCCGCCTGCCCTGCATGCAGGCGCAGGACCCCCGCCCGGGTTCCCACCTCTCCGCTCGGATCGGGCCTTCACGTACCACTTCACGCGTCGACCCCGACCGCTGGATACTCCTGTACTAGCCGCGCCGACACCGCCTGCTCAGGCTGCTCCTGCCCCGGCCGCCCCGCTACCCAAGGGCGCTGTTACTGTCATTCCAGTGACGAACCAGCACGCTATGGGCACGCGGTCGAAGAGCGGCTATCGGATGCCTGCCGCCTACCACGCCGCCCCCCTCTCTGTAGTCCCAAAGACCGTTTCGTAGCGCTCTCGCTGACCCCAATTGGCGAGCGGCTATGGAAGAAGAACACAATGCTCTCTTGCAGAATCACACTTGGGACCTCGTGCCTCGACCTCCTCGGGCCAACGTCGTCACTGGCAAGTGGATTTTCAAGCACAAGTTTCAGTCCGATGGCTCCCTTGAGCGGTACAAGGCACGCTGGGTTCTTCGTGGCTTTACCCAGCGGCCTGGTGTTGACTTCGATGAGACGTTCAGTCCTGTGGTGAAGCCCGCTACTGTCCGCACGGTGCTCTCCTTGGCGCTCTCTCGCACCTGGCCCATCCACCAGCTAGATGTGAAGAACGCTTTCCTTCATGGCAATCTGTCTGAGGTTGTGTATTGCCAGCAGCCGTTCGGGTTCGAAGATCTAGCTCACCCTGGACTTTGTCTGCCTTCTGAAGAAATCCCTTTACGGCCTGAAGCAGGCTCCTCGCGCATGGTATAGCCGGATGGCCTCATTCCTGCTGTCTATTGGGTTTGTTGAAGCCAAGTCAGACACCTCACTTTTTATTTACCAGCGTGGATCAGATACAGCCTACCTGTTGCTCTATGTGGATGACATTGTCCTCACAGCTTCCTCACCTAGTCTCCTTCGGCGGATTATCTCAGCACTTCAGCAGGAGTTCGCCATGAAAGACCTCGGTGCATTGCATCACTTCCTTGGTATGCAGGTTCAGCAAAGTGGTGATGGCCTCCTCTCACAGCGACAGTATATGTTGGACATTCTAGAACGTGCAGGAATGACAGAGTGCAAGCCGTGCTCCACTCCAGTTGACACCAATCCGAAGGTTGCTGCAGCTGATGGGGCCCCCTGTGTCTGATGCTACAGACTTCCGCAGCCTTACCGGAGCTCTCCAGTACCTGACGTTCACCCGCCTAGACATTGCATATGCAGTTCAACAGGTCTGCCTCCACATGCATGATCCTCGTGAGCCTCACCTTGCTGCCCTGAAGAGGATTCTTCGCTACGTTCGAGGCACTCTTTACCTTGGTCTCCTGCTGCGATCGTCTACTTCCACTGATCTTGTCGTCTACACCGACGCTGACTGGGCTGGTTGTCCGGACACTCGCAAGTCCACCTCAGGCTATGCGGTGTTCCTTGGTGACAACCTTGTTTCCTGGTCCTCGAAGCGCCAGAACACAGTGTCAAGATCCAGTGCTGAAGCCGAGTATCGCGCGGTGGCCAACGGAGTTGCAGAGGCTACTTGGCTCCGCCAGCTACTTCTGGAGCTGCATGCCCCTCTACGACGCGCCACGCTGGTGTATTGTGACAACATCAGTGCCGTCTACATGACCTCCAACCCTGTTCAGCATCAGCGCACCAAGCACATTGAGATCGATCTTCACTTCGTCCGGGAGCGAGTCGCCGTTGGTGATCTTCGTGTTGTGCATGTCCCACCACTTCGCAATATGCAGATATCTTCACCAAAGGGCTGCCTACTTTAGTTTTCACGGAGTTTAGGTCTAGTCTAAACGTGCAGAGTGGCTGACGATTCGACGGCTGGCCTTGGGCCTGGCGCCTAGCCTGTTAGGCTGGCTGCCTTAGGGGTTAAGATAGATAGATTACATTGATAAGGCAAGGATCACCGTTGATTGGGTGTTTCTATAAACCCTATTGATCCTTGCCTATATATTGTACCCTGTACTGCTGCTAATCTATCAATCAATTCCCGAGACCTATTAGCTCTCAGTTCCTTCTTTCCAGGCAAATTTTAATTTCGAATAAACATTTCTATTAGTACCGCCTTATGGAAGCAAAATATATGTTCCATTACTTTTCACTGTATAAACATATTTGAACAAGTGGGATATCTTTTTTTTTTTGGTTTCTGAACTGTTAACATTTGCTTTTGTAGGTTTTCATGTGGATGATTCAGAAGTTACATTAAATGTTTGCCTTGGAAAACAATTCTCTGGTGGTGAATTATATTTCCGAGGTATTCGGTGTGAGAATCATGTGAATTCAGAGACACAACATGAGGTGACTCCTTATTTGTACTTCAACAACTGTCTTAATATGTCATTTTTCTTTTTATTTTATCTGCCCATGCATGGTAAGTCATGCATTTTTGATTGTTTTTTATTATGCTCCTCGTACCCTGATAATTCTTTATTTAGGCCCTGTTGGTTGATAGTTTGCCACACCTAACCTTAGACAAACTGTGTCTGCTATAGAAAGTGTGGCGAACAAAATTAAAGCCACTTGTGGCAAAGTTTGGCAAGGAAATAAGTCTATGACGTGCGGGACAAGGTGCTAAGAAAGTGTGGCGTGCCATAGTTGCAGGAGTGAACCAAACAACTGCCTAAGAACCTGTGGCATGAGTAACATGTGACGTGGCAATGTTTGGCACGAACGAAACAGGCCCTTACATTCCAGAGTCATTGGCTAATAGATGCTATGCTACAGCAATGTTTTCAAATCGTATAATCGAGCCTAGTCACTGGAGCACAGATCAGCAGACTAATCGTGATTAGGTATCAATCAGGTTGATAGTCGACTAGTCGCGCTCTGTCGGCAGTATAGTCTTCCTGTCTACATACACTGGTTTCCTGGCCAGTATGTATATCTGCTACGGGTGCACCATCTAGAGCAACTAAGGGCTTGTTTAGATCACAGCTAATCT
Organism: Miscanthus floridulus; assembly: GCF_019320115.1. NCBI lineage: Eukaryota > Viridiplantae > Streptophyta > Magnoliopsida > Poales > Poaceae > Miscanthus > Miscanthus floridulus. The sequence goes on from NC_089585.1 coordinate 58,322,631, forward strand.
GGATTACACGCATGATTGTTATAATCAGGATTAAGGATTATAATAATCAGAGTGTTTGGGTCCCTAGATTATGGTTGGTTAAAGTGAGAAAATCCTATCTTTATCCTTTAGTCTGGTAAGTTGGACAATTGATTGGAGGGCAAAGACTTTTAGCATCCATAAGCCCCTAAAACCTGGTCTCACCTGGATTATGGGATTATGGTAATCAGGGGTTTTGATTATAATAATCCATCATTTAATCCATCCTGTTAGGATCAAAATATGATTATATAATCTGATTATTATAATCATAGGGTATCCAAACAGGGCCTAAGGAAGGTGAGGCAGCAGCTCCTGATGCAGCTGATGAACCTGCAGCATCAGTAGCACCACCTGCTTCAAGTTGAGGGTCCCAGGGAAACAGCAGAACAACTAGAAACGTAGCAAAGTAGTGGCAGGTAAAAGGAGGTGGCGCGTGGCACAGAAGAGGATGACTGGCATACTACCTCAGGAAATGCAGGGGTGGTGCACGTAAGCTCAGGGAAGGGCAGTGACGAGGAAGAGAAACTGAGTGTGGTTACAGAAGTGTCCAGGCTGGGGAGGATAAGGTGCTGCTGCCACAGCTTGATAACCCTATTGTGCTAAAAATAAAAATCCCAAGTTTGCTAGCTGCCTAGCCAGCTCAGTCACAAGTCACAAACTAGTCGTCCATGCAGTAATCGGACGACTTGTCATGATGGATCAGAGACTAATTGGATGACTTTGTTTCTGATCGTCCTAGTCACCTCGGAGGCTCAGACTACCTAGTTGAAGTGCAAGGACCAATAAGGATGACTAATCACGACTAATTGGATAACATGATTACACTGTGCTATTAGCATGTGTAGTAAGCAACCAGATAATTTAGTTTGGGTTTTACCTCGCGCAAATAAATCTAAGGTGATAATAGGCTCTACATCTTGATGGATAAGATAAAAGTAAGGAATCACAGAAGTAATGTGAACAAAGAAGTTGGATATTTTATGTTATTACTAGGTATTGGCCCGTGTGTTGCTGCAGGCACAAAAATTTAAATGATATTATATCTTTTATAGTTTTAAATCCTAACAACCAATAATTTGCTTATATTTGTCTCGATCCCATTGACTATTTTTTAGCCCATCGCCTCTTTCTATAGAATCAATCGACGGTGGTTGTATAGACCATGGGAAATGTCTAAATGCCCTGCCTCTTTTCTTCTGAACCTCTCCGCCACCGCCCCCCCCCCCCCCCCTTCCGTTCGCATTTCACAAAGCAATCCACTCTGTAATACGTTCACTTTTTCTTGCCTGAAAGTAAACATAAAGAACAAATATTGTAAGCGCAAACATTTGCAGTTGATGATGAAATTAACTAAAATCATTGCAGGCTTCAGAGCACTAACGGGAACCTAATTACTGTTACTAACCTGGGGATATGAGAGAGAATAATCACTCCATTAGTGGAGATAACCATATATAGAGAGCCTCATGGGCCTATAGTAGATGGGCCTTCATACACTTGACACTCCCCTTCAAACTCAAGCTGGAACTAGAGGATCTGAAACATTCTGTTTTATTAAATGAAGTCGATGTTGCTTAACAGGATCATTAGCAATCTGTATGGCTCCTGTATTATCACAGAGAAGTGGTGTGGGGGCATCACAAGAAATACCAAAATCGGCCAACAACCATCGGAGTCATACAATCTCTGAAGTAGTAGTCGCAAGTGCTCATACTGGTGACAATAGCACTCATGACACGTACATCATTGGTCCAAGCTGTGATTGCATCAGCACCAGAGACATCCTTTGACGTGTCAACTGGAGGATCCTTAGTCAAATGAGACATAAGACCATGGCCCCTCAATACAGTTTTGGCAGAGAAAGCCCACTCTCGATAGTTACTAGGGCCATCGAGTTTCATAGGAAAGACAATTGCAGTGGGTTGTAACATGTCAGCAACGCTGAGAATGATCAGAACAAAATGGATTACCACCAATATAGCACTGCAGCACTACCACAGCAGCAGAGAGCAGCAGCTGTTCAGGCACCAGCAGAGGAGCAACACCAAGGGCCAGACAGATGCAGAGTTCAACCCAAGAAAGGTGCCCAGCCAGAACAGAGCAAATGCAGGCGCATAAGTCGAGGACGGACATCGGCAGGTGTAGTGATGAAGCAGTGGGCGCAAAACCCCGCACGAACGGGCAGCGATGCACGATGAGAACAGGCAGAGTCGGAGACATCTGTGCGGACGACCCACGTGGAAGGTGCGAGGATGGCTTGCGGACGTCGTGCGGACGACACACGGATAGGATATGCGCCGCATTGATGAAGTGGACGTGCTGGAACAAAGCCCGAATGGCGACTGATATCGTCCTCGCAATAGCGACGGACGAAAGATGGCCGCCCGTGTGGCTAAATAGAGGATGATGATGCCGGCGGGTTAAAAAAATGGATCGTGGGTGGGTTAATAGATGTGATCAGCTCTAACCCTAACACTAATCCATGGCTTTGGTACCATGTTACTAACCTGGGGATTTGAGAGAATAATCACTCCATTAGTGGAGATAACTATATATAGATAGCCTCATGGGCCATATGGGCCTATAATAGATGGGCCTTCATACACTTAACGATTACTCCTTGCATTCCAAATTGTAAGTTGTTCTGGCTTTTTCTTGATACATAGCTTTTGCTACGTATCTAGATACATAGTAAATACCATGTATCTAGAAAAGCCAGAACGACTTACAACTTGGAACGGAGGGAGTACGTATCAACAATATGAGACACCCAATGATATGAGTCCATAATCTAAAGCATGGGCTAATAATCTGAGACAACAGGTGATAGCGCAGATTCTGGTTCAGAGCCAACTGCAAGACCAAAGCTTCAGTGCATGGTGCTGCGTTGCCAGCCAGACCCTTGGCCGCCGATGCCTCCTACCGTTAGTCCAGTATCCGTGCCACCTCAAGGTGTGCTGCACTCTCTGCGCGGTGCGATAAACGGACGTTTAAACGGGCAAAACGGACGTTTAAACGGTCAAAACAACCGATTAAACAGAAATGGCGTACCACCGTGTAGCATTTAAACGGTGTGTAAGCGGGCTAAACAGCCGTTTAGGCGAACAGTGCTGCAACCTTCACACACAGATCCATGTCTGCCACCACCACTGGCCTCTGCACCATGATGTCCTCGCAGCCAATATCCACCAACCTCGCTGGAGGCGGCATAGACATCATCGTCATCCACACCTTCCATGAGCACACATAAATGGCTGAATACATTCTACACAGTTCATTAGTAAGGCATGTAGAAAAGAAGAGCACCTTATCGAACTTTTTTTTTCACCCTGGTCTCTTTTGGAACCGACAAGTCCTGGATGGATTGAGAAAACAACAGGCTTTTATTGGATGCCTCTACAACAGTTTTAATCTCTGACTCAACTTTGTCCAATGTATTAGCTTTAGCTGCTGTGAGGAACAATGCACTGGCATTAGTAAAGTTTGCTGAATTGTGTTTTTTGTTTTTGTGTTGGTATGTTGTGTGCGTTTGTAAGGGTTCTCGCCCCTTTTCCTCTTAATGCAAAGAAACACAACTCTTCTGCGTTTTCGACAAAAAAGGAACAATGCACTAGCATGGTTGCCTGTGCCACCATGCCATATGGAGCTTCTAGAACCTAAAGACAAATCGGACAGATAATAAGATTACCAGTGACATGCACAGACAATTGAAGCACTCAAGCTGCCAAGAACGAGTTAACTTACCATGTGTTTGGTTTAGAGACGAGGTATTGGATGGTTCCATTCCTGTTTTTTGGGACGGGAGCATCCCTGTTTTGTGTTTGGTTGCAAGGGATGGGATCTGTTTCGTGTTCCGTTCCACTCAGAAATATGGGACGAGTCATCTGACATGTGGGGCATGTTTGTCATTCTCTGTTTTCTTAACTTCTTCCTTCCCACGTAGCGCTGCCATTGCACCTCAGCTTTTTGGACAGCGCCACCACCCCCACGCTCCTGTAAGCACGCCCTGCACGTGCTAAACATCTGCCCCACAGCTCGGCCACGTTACTGCCATGGTTCGCCGTCCCGAAGCCGAGCTTAGCCCTAGGTCACTGCCGTAGGATGCCCCCACGCACGCTACCGCAGCTCACCAGCCTCGCCCCTCATGTGCTGGGCACGCGAAGATGGTTGTATTGGGGCTGAACACCAAACAGGACAGAGTGAGGTGTGGAGGAGTGAAGGGTTTTGGTGGGTAGGATGTTGAGAACCTGTGCTGGCGACGAGAGCCGTGGGAGGAGACGGAGTCGGGGCCCCCATGGTAAGCTCCTCGAGAGTGAGCTCATCGCAGGCCTCCAAGAAGGAAGGGAAGGGACGGCTGAGTCGAAGATGGCGGCCAACGGAGACAAACCGCTCGTTCAAACCTCGGATGAGATTGAGGACGAGGGAGCGGTCGCTGACGGGTTCACCCAGATCAACGAGGTTGTCGGCGGTGGTCTTGAGAAGCTTGCAGTAGTCGGTGATAGATAGGTCCCCCTGGACAAGCGTGCGAAGTTTGGCGTCAAGGATGAGAGCGCGCACCTCCCGGTTGCCGAGAAATTGGCTCTCAATGGCAAGCCAGGTGGTACGGGCAGTATCGCCTTGGTCGCCGCAATGCCGGACAATGTCGTGGAGATTGTCGGAGAGGGTGCCGTAGAGCCAGGAGCGGACGACGCAATCCATGCGCTCCCAGTCTGGTGAGTTCAGGGGACGATCGTCCTGAAGAACATGGCCCTGAAGGGAGTACTTGCCCAGGGCGAGCAGGAATTGCTCGCGCCACCGAGTGAAGCTGCCGGAGGTGACGTCGAGAACGACGTGGACAAGATGACGGATGTTCTGGACGGCCACAGCTTGGGCGTGCAGGTTAAGAACAGCAGAGCTATGGCGGCCTGAACTGAGGTACGAGGGCCATCGAAGAGGGAGGACGCGACCTCGTCGCGGTCCTCTGGCGGATCTTCAAGGGGAGGGTCGGCAGCGTCGCGCTCGTTTGCCGCGGCGGCGGCCTCGGCTTCGGCCTCTTCGGCGCGAGCGAGAGCGGCGCGACGGGCGGCAGCCTGGGCGGCGCATGCGTCCTCCTGGCGCTTGCGCTCGGCCTCGTTGTCAGCAGCAGAGGGGTGAAGGGAGCCAGCCATGGCGGAGAAGGGAGGGGTGGCGCAAGGGGCAGCACGCCGGAGGCAGCGGCGCTAGAAGCGGCACGCCAGAGAAGCGGAAGGGAAAACGGGTGTTACCCGGACTCGTGATACCACGTGAGAGAGATAAACTCTGAATAGTATATGTTAATCAATCACAGATTACAAGGGATTACAATATATAGGCAGGAGAACTCAAGGGTTCAAGGTGTGAACACAATCTAGGAACCTAATTAACTCATACTAAATAGCACAAGTGCCTAGCCTGGCGCATGGCTGTATCCAGAGTCCAAGGCGCAGGCACAATAGACCTAGGAGGCAAACATAACTTGCTAACACAGTGGATCACCGTACCGGAGCCGTGCTCGGCCCGCACTGCTGCCTCAGCATGCCCAGGGTTGGCCGCTTCGTGAGGAAGAAGACGATGCTCGGCCGGTACGTGAGGAAGAACAAGAGCGACGAGCCCCGTCCCCTTGTCTCTGAGGGATGGATCCATCCCCCATTTGGAGGAATATTCCATGGGTATTCTCCAAAGGGGATGGACACTGTTCCAATTGTCTCGAGATCGCCCTGTCCCATCCCCTTTCATCCTCCAAATCAAACACATACGTAAAGGAGAATCTTTCATTCAGTAGTCGGTTAAAACTACAAAAATATTAAGGAAAACCAAGAAATGTAAACCAACCAACACAAAGTGTCCGGTTGTCCTAAAGATTTTGTACCAAAGAATACAACTAAACCCAACATGAAGGAACTTTGTTTGGCCAAAGAAGCAAAAAAGTAACTTGCATTCAGTAATCCACCCATTGCTTACGACTTAAATAAGTGATGTGCGCATAATTATGTTCACTACAACATCAAATGGTATTGAACCCTACTACGGCGGTAGGTTTCCGATATGATAAGAGAAATAATTGCATAATCTAAGCTAATAATACATTGAGAAGAGTAGCCTATCACCGTTTTACCACTCCTAGACACATAATGGTACAACATTAGTATACCAATTCTCTACATTCGCTCATCATAGAGAATGCATGTACCTTGGTCTCCTTCCCTGAGGGCTTCGATGCCTCTCGAAACCTGCATCAGAACGAAACATCGGACCCCAAAACATGAACATAAGAATCACAAGGATGACTACAAAATGCCACTGCAAAGACCCAAAAACATCAGGAGATCTATCCCAGATCGGATACGAGGTGCGCAAGGCAAATCGAAATCGACAGGAGAATGGGTTTGTTTCAACCATAAAAACATGGACCGGGAGCAAGGACCTGGGCGACAACCGTGGATTCGGTGGTTGCAAGGTGGACACAGAGCAGGGGGAGTTTGGATCTGAGGTGCCTTGCCGCTATGCCTATTTGTTGGCTTGTTCAGCTGTGGAGGAGAGCGAAACCATTGGGTGCGGGTGGGACGAGATCAGCGATGAGGAGGCTGGATATCAACGGCGACTCGTGAAGGCACTCCCAGCGGACCCGGCAGCCTCATACCTCCAAACCGCTGCCATAGCCGTCGGGAACATGGTCCTCCATGTGCGGCCGCTGGCAGGCAGATGAAACTCGCGTCGCTCCTCTGCCAAGCCGCTTGCATCCATGGTGCTCCACGTCACTGCACGATTGGGAGCACACAACGCCGTGTTCCTCGTCCTCTCCTACATCCTATCTGTGTACCCTGGTTCAGACCACAAATTGGCCTGGAGCTATGGACGACCGTGCTTGGGGATGGTTCATTGTTGAATCTCCCACATGGGAACCCTCGGCACCGGCGAGCGGCTGTGAATCGAGCTCGACTGTGGAGAGGGATCAGATGCGATTGTGTGTGGGTGTGGGTGTGGGTGGGGGGGGGGGGGGGGGGGGGGGGTCACTCAATTGGGGAAAGGGTGCTCTTGGGTGCTGCCGTAGTGGTGGGTGGTGGCATACCCCACGACGTCGGAGGTACAATGCAGCTGTCATTGAGATCGATGCAGTTTGCGGCGGGATGGAGGTGCGGTAGGAGTGAGGGAGAGGATTCTTGGACTAAGGAGGGACTGAAGGGCCTCCCTTGTCGGTGCCGATTGTCGTGTGCATCAGACAAGGGGAGGGCAAGCGATGGATGGATGATGGGGAGTGAATTGGGCTTATAATTTTTAAGTAGGAGAGATTTGTTAGCTCAGTATTACTGGATATTGTGTTGCTTAAAATTGAGTTCAGCATAAATTAAGTTAGCATAAAGGTAACGCCTCCTTGGGGTGCTACTGTGCTACCAATTCATGGTAGCACCCCTAAAAGACCATAAAGGGGGGTCACCCATTGGGGAAAGGGTCCTCTTGGGTGCTGCAGCAGTGGTGGGTGGTGGCATACCCCATGAGGTCGGAGGCACGATGCGTTCGTCATTGAGACCGGCACAGTTGGCGGCAGGATGGAGGCGCAGCAGGAGCGAGGGAGAGGATTCTTGGACTTAGGATGGACTGAATGGCCTACCTTGTCGGCGCTGATTGTTGTGAGCGTCAGACAAGGGGAGGGCAAGCGACAGACGGACGAAGGGGAGTGAATTGGGCTCGTAATTTTTAAGTAGGAGAGATTTGTTAGCTCAGTATTACAGGATATTGTGTTGCTTAAAATTGAGTTCAGCATAAATTGAGTTAGCATAAAGGGAACGCCTCTTTCATGGTAGCACCCCTAAAAGACCATAAAATATTCTTTAAAAAATTGAATGTATGGATTATATGATCAACCATCATCTGAAAACCGACCTTGAACAAAAACTTGTTTGGAATAAAAAAAAGAGAAATTGACTTGTGGATAGTTGCAGATGCAATTATTCATGTCTGAACCCACCACCTGCTATTATCGAAATGCTGATTTCTCTCTCTCTTTTTTTTTTACCTTCTTGCAGAAGGTATTGTTCAATATCGAATTCTGCATGATGTTAGATGATGGTATGATGTGTTGATTCTTATTCTTAAGATTTACCATGTGTTGGTAACACTGGGGTTGCTCTCATACCATAAATGACAAACTGCATTTGTGGTGCTGTCTTCTTGATTCTTCTGTTCTGTTGAGCATATGCAATTTCAATCCGAAAAAAAGTTATCACGTGTACAAACTCTTGTTCCAATCCAAAAGGGCAGTAGGCGTGGCGAAAATAGCAGGCAGCCAGGTCCTATATGGTCCTATAGCAGGCAGCCGTACATGTTATAATTTCATCCAGTACAACTTTTCGCTATTCTTGGACATTTATTTCCAGTACAATTTTGTGGTTTATGAGCTAGGACTGTCATGGGATATTCTTTTAGATAATTCTTGTGTTTCAAGATGCAGGAAAGATGTATAAAAGTCTTGCATTTGAATCAATAACTGTTATGTACGAGTATAGGAACTTAGGAAGGCATAGGTCGTAGGAAGTAGTGGTGAGAGGAGGGTGTGTCCTAGGACCAGTGTGGCTAGCCTATGTTGCCCGACTGGAGGAGGAATATGTGTGTACAGGGGAGGGGGCTTAGTCTGTTCACATGATGAGTACTTGATGTAGTTGATTTGTGCGTGTCAACAGCAGTGGGAGGCAAAAGGTTGGGATTGGAAAAATCTCTTCTTTCCTTTATTGATTTAATAATAATGTGTTGGCCTTACATTTGTATCCAAGGGGGATGCACATCTTTTGAAAGTATCTTTCCTTCCTCTTTATTTCCTAACTGATCCCCTAAACTAAATCCTATTGCCTGCTTAATTGACACCTATCTTGCCTTGGTTGGGAATTAAGCTGGCTGGTGGCTATAGGGATGGTAGCGACTGCTGCCGTCCTGGCTGCCACCCTTGCCTGGCCCAGGTCACAACCTGCAGCATTCTAAGCTTCGAGTGGTCAACATATTTATTCAGAATTTTTATTAGAAATATTCTTGTCTCTACTAATATAGCTTTTAGCCATGTGACTTCTTTGGTGACATGCAGTTCGAAGTTACCTTCAAGTGTCATCTTCCTATATTCTTATCTTTGTCTGATCATCTGCGCAGGAAATGTATGACTACACACATATTCCTGGTCGGGCTGTACTCCACCGTGGGCGACACAGGCATGGTGCTCGAGCTACTTCATCTGGTCTCAGAATCAATCTGCTTTTGTGGTGCCGGAGGTATACAGGCCTTTCCCTGCAGTTTTCTTTATCTCATGAGTGCATTGCTATCAATATGTATTTGCAGATTTCAATGCACTGATGCCTGAGGTGAGATCATTGATATATTCATGTGCAGATTTGTTTTAATACCTCTGATCTTATTATCATTTATTGAAAGTGTTGATGCAGTTTAGGGGGTCATTCCCTGCTTCCATTAGTGCATTTGTTTGTTGTCTTTCTGTTCTAGCCATTTTTATTGAGTGCATTCTTTGAGGCTCATACTCATGTGGCTCAATAAGTATGGTATCAGGATACAGGCCATTTGATCAATCTTAGGCCCTGTTGGTGGCTTTTGGCTTTGGCTTTTGGCCCCAAAAGCCAAAAGCCCAACCAAAGGGGCTGCTTTTGGAGGGTGCTTTTTCAGAAGCAGCTGCTTTTCCGTAGTTCATTTTTGAAAGCTGGTTTGATCCTGCTTTTGGCTTTTGGCTTTCTGCTTTTCGAAATTGGTGGAATAAAAAGCTCTTCCAGTAGTTGTTTCAAGAGAGATAAAGATAAAAGGTATATTTTATACTTGTTTAACCAAACAGCTTTCAGCTTTTCTATAGCTCACAGCCCACAGCAGCTTTTCCTCAGCTCACAGCCCACAGCAGCTTTTTCCCACAGCCACAGCCCAACCAAACAGGGCCTTAAGCTTCAAATTAGCCAAGTTAATTGAGTAAGCATATAAACTTTCAAAGAGCCCTCGGTTTTGTACGAGTGCTGTCGGCTTTTGTGAGATAATATAAGAACATCCATGGTCCCACCTGATACCATGCGAAACATGTATGCACTCAAATTGGTTCCTTGCCAAGCCTAGCTTGGTTTGCACAAGGGGCACCAGGCCTTTGCTGATCCGGATTGGTGCATCCACAGGAGTCCGATTGGCTGCCATAGGCATCCAGCCAGGACACGGGGAAAGGCGATTGGTTGGACAGCCCGTGCGCATGCTTGCTCTCTCATGCCACAGCCTACACACACACACACACACACACACACTTGCTCTCTCTTGCTGCACAGCCCGCTTGCTCATGCTTAGGGTTGCAAACGGATCGATACGGATGGATATCACCGATGTTACATTTGTTTTTATATTTTTATTCAGATTCGAATATGAATACGGATAGTGTCAGCTATTTCGGATAGGATACGATTGGATATCTACATCATAAATATGCGATTTGAATATTCGGATATGGATACGCTATCGGATGTTGAATATCTGAATATAGACAGATCTGAACTCTAAACGGATTCGGTCTCAAATATGGTCGGAAAATATCCATACCGTTTGCAACCCTACTCAAGCTGCACCATGCGCAATGCCAGCCAGTCCCAGCAGAAGCACAGATTTTTTTGGGCATATGCACCACCAGTCTGGGGTAGCGCTTTTGCACCAAGTGGTCCAGGCCCAGGTGCCGCTCCAGTCTACCAATCAAGCTCAGTTTGCATCTAGGGAGCCTGGTTGGATAGAATGTAGTTTACCAATCATGCCCAAAATGTTCTGTTCTTTACACTTAAACAGGGCAAGTGATGGTATGGTATCACATGGCTGGCTGGCTTATCTTTTCTGTGCCTGCCCTTTGCTGCTGGTATGTTGCTACATGTTGCATTACCATGTTACATTTCGCCTTTCTGTGGTGTTACCTTTGATCATAGAGAAAATGCTTGCCAATCTTGTGCATCCTCAGAAGTTAAGTGTTTTGTGCCTTGAAATGTAAAGTTGTAGTTTGACTAATAGGGGCTTGTGAAATGCTGCAACTGAATGAGTTCTTCCTACGTCAAGCTCTGTGTTCAGGGAGATGAAAAAATACCAGAAGGATTTTCCGAGCTGGTGTGGTGAATGCCAGCGTGAAAAGAGGGAAAGGCAGAGTCAGTGCGTTAAAGCAACCAAGATGGTAAGTCCCAACATTTATATTGCTTGTACGTTTCTTAGCCAATGCCTTTTGTTGCCAGTTCTTAGACACTTGCTTTTTATTTTGCGTAGGCGTTTCTCAGGGGTTCTGGAGGTGCAACGATTTAGTTTGTACGTAGGGCATTTATGTTATATACAGTTTTGTGGCATACTGAACTTTGTTCATCATTTGGGACTTGAGAGGTGGCCATTGTAATCAACAGCCAGCTTTCTGCTAGAGCGCTCATTGATGTGATCGCAGGTGTATGTAAATGTAAACCTTATCAAATCCAACCGAAAGAAATGTAATAACGGGTTATAATCTGGTAGCTTCAGACCTGCAATTTCTGCGGCGTCAATGTGTGCACATTATACTGCTATGAATTTGAATACTTTTGTTGCCAGAATTGTATAAATTGGAACGCCAATAACTTTGCATGATTATTTCGTCTCGCACCTGTTTACCGCCCGCTCGCACCTGTCTCAGGAAACTGCATGCTGTTGTGGGTTTCCCTCTTTTATACCAGATGCTCCGTGATATGACTTTTCCTAACGTGACAGTTCGTTTTTCATTTCTAACGAGGGACATATGCAGAGTTATCCTGATTAACTACAGCGTAGATTCTCTTGATTAGAGTCAAAGAATGGAACTCTCTAATTGTGAACTTAAGAGTCGTAAAAGAGGTGACAATTGAGATTTTGACGATCATGTAGCAAGACATGCCACTGGATCAGGTTAATTTCTACTAATTATAAGGGAGCTGGGTTCCGTGGGCAGACAGGTTTCATGACACTGTTCGATTTACTTCCCACGGTCATTTTTCAGCCCGTCGCAACCAACTGCACCATTTCTTATTTGTCGTGGCGACCTTATATTATGAAAAAAAAACTAGGGCCTCATCTCGTCCTCCGCTCGCATATATCCATCCTTACCTTATCTGTTGGCCGTGCCCCCAAAAACATTGTAAAAGTTCCTAGGTCGACTTGAAAGTCAATTGGGGGCTCGGGGGAAAAGGATGGCTCGACAGCTTGCAGATAGTCCTTGAGGGAGTCTTCGATATCAGAAGGACGAGCCTGAGGCGGCAAAGTTGCCATCGCTCGGGGGGTGGGGGCTCAGCCAAGACATGGGAACTCCCAGCCTAAGGGGAGCCCTAGCCAAGACATCGCCCCTGCGGCCATTCCAACCTTGGCTCGGGGCCAACAACCGTCCTGAGCCAAGGCCAGGGCAAGCTCCCGAATTTGTCAGCTTGTAACATCCCAGCCCATTAGTAACATGTAGTAGTTGTGAAGTTGCCCATGTAGCCCAAGTGGCTCATGTGTAGTTGTGGTTGGTGGGTTTAATATTACCGTTGAAGTTTAGGAGGCTGAGGGTCAGCTAATAATCCTTGTTCCAAACATAGCACCTCCGGGTTAACCATTTTACACAAAGCAAGAACAAAAGTGTAAGAGATGTGCTACGTGTATGCAGCCTTATTCCACGTACGGAGCTGGGCCATATAAGTATATTTTAGACGCGGGGTGTTACAGATGGTATTCAAAGCATCAATCCTTACCGTGGAGGGGTGTACCAAGGGGTGATCCTAGACAATTGCCACATATACGTGGTGAGCTGCCGAGGGCGTAGCCCTTAGGGGGGTTGAGTGTAACACCCCAACCCATTAGTAGCCTGTAGTATTGTGAAGTTGGCTCATATGGCCCAAGTGACTTATGAGTGGTTGTGGTTGGTGGATTTAGTACCACCTTGAAAGTTTAGGAGGGTGACATTTGTTCCATGAAAGCATCTAGGCCCCTAGTTGGGTTTTGGTGATTAATGACAATACGAGATTACTATGACTAACGTGTGTTTTGCAGAGGTAATTAAGTTAGGTCATGATAATGGCAATTGATTAGGCAATCATGATTGTCATGCCCCTACGATGGAAATTATTTTGGTTTTCAAAGGAAGGACGACAAGGTTAAGGATGGACTAGTTCTAAGTGTCGTTTGGTGTTGAAGAGACACTTAGAGTAGTTTAGGACTTTGTTTTTCCTTTGACCATACTATTAAGGGAGGGTATGGACTAGTAGCTTGACCTAGGTAAGTCTAGTGGGTTAGGTGTGGTGCACACTTGTCAAATCTAGCACTTGGTAGCTCCTAAGTAGCCCTAAGATCAATTGGAGCAAACTTCATTTACATATGATTGCGAGTTGGAAGTGAATGGAGGGTCAAATGTTGACCGGACGCTAGTTCCGGTGTGACCGGACACTGGCGCAGAGTCCGGGCAGTTCATTTGATCAAGGTGAAGTCGTCTGGTTGCGACCGGACGCTGGGTGCCAGAGTCCGGTCAACTCCAGTAAGGTTCCAGAGAGGGAGAATCCTGATCGGACATGTCCGGTCAGTGCTGACCGGACGCAGGTTAGGTTCCGGTTACTGATTGGACGTTGAACAGCGAAGTGACTGGACTCTGGGCTCCAGCGTCCGGTCAACATCAGTAAGGTTCCAGAGAGTAGTTTTCATGACCGGACGTGTCCGGTCAGTGCCGACCGGACGCTGGTCAGAGTCCGGTCACAACTTAACGGCTCAGTGGCGGGGAGAACTGACTGGAGCGTCCGGTCACCTTGACCGAAGCGTCTGGTCACCCCGTAGAATGCTAACTCAGGCACATAACGGTTCATTTTGAATGAGGAGGTATAAATACTTCCTCTATTCTTTTAAGGGAGCACTCTTGCCCATTTCAACAGTTACGAAACACCCTTGAGAGTGCTTAGGAGAGCAAGAGCCTAGTGAGGTGATTGAGATTTGAGAATCCAAGATTAAGGCCTCATCAGTTTGAAGACAGTAGCAAGTGTGCATCCACCCTTCTCATTAGGCTTATTGTGGTCAAGTGAGAGTTCTTGCTTGTTACTCTTGGTGATCGCCATCACCTAGATGGCTTAGTGGTGATTGGGAGATTGGTGATCATCTGGCGAAGCTTGTGGATGACCCAACTCAAGTTATGAGTGGTTGTGGGTGATTCACCGCGATGGAGTGTTGAAGAATCAACCCGTAGAGAGCACTTGATCCTTGCGTGGGTCAAGGGGGAGCTACACCCTTGCGCAGGTGCTCCAACAAGGACTAGTGGGGAGTGGCGACTCTCTGATACCTCAGCAAAACATCGCCGCGTTCCTTCTCCTCTCTTTACTTTGAGCATTTACTTTTGAGCAATTTAATTTTTATCTTTACATTCTTAGAATTGCCATGCTAGAGTAGGATTAGAACTTAGGGTGCTAAACTTTTGTGCGGTAGATCATTAGAATCACTTTCTAGACACAAGGGGTGAAGTGGGCTAAGTGTAGGTTTAATTATTGCAAAGAATTTTAGAATTAGCCCAATTCATCCTCCTCTTGGGTATCTTGATCCTTTCAATTGGTATCGGAGCCTCGTGCTCACGTATTTAGGCTTAACTACCTAGAGAAAGATGTCCCACGGGGATGGACCTCCTTCTATCTTCGAGAGAGATGATTTTCCTTATTGGAAAATCCACATGGAGGCATATTTAGAAGCTCTAGATGTTGGAATTCTTAGAGCCGCCTCTCAAGGTTTCCCAAAACCTAGGGATCCCACGCACCTTCAAGGCGATGAAGTGAATTATGAAAAATGGAATGCAAAGGCTAGAAACACCATCTTTAGAGGCCTTTGCAAAGATGTGTTTAACCAGGTGAGGAACCATAGGGACACCCATGCACTATGGTCGGACATTTGTGCGCTCCATGAGGGAACAAAGAGTGAGCGTGAGGAACGCTATCATCTCATCATGAAAAAGATTAATTCTTTTGAGATGCTTCCTAAAGAAAGTGCAAATGAAATGTACTCACACTTAAATGTTCTTGTAGAGGAAGTCAATGGGCTTGGACTTACGCAAATGCAACCATCCAATGTTGTAAGGAAGATCTTGAGTGTCCTCCCCATTGAAAAATATGGGCATATTATGACTGTGCTTCATCAAGGCGATCTTTCCACCGCTACATCAACTCAAATCTTAGGAAAGATCAATGCTCATGAGATGTACATGCACATCACACCACAAGATGGCTCATCCTCTAACAAGAAGAAAGACAAGGACTTGGCATTCAAGGCTAGCCAAGAGAAAGACAAAGCAAGAATTGAGTATGAGAGCTCAAGTTATGAAGAAATTGATGATGCAAGTCTTGCTCTCATGGTGAGAAGAACCACCAAGATGCTAAAGAAGCTCAACAAGAACAGCGTCAAGTTTGATGGTAAGAAAAAGAAGTTCTTCACTAGCACTAGAAGGAAGCCAATCTCTAGATGGATTGCTATAATTGTGGAGAACTTGGTCATCTAGCACATCAATGCCCCAAGCTTAAGAAAGATAAATACAAGAAGAAGAACAAGGGCATGAAAGATGACTCAAGTGATGAAGATGAAGATGAGAAAAAAACAAGCCATACAAGAAGAAGGATGGCAAGATGAAGGACTTCTACAAGAAGAATAAAAATGGCAAGGCATACATCGTCGATGATTGGCTCACGGACATTGATTCATCAAGTTGCTCATCCGATGATGATAGTGACAACGAGAAGGTGGCCACCATTGTGATTGACTCTTCATCATCTTCACCAACACCACCACCATCATCCTCTACACACCTATGCCTTATGGCCAAGGGTAAATGAAAGGTATCAAATGATGATGATAGTAGTGGTGATGAACATGCTAGCAATGATGATAGTGATAGTGATAGTGATGATGATGAATTTGAGTCACCTTCATATGATGATCTTGTTAAATTGCTAAATCAATATACTAAGATCATTAGAAAGACTAGAGCTAAGAATGAAAAGCTTGAACTTAAGATTGACTCTCTTCTAGCTAAATGTGACATAGCCGAAAAGGCTAGTGTTGAGCTTAGAGAAGCAAATGATGCTATGTCATCCAAACTCAAGGAGCTCAAATCTTCTAAGAAAGAGCTTAAAGATAAACATGATAAACTTGAGGGGATACATAATGAGCTCATCACTAGCTATAACATGCTAAAAGAAGAGTATACAAATCTTAAGATCAATCATGATAATCTTGTTATCTCTTAGGAGTTTTTATCCAATGAGCCACATGATGCTACTAACCATGTTGTTAAGATTGATATAGCTACATCATGTGATGACTTGATTATTGAGAGCATTGAGCAAGGTTCTAGTAGCAAAGGCAAGCAAGTAGTTGAGTCCAATGACTATGATGAGTATGTCAAGATCAAGAATGAGAATGAGAAGCTAAAGAAAGATCTTGAGAAGCTATCAACCACCAACACCATTGTGTTAGAGAACCTTGACTATGATAGTGATCTAGCTCTTGAGAATGAAAAGCTTAAAGAAGAAAACAAGAGACTCAAGAAGGAGAAGAATCATGATGAGCTCAAAGAAGAGAACAAGAAGCTCAAGCTAGAAAAAGAGCATCTCAAGACCGGGTTGAGCAAATTCACAAGAGGCCAACATCTTCAAATTGAGCTACTCATGAACACCGTCATGAAGATGGATAGAAGTGGAATTGGATATTTGGCAAATCAAGAGAAGAAGGCTCAAGCTCAACAACAACAACACAAGTCAAAGCCAAATCCAAAGAGGTGTTTTGAGTGTGGACAAGAAGGTCACTTTGCCCATGAGTGTCAAACCCCACCACCACAACCCTTGCCCAAGCATGCTAGACCTTTTGCTTTCAATGCTCATTACATGCTTAGAAAGGACTCTAGTGGTAAAATGAAAGTCATGTTCTTAGGACCTCCCAACAAGAATAGGCCTAAGAAAATTTGGGTTGCAAAGTCACTAATAGAGAAAGTCAAGGGCCCTCAACAAGTATGGGTCCCTAAACAAGCTTGATCTCTTGTGTGTAGGTGAACTACAAGACCGATGGAAGTCATTGGTAATTGATAGTGGTTGGACACAACATATGATCAGGTGATCCTCGTATGTTCACCTCACTAGATGAAGTAGATGTCCAAGAAAGAATTATATTTGGAGATAATTCAAAGGGCAAAGTCAAAGGATTGGTCTAAGTGGCAATATCAAATGATCATTCTATCTCAAATGTGCTATATGTTGCTTCCTTGAGTTTCAACTTGCTATCCGTTGGACAATTGTGTGATCTTGGCTTTCAATGCTTGTTTACTGAGAAGGAAGTGGTTGTATCTAAGAAAGATGATGATCAAGTTATATTCAAGGGATTTAGATACAACAACCTATATCTAGTGGATTTCACCTCTGAAGATGCTAACTTGAAGACATGCCTATTCACCAAAACATCACTTGGGTGGCTATGGCATAGAAGACTTGCTCATGTTGGAATGAGTTCACTCAAGAAACTTATGAAGAATGAATTGGTGAGAGGGTTGAAGGATGTGAAATTTGAGAAGGACAAGCTTTGTAGTGCATGTCAAGCCGGCAAATAAGTTGCAAACACTCATCCTACAAAAGCTTTCATGTCAACCACAAGATGCTAGAGCTCCTTCACATGGACTTATTTGGACCAACAACTTACAAGAATTTGGGAGAAAATCTTTATTGTCTTGTGATTGTTGATGACTACTCAAGATATACATGGGTGTTCTTCCTTCATGACAAGACCGAGGTTGCATCATGCTTCAAGAAGTTTGCCAAGAGAGCATAAAATGAGTTTGAAGTGAAGCTCAAGGAGATTCGAAGTGATAATGGTAAAGAGTTTGACAACACAAACATTGAAGCCTATTGTGATGAAGTTGGGATCAAGCATGAGGTCTCCGCAACATATACTCCTCAACAAAATGGTGTAGTTGAGAGAAAGAACCGGACACTTATCACTCTAGCAAGAACAATGCTTGATGAGTACAACACACCCGAAGCTCTATGGGTGGAAGCTATCAACACCGCATGTTATGCATCCAACCGCCTATTCCTTCAAAAGTTTCTTGGCAAGACACCTTATGAGTTGCTCAATGGGAAGAAGCCAGACGTCTCCTTCTTTAGGGTGTTTGGTTGCAAATGCTACATCTACAAGAAGCGGCAACACCTAGGGAAGTTTCAAAGACATTGTGATATTGGTTTTCTTGTTGGTTACTCATCAAAGTCCAAAGCATATCGAGTATTTAATCATGCCACCGGCTTGGTTGAAGAAACATATGATGAGGAATTTGATGAATCTAATGGTTCCCAAGGAGCATATGAGAATCTTGATGATGTAGGTGATGAACCATTAAGGGAGGCTATGAAGAACATTCCGGTTGGAGACATCAAGCCTAAAGATGATGAAGATGATGTACAAGTGATTGATCCACCTTCTTCATCAAATGTGCCACAAGATGGTGATAAAGATGGGAGAGTAGAAAATAAAGATACTCATATCTCTCATGATCAAATGGTGGCACAAGCAAAAGATGTTGATGCTCCACAACCTCCCCCTCAAGTGGTTGATAGAAGAAATTCACCTCTACTACAAGCTTATCCACAAGATCTCATCATAGGGAGTCCATCAAAGGGTGTAATGACTCGATCTAAAAAACTTGCTTCTTTTATTGAACATCACTCTTTTGTCTCTTGTGTTGAACCTAAGAATGTAGAAGAAGCTCTTCAAGATTCCGATTGGATAAATGCCATGCATGAAGAGTTGAACAACTTCGCCCGCAATGAAGTTTGGACTCTTGAAGAGCGACCACAAGGTGCAAGAGTCATTGGAACAAAGTGGGTGTTCCACAACAAGCAAGGGATCAAGGTGTTGTTGTGAGGAACAAGGCAAAGGGGATTCTCTCAAGTTGAAGGGTTGGATTTTGGAGAGACCTTTTCACCGGTTGCAAGACTTGAAGCCATTCGTATCCTCCTTGCATATGCATCACATCATGAAATGAAATTATATCAAATAGGATGTTAAAAGTGCATTTTTAAATGGCTTCATAAATGAACTAGTCTATGTTGATCAACCTCTCAGGTTTGAAGACCCTAGATATCCTAATCATGTTTATAGGTTGTCCAAGGCACAAGCCCCAAGAGCATGGTATGAATGCCTTCGGGATTTCCTCATCGAGAAGGGCTTCACCATTGGGAAGGTTGATACCACACTATTCACCAAGAAGCTTGATGGGGAGATCTTCATTTGTCAAGTATATGTTGATGATATCATCTTTGGATCATCAAATTAAGATTCTTGCAAAGAGTTTGGTGAATTGATGTCGAAGGAGTTCGAGATGTCTATGATTGGAGAGCTTACATTCTTTCTTGATTTTCAAGTCAAGCAAATGAGAGAAGGGATTTTTATCTCTCAAGAAAAATATACTAAGGATCTTCTCAAGAGGTTCAATATGGATGAATGTAAGCCAATCAAGACACCAATGCCATCTAATGGACATCTCGACCTATATGAGAGAGGTAAAATGGTTGATCAAACTCTCTACCGCTCTATGATTGGTAGCTTGTTATATTTAACCGCATCTAGGCTCGACATCATGTTTAGTGTGTGTATGTGTGCTAGATTTCAAGCTAATCCTAAGGAAACTCATTTGATTGCCGTTAAAAGAATCCTTAGGTACCTTAAGCACACACCAAGCATTGGCCTTTGGTATCCCAAAGGAGCTAGATTTGAATTAGTTGGCTATTCTGATTTGGATTATGCTGGTTGCAAAGTTTATTGGAAAAGCACATCCAGAGGGTGCCATTTGCTTGGTAGATCACTTGTGCCTTGGTCCTCCAAGAAGCAAAATAGTGTGGCTTTGTCCACCGCTGAAGCAGAATACATTGCCGCGGGTGCTTGTTGTGCACAAATACTTTACATGAAGCAAACTTTGCTAGACTATGGTGTAGTTCTAGAAAAAGTACCTCTTTTGTGTGACAATGAGAGTGCGGTAAAGCTTGCTAATAATCCGGTTCAACACTCTCGCACCAAGCACATAGATATCCGCCATCACTTTCTTAGAGACATGTTGCTAAGAATGATATATCATTAGAAGGTGTAAGGACCGAGGATCAATTGGCGGATATCTTCACTAAACCGCTAGATGAGGCTATATTTTGTCGGTTGAGGAATGAGCTCAATGTGCTTGATTTTAGTAACTTCACTAGAAAATGAGCTTGTGTTGTCCCTTGCATTGCATTGTAATATACAAACATGTTTACTTCTTGGTAATGCATTTAGGGCTTGTCTAACATGGTTAAGATAATCGCCGAAAAGTGTGTGAAGAAGCTTAATCTTGGATCAAACTTGACAAGCAACTAGAATTACTTTCAAGTATTGCATTGCATATGCATGTTTGTTGTTTTGTTGTTTCTCTTCAATCACCCTTTTATTGCCTATTTTCTTAAAAAGAATTATAGCCTAAGGCAAAATACTTTGAAAATTTTGAGGGTTTGAGAGAGGTCACTCACATCAGTCCCAATTGGTGTTTATTTTGGTCTTATTGAAGTTGAGACTTGATTGGGAATAGGCAGCGCGAAGGAACTTTGAAGATTTGCTGAAAAAGAGTGACCAGACTCTAGAGTCCAGTGTCTGGTCAGTTCACATGAGGTGAACCATTGCTGTGCAAGGAGTGAACAAACGCTGAAACAATTCTTTTCCTATGTCCGGTCAGATGACGTCCCTACGTCCGGACAAGCGAAGAAGAAGATCTAAGGATCAACCAGACTCTGGTTACGTCCGGTCAGTGGTGATCGGATGCGTCCGGTCATGACTTGGGAGGTTCTGGACCTCTCTGTTGTCGATAGGACTCCGGGTGGCAGCGTCCGGTCATTGCCACCAGAGCGTTCGGTCAGTCGAAGTCATGTGGGTTCCGGTCTCTGTTCCGTTTCCTTTTCTCATCCATCGAGGGACCACCATATAACCGTGCGTGATTTGACCTAGCCCGTTCCAATCTTCGCCTCACCGACTTCGCCGCTCTTGCCCGCGCCGTGCTCCCATGCCCTAGGCATCGCCTACAGCGCCACCGTGCCACGCCGCATTGCACCTCCCCATGCCCATGCACCGTTGCTCGCCCCTGTGCATCACCTTTGCCGCCACACAACCACACCACTGCAGCACGCCCACGCCACTTCTCCGCACGCCCGCAGCACTCCCAGCGCTGTCGTGCCCTGCTCCAGCACCACCACCATGCCAACAACCGCACGCTCGTGCCCTAGCGCTGCCATGCTAGCCTGCCCCAGCCACTGCGCCTGAGCCGCATTGCTCCATGCCAATGCCCTAGACCATCACTGCCCCTAACCCTAATTGCCGATTCCGGTGGTGCCCGTGATCCGTTCCTTTTCTCTTTGGACACCGATTCATTAGGTAGCATGCCCTCGATTCTAATTTCGTATCTAATGCTTGCTTCTTAGGATTTCGTATCTTTAGATGTATATTTAAATTATTCATATATCCAATCTATTCCAACATGCAGCAAGTTGGTGTTGTTGAGGTCACATTGGCAATTGTCAGTCGAAACTCGGGGCCAAGCTCGTGAGTACGGATCGAGGCCAAGCCTCACAAGTGTCAGTGACAGTTGGTTCTTGTCTGTGATTATAGTTTGTTTCAGCTCCAGCAATGACACATGTCAAGAATGCTAGAGGTGGTCCAGGTGATGGGGATCTAAGGCCTCCGCCTTGCTTGCCTGCTGAGGTGAAAGGCAAGGGGACAAAGAAGACTACATCAAAGAAGTGAAAGTTTGTAGATGCTGATATAGTGAGAGCAGCAGCAGTAGTAGCCATCACAGAGCATGTAGAGAGAGGAGGTGCTCGGAGTGGTGTTGTCATTATAGATCAGCTTCACCAGCACAGAGGGCAGCCATTGAGCAGGTTGAGCATCGTCATGGTAGTCCAGCTGGGACTGTCATGCTTGAGGGACGACGTGTTGTTTTGGAGGAGACTCAGCCTTAGGGGGAGCCACAGTAGAAGACACAACCACTAGTGTAGTTAGAGGGCTGCTGAGTAGACTCAGAAGGGAGAGCAGACAGAGGAGATAGAGTAGGCACCTTAGCCATAGTTATGCCGCTCTAGTCGTACCCGTACCTAGGTGACACCGAGGCTAGAGACACAGAGGAGGGGTTCTCGTCCACCTCCTAGACCATAGGGTCCGCCTCTAGTGACTCATCTGGATTTGAGGGCCACCACTGGCCAAGTAGGTGTAGTAGCTCAGGTTTGTTTCAGTTCGAGGACTGGTTCCCACTGAGGAGGCATGAGCGTGCTTTAGAGGGTTTCTATACACCACTGCAGGAGGACTTCTATAACGCATATCTTAACAGTGGGGTTGCATTCAGATCACAGAGGGTTTGTTCCATTGAGGCCATTGTAGCAGCAGCTGGAGTGCAGATCCGCCCTCATCTCTCTTACTTGCTAGGGCTGACAGACTTACTTGGATGGACTAGGCAGATATGTTCCATCTTGGGTCTATGAGTTCTATGCTACACTTTGGATTGACCCTAGGGCACAAATTCATTCACTTTGCTTTCTGAGGCCGTGACTATAGGCTGATGAGCTTCAGGGTCAGAGAGATTCTCAAGCTTCAGGAGTCATCTATCCTACTACATGAGGTTTGCTATGGTCACACAGAGCCTCCTAGATGCCCTCATGGTGGTTTTGTGCCTCGCACAGATCTCATCCAACCTTGCATCATAGAGCCATTCGGCGAGGGGTCAAGCAGGACACCTAGGGAATCTTACTCCTATAGCTAGACTACTTGATGCTATCATGAGGAGGACCCTGCTACTGAGGATGGGATATCATGAGGGATTGACTCGCATTCAGTTGTGGCTACTGAACTCCCTGATCCAGCAGACAATATTTGATATATGGGATCTCATTCTTTCTAAGATGGAGGATACACTTGCAGAGGGATTTTGTGGTCACAGACAGCTACCATATGCTCACTGGATCACTTTTCTGATTCATAGGGCAGTCATAGTAAGGCCTCCTAAGATGTTGGCAGAGTATTCTGGTGCAACTACAGAGTTTCCAGCATATAACATGACTTAGATGCTTCACCATAGTGTAGGCAAGGACACCTAGCCAGCCGTGTTGTCGCCCAGAGGTGCCAAAGACTGCCGCCCAGTAGGATGAGATCATCAAGGGCATAGCAACGACAGAGGAGGAGCAGCTAGATGCTCAGTAGGAGGGTATGGTCGAAGAGCGACCCCTAGCGATAGTTCAGATGATGACTACCAGGATATCTTGATGATGACCTCCACTGATGACATGACGGTGAGGCCAGTGGCTCCAGCTCAGCTCCACAGGCACCATAGACAGACCCCTCTCTTCTTGCTATACTTAAGCAGATGAGGCAGGATCAGGCTCGCCAAGCCTAGAAGACCATAGCCGCTCTTGCATAGGTTCAGGTCAGACATGACGAGTTCTAGCGATAGCAGCAGGCTATCCAGCTAGTAGCAGCAGGCATGCAACAACAGCAACTCCTCATGCAGCAGCTAGTTACTTGGATTCATGCAGCATATCGTCTCTGCTATTGGGGCTCCACCGCCATAGCTTACACCTCAGCTCGGCTAGCCTGCCACCACTTCATAGACTCTAGTTGTACAACCCAGTGGACTTTAGAGTCAGGGACAACCAGCGACACAGTTTCCTTCACCGACAGAGCAGGTGTCCCAGTGGTTTGCTTCGCCAGTGCTAGCCTAGGGTCTTTCTTTCACACCTTTACATATGGGCTTCACACCAGCTCAGACTTCGTCGATGCTTATGACTGATATCCCCAGTTTCTAGGAGCCTTGGTGCCACTTTTAGAGAGTTGACAGGGCAACCTACACCACCAGATCTACATGTCCCTGGTCCTTTCACAATTGCTCCTATTACTAGGACTACAAAGACTGCTCCCATCATCAGTTGCATCATCAGAGCCACCTGCTATAGTCATACCTGCAGAGTCACAGGTCGCACCAGTACCTAGAGTAGACCCAAACTGCTTTAGCATCACTTCTAGCAATAGAGGGTCAGACAGCTTAGAGCTCTAGATCAGAGGATGATGCTTCCTAGTTCTAGATCGCTCATCGCACCTTAGCGCCCGACTCGCCCGCTGCTGCCCCGCCGATCGAACCCTAGGTTTTGGTGCTTAACACCAAAGGGGGAGAGGGATCAAGTATGATAGACATAGGGGGAGCGATATATCTAGGGGGAGCTTATTTATTATATTTGGCTTTTTATGTGTGATACACTATTATGCATTCATGTTTACTTTCATGCATTGAACTACATACGTGTGATAGTGATATTTATGTGATCGTGATATTTATGTGATATGTGACATGTGTGCTCTCTACTTTGATCTTTATATATGTCATGTCTCTTGGTTATGTGCTTATTTGCTTTGCTTCCGCGTTTTACTCTGATGCAAATGAGCTTTATTTCTTGTACTCATGCTTATTTCATATCTATTGAGTACATCATGATGGCTTGGGTCATATAAGCTTGCCTAACTCTTTTGTTCTTATTGTCAAAAGCTTATATGAACCAAGCATATTGAAAACCTCATCTCTCTTACATACTTGAGGCTATACTATCATGAATCACCAAAAAGGGGGAGATTGAAAGCATCTAGGCCTCTAGTTGGGTTTCGGTGATTAATGACAATATGAGATTACTATGACTAACATGTGTTTTGCAGAGGCAATTAAGTTAGGTCATGGTAATAGGCAATTGATTGGGCAATCATGGTTGTCATGCCCCTACGATGGAAATTGTTTCAGGTTTTCAAAGGATGGACGACTAAGGTTAAGGATGGACTAGTTCTAAGTGTCGTTTGGGGTTGAAGAGACACTTAGAGTAGTTTAGGACTTTGTTTTTCCTTTGGCCACACTATTAAGGGGGGGGGTATAAACTAGTAGGTTGACCTAGGTAAGTCTAGTGGGTTAGATGTGGTGCACACTTGTCAAATCTAGCACTAGGTAGCTCCTAAGTAGCCCTAAGATCAATTGGATCAAACTTCATTCACATATGATTGCGAGTTGGAAGTGAATGGAGGGTCAAATGTTGATCGGGACGCTAGCGTAGAGTCCGATTAGTTCATTTGATCAAGTTGAAGTCATCTGGTTGCGACCAGACATTGAGTGAAATGTGACCTGGACGCTGGGTGATAGAAGTCTGGTCAACTCTAGTAAGGTTCCATAGAGGGAGAATCCTGATCGGACGCATCCAGTCAGTGCTGACTGAACGCTAGTTAGGTTCCGATTACTGACCAGACAGCTGAACAGCGAAGTGACCGAACTCTAGGCTCCAGCATCTGGTCAACATCAGTAAGGTTCCTAGAGAGCAGTTTTCATGACCGAACGCTGTCTGGTCAGTGCTGACCTGGACGCTGGTCAGTGTCCGGTCACAACTTAATGGCTCAGTGGCAGGGAGAACTGACTGGAGCGTCCGGTCACCTTGACCGGAGCATCTGGTCACCCACAGAATGCTGACTCAGGCACATAATGGTTCGTTTTGAATGAGGAGGTATAAATACTTCCTCTATTCATTCAACAGAGCACTCTTGCCCATTTCAATAGCTAATAAACACCCTTGAGAGTGCTTAGGAGAGCAAGAGCCTAGTGAGGTGATTGAGATTTGAGAATCCAAGATTAAGGCCTCATTTGTTCAAAGACAGTAGCAAGTGTGCATCCACCCTTCTCATTAGGCTTGTTGTGGTCAAGTGAGAGTTCTTGCTTGTTACTCTTGGTGATCGCCATCACCTAGATGGCTTGGTGGTGATTGGGAGTTTGGTGATCATCCGACGGAGCTTGTGGATGACCCAACTCAAGTTGTGAGTGGTTGTAGGTGATTCAGCATGACGCAGTGTCGAAGAATCAACCCATAGAGAGCACTTGATCCTTGCGTGTATCAAGGGGGAGCTACACCCTTGCCGGGTGCTCTAACGAGGACTAGTGGGGAGTGGTGACTCTCTGATACCTCGGCAAAACATCGCCACGTTCCTTCTCCTCTCTTTACTTTGAGCATTTACTTTTGAGCAATTCAATTCTTATCTTTACATTCTTAGAATTGCCATGCTAGAGTAGGATTGGAACTTAGGGTGCTAAACTTGTGTGCGGTAGATTATTAGAATCACTTTCTAGGCACAAGGGGTGAAGTGGGCTAAGTGTAGGGTATAATTATTGTAAAGAATTTTGGAATTAGCCCAATTCACCCCCCTCTTGGGCATCTTGATCCTTTCATTCCAAATGTAGCACCTCTGGATTAACCCTTTTAAATGAAGCAAGGGAGAAAGTGTAAGAGAGGTGCTATGCGTATGCAGGCCTGTTCCACATGCAGGACTGGGCCATATAAGCAGATTTTGGACGCGGGTGTTATAGATGGTATTCGGAGCATCAATCCTTACCATGGAGGGGTGTACCAAGGGGTGATCCTAGTACATCTGCCACATATATGTGGTGAGCTGCCGAGGGCGCAACCCTTAAGGGGGGGGTTTGAATGTAACACCCTAGCCCATTGGTAGCCTATAGTAGTTGTGAAATTGACCCATATGGCCCAAGTGGCTCATGAGTGATTGTGGTTGGTGGGTTTAGTACCACCTTGGAAGTTTAGGAGGGTGATGTTTGTTCCAAACTGTAGCCCCCCTCCAGATTAACCCTTTTAAATGAAGCGAGGAAGAAAGTTTAAGAGAGGTGCTATGTGTATGCAGGCCCGTTCCACGTGCGAAGCTAGGCCATATAAGCAGATTTTGGATGTAGGGTGTTACACAGTCTCTTAGAACCTGATAGGCGTAGAAGTAGTACACCTCCATCCCATTCCACAGCCGCAAGGTGCTATCGGCTACACGCTCGATAGGGTCACGCTTGGGGCATCGAAGTCCACTGATGTGGAGAGCTTCAGGCCTGACTGTCAGCCCCTTTGGGTGAAAGGACCATTGTGGCAGATATCACCTACCTCCATCCCATTCCATAGCCATGAGGCGCTGTCGGCCACTCACTCAATAGGGTCACACTTGGGGCATCGAAAACCCACGATGGGGAGGGCTCCAGGCCCACCTATTAGCCCCTCTAGGTGAAAGGAGGAGACTAGCGTTTCAAAGAAGCTAGGAGAAGGCTCACCCGAGGAAGGCACCATTGCGGCAGACATCACCTTACTATTAGGACTAGGTTGTAGTAGGAGTGTCAGGGAGTGTTTTCTATTTTGTTGGCCCCCAGCTAGAAGACAAAGAAGGACTGAGACGGTGCTAGGACGACAAAGACTGAAGTCCAAGGCAAGAAGCCCTAGGTTAAGAACCACCCACTTTGTACCCCATGCCCTCAAGATATAGGGGGAGGCATGGGCTCCCATAGAGAGGGACGATCGGACCGAGACTAGTTGATCGGATTATTTCACTAAGAACCCTAGAATAGCACCATGCTATCCCTACCACTCTCCTTCTCGATTCCTCCATTGTAAGAACTCTCATTTGCGCATTTCTAACACGAAGAATGCCATACTACTAGGAAGTAGAGCTCAGGAGCCTAAATAAGGATAGATTGTTCAGTTTCCCTGAGTGTTTTGAGTGCTGAAGCCACCGATGGTCTACACATCGGTGAAAATGGAGTCCGCATGTGACCTGGACGTCTGTTTTACTATAAACTGCTCCTAGAGCCCGAGATGGACTCGAACTTGACATGGATTAGGCCTCCAACTTGGCTTAGACGCCCTTGCTTGCCTTCTAAGGATGTGGCCAAGGTGGAGGACTGTCCTTGGGCATCTCTAAGGTCTTCTCTATCTCCTTGGGGCATGCTCCAACTTGCGCCAGGGTCCCAAGGGTGAATATCAAGCCCAAAACGACAATATAGCTTTCGGCAGAAACAACTGGCAATTTGTCATGATAGTTTGGAGGCCTTGCTGACATGATCTTGTGGTCAAACTAGATCTATTTGATAGCTTATGAAATAAGTTTTCCATCAAGTGCTCATGGACATCAAACTCACTTCGGATGAAGGAGTTATGGCCTTTCTAATGAGGTAGTGTCGTGCTGCCGGTGAACCGAATGTTCAACTTTGATGGACTTGCATGTTGAGCTCAGTCTTGTTCATGGTATATCCAATCTCTATCATCATCACCATTGTTCATGAGAATATTTGAAATACCACTATTAGGTAGCAACCAATTCTTAGTTTTATCATTATGCAAACATAGGAACGAGCTCATCGTCTTTAAGCATATCCATAGGTGTCATGTCCTCATCATCCCTCTCCGCTTTAGGCGAATGACACCGACAGATGGGCCCTACGCTCTCACATCTCACCCTCTGCCCGTGTGGTTGCCCCACCTCCACCCGACGTAGCACATTGACTTCCCTTCATCTACCTTCTCCCTCCCATGTCATGCTCCCTCCTCCAAACCCTACACCTTCATTTATGGTGGCCTGGACTGGTAGAGAGCAGATCGAGGTAGGAGGAGGTATTGCTAGCCTGGATCTGGGCCCTGGTCGCCGATGACTTGGATGGTACTCGATCGAGTGAATGGATGATGGGGCACCCCTTATACAGTGAGGCGACGACTCGTTTGAGCACCTTGATGGCCCATGGTGGAGCCCCACCCCGCTCATGCACCCGAACGATGGCTCGACGAGTGTATGACTATAGGCTGGACAACTACGGCGGTGGATGCGGCCCAATGGACTGAGTGACTCCCACAGCGAGCCCTGAGGAGTGCCTTCCCATTGGCCAGAGGCCTGACCCAACACCTGAGTCCTCTAGTCCTAACATGTTGGAGACAAAACATAGATTTGGAGCTAGATTTCCATTTCATTAGCCTTGCCACAAACCATGGCAGGTTGGAGATACATATAGAGTAGCATGCTTGCAACTTAAAAAAGCTACAACATATTCCAACTACTAAAGTAGATGCTAAACTAGGATAAGATAGATGATAAGGGTGCTGACATATGCGCCAACTACTCCTAAGATAAGCATCCTAGATAGATAACAACAAGACTTATGCTTTCTTCCTCCCCCTAAGTCTTATGTGGCGTCTTTTAGGGGAATTTGAACTATCCCAATCCTAGCATGAAGCTCCTAGAACTTGACCCTCCCAAGGGACTTGGTGAGGAAGTCGGTGAGCTGGTCCTAGGTGTTGATGTAGCCTAGCCTTGATGCTCCCCTCATCCAAGTAGCTCCTAATAAAGTGGTACTTGATGCAGATATGCTTGCTATGCTCATGGAAGAAGGGGTTCTTCGCCAAGGCCAAGCGGACTTGCTAGTCCACCCTAAGCTCCACTACTTCCGCATCTCTGCCTAGGAGATCGCTCAGCAGCCAAGCCAACCAGAGAGCTTGAGTCGAAGCGGTTGTGGCAGCGATGTACTCCACCTCGCCACTAGACAGAGCCACCACTTGCTACTTGACCGACTGCCAGCTGATCAGACACTTGCCGAGGAAGAACAATGTCCCACTAGTGCTCTTGCTTGTGTATGTTACTGGCAAGGTCGCTGTCGCTGTACTTGATGAAGTGTTCCACCCTTGATGTAGCAGAGGATCCTCTTAACAGCCTATAGATGCTCCTGTCATTGGTTGCTGCATGAACCGATGGACATAGCCAGCGACAAACGCTAGGTCTAGCCACATGTGGATGAGGTAGCCAAGGCTACTCACAATGCACTAGCATTGTGTGGTGTCGACTATCTTTGCTGTGCTATCGCGGCTCAGTTTTAGCCTCTCCTCCATGGGAGTGTGGGCTGGGTTGCAGCCGGTGAGCCGGCCCAACTCGATGATGCACTTAGCATAGGCGATCTGGCAAAGGGAGATGCTAGAGCTATCCTAGTGGACCTCGATCCCTAGGTAGAAGGAGAGAAGGTCCAAGTCACTCATCTAGAAAGTGGCCTTCATCTCTTCCTTGAATGCCAACCCTCCTAGGCTGCCAGCGCTAGGAGACGAATAGACTCCATCCACGCAATGGGTGCGAAGGGGTCATCAAAGTCAACTCTCTTCGACTGAACGAACCCATGCGCCACTAGACACGCCTTGCGCTTGATCACTGCCTAGCCTCATTGAGGTCAACCCCCAAGAGTATCTCGAGAAAGGTGCATATACCCTCAAGAGTATCCAGTCATATTACTAGAAATATCCACTTCTATGATGAATAGCTTTCGTCACTGAAGGAGCCAAATTCGTCATAATTTTAGTTTTATGATGAGTTTATGGCGGAAAATGGTTCGTCATAGAAGTCACGTCATTCCTTAACTTCTATGATGATTCTAGAAATTTGTCATAGATGTGGATAGATCTATGATGAAAACTGACCATCATAGAACTGCTTTGGCATGCGTGGCAAGGGGGCATCCATGCTGGTGGTTGCTTCCATTGGAGATGCTTTTCATGTGTACCTACTGTAACACCCTAGGTGTTAGCCTTGCATAAATTGACTTGCATGGCATGAGCATGAGCATCAAGCATTCATATTTAAGCTTTTACAAGTGAAACATTTGATTGAAACATATGCAACATTGCTTGTTATTTTAATATTTCTTTGTATATATGCATATGATCTTGAGTGAATACATGTAATTGGTTTATGCGAGTTACTCAAACATATTAGCTACACTTAGGTTAACAAATGGAACATTGTTCATGAAAGTCACCTTTCATGATCAAGTACTTAAGTGATGTTATGTGTTGACCTGGATAGCCCTATGTGTGACCAATGCATGAAATGAGTGTGTGACCTTACAAATAGGTTAAACATGTTTAGAAGATAATGATGAACAACTTTGGTATTCATGGTTAGGGGTAATTTGGTCACTAAGCCATAGTTGAAGTGTATACCATCATTTGATTGTAGCATGTTTGACCAAGTTTGAACTATGTGATAGAGACCTTGCATGGAGGTGGTCACTGAAGCAAAGTTGTAGTATTTGGCAAGAGGAACAACTTTTATTTTTGGGTTATAGACTGATTTAGCTCCTAACATGCTTGAATTAGACTCCCAAGAATCATTAATTCCCTATTTTCAACACTTAGCAATTTCACTAAGTCATTTTTTCAGCTGATAGTGCTGACAGCCCGAATTTGGGATGACATAACTTGAGATTGGTTGAGATTCAGGGCTTGAGTTCTAAACAAGAATTGGAGCTGGTACATAGGTCTATAATTATCATTTAGGTTGTTTGCATGATGGAGTTGCAGATTTGGAGATTTCTTCGCTGCAAACCACGCTATCAGGCCAAAATCACGAACACTGATGAACTGAATCGAATGGCATCAGTGGCCGACCGACGCCAGAATAGGGCCATTGCGTGGAGCTAGAAGCGAGCCGTGCATCACTGGCACCCTGCCCAACATGGCCATGCCGAGCCAGAGCAGGCCTTTATCACCCCACACTCACCCGCTCCCTCCCCGCGCTCACAATTTTCGTTTTCTGGCTTCCTCCTTCGCCGCGCACAGCAGCCGCCACAGCACCGAGCACCACCGTCGCCATTCTTGGCCCCGGCTAGCTCCACCTTGCCATCCGCTACTGCAACCACTCCACCGTCAGCCCAGAGACTCACCGCGCCTGGTAAGCCACCGCACCGCGCACCACCTTGCCGGTCCTCCGCCGCTGAGCCCTGTCACCGTGGCTGGGGCGTGTCCGTCCACCATTCTCGGTGTTAGCTTGCGCGCTAGGTTCGCTAGGGTTAGTGGATGCTCGTCCGAGATTTATTTTGAGTCGCCGTGGTCATCGCTGGCGTAGCGCCATCGACCCGCTCCGCCATGGCCGCCGCCGCCATCCTTCGTGTCGTTAATCCACCCGCCTAAATAGCCCAACGTGTGCACCAGGTCAAGGGGTTCATAGTAGTCGAGGTTCCATCGTCGGAGATGTCGCCGTCGTCCAACACCGGCTGACCCACGTCGAACAGCGCCGCCTCCCCTGTTTTCGGTCGCTGATGCGTGGGTCCGTCTGATCGGTGGACCCCGTCTGTGAGTGACTTAGTTTAGAAAGCTAGTCCATTTATTCTTGTTTTTGTGTGTAACTTTGGAAATTGATAAGTTGAGCTATAGAGATCCAAAATTTGTGAACCAAATTTTGTAGTGTTCCTTAGGAAGTGTAGTATTTATGAAAAATATGATATTAGCATTTGTAGTAGAATTTCTAGGAAGATTCAAAATGAAACTTGAAATGTGTTTTTAAATGTATGTAAACTTGTTTATTTTATATCTAGAGTTCCTTTGCTCCCAAAATTATGAAATTTATGTGGTGAGCTGTTCTTGACAAGTATGAGCTCTAGGAAAAAATTTGAGGGTCAGAGCATGTATGGGTTTGTAGTTATAGATTTTCCTTTTATAATTAAGTGATCCTTGTATGAATTTTTATAAATTATTTATAAATCCAATATTAATGAAATTTGTTGGAGGTTGTTCTAGTACCATATGGATGCTAAGAAAAATATAAAATCTATTGCTTGACACTTTTCACTAGGGTTTTCTATTCATGCTATTTTAAGCCTTTATGCTTTGTCATTTTTGTATAGGATGTTTTGCTTGGTAAAATGGCATGAAACTTTTATAGTAGTGTACTGGTAGCCTTAGTAAGGCACTGTAAATTTTTGAGAATTTATGATGCACATTTGGTATATGTTTATTATTTACCCTAATTATATAATTAAAATAAGAAAGGCATTGAAATAATTAGATTGTGATTAAGCATGATGTTTTCTATGGTTCTTATGATGCATAGTAACTATTGATGTCAATGGTAAAGTTTAGAAGCCATTGGTTGTATACAAATAACTATTTATCGCTTTATCATTCAAATACCGGACTGCATGTATAGTTTTGATTGTGTGGATGATTTCACATGGATAATGGTCCCTACTATAAAACTTGTAATAACAAAGTTGTAGATAACTTACTAATCTACCTTGTGTTAAAATTTCACAGCCATAGGACTTAGGGTTTTTGAGTTCTAGCTGTTACAAGTTTGCTGTCCGAAAGGTTTACTTTCTGGACAGATTTGATTGAATGATTTGTTTGCCCAATTTAACTCTTGAATCACAGTGAGAGTATTAAAGGAAAGTTGTAGATAATTTTATAAACTTTCTAGAAAGTCCAAGATCACCACATTTGGATAAGTATAACTTTAGTTATGAGTAAAATGAGTAGCTGCTGTTTGTGATATAGTAGATGCATTGTTGAAGTAGTTAATTAAATAATCAAGAAGAGATATGCATATACTCAGTAGAACATGATGCACTTGTTATTACTTCAGCACCATGATGTTAAGAATACTTACAAGAATGCATTCATCATGTATCATCATATTATACTTGTTAGCATGTATGCATTCGCAATATCTTATGCCATATTCATGCATCTAGGATCGACGGAAGAGATAACGTTGCTAGAGTTCAACTGAAGGAGAGGAAGGGGACCAGCAGGAGATTCCTCAAGCTGCAGCTCCCGAAGAAGAGGAGCAGATTCCTTGAAGAGCTTCTAGAGTGCCTTGATCACTGCCCCACTTCCTTTCTGAAAGGCAAGCCCCAGGAGCATTCTAAGTCTCCCTAGTATTTTACAAAATATTACTCAAGTCCTTATGATTGATGCATTAGGTTATAAGAGTTGATTGGAACCACTTGATGCATATAAATTCCTTGTCCAGATAATACACCTTTAACCCTATGTAGGTCTGTGGGGGATATACCCCCGGGTACCACAAGATGGTACATGGGCCACACCATCCGAGGTGGCCTAGCCCATAAGATCAAGACGTGCACAGCAAGATTACAAATTGTACTAGATATTGTAATAGTACCAAATAGGATACTTTACTTGTAACCCTTCTCCTCTAGACTATATAAGGAGAGGCAGGGGTCCCCCTCAGGGAGGACAATCATCTACACCTCAATCAATACAGAATAATGAGACACAAGACGTAGGTATTACGCCAACACGGTGGCCGAACCTGTATAAATCTTGTGTCTTGTGCATCTGTAACCATCTAGTTCCTGATTACACGCACCATCTATCGATAATCTACCACCATGGGCACCCCCCTCGGTGGACTGCCGACCATATTTCATCGATAGTGGCGTGCTAGGTAGGGGTCCCCTCTAGGGGTTATCCCCTTTAGGGGTTGTGCATGCTAATCTTTCGGCTGAGCCAGATGGCGATTTTCTTCATCAACATCATCCATGGCGACTGCTTCCCAAAGCAGACGTCCATCAACAACAATTTCTATGATAACTCGATGATATCTTTGCATGCAACATCTTCGTGATGGAATCAATCTGCTACTGCGACATCTTGGCGATGGACAATCTACGACATCCTTCAACAACGACCCACGATGACCTACAGTGGGGCTCGTTGTGCTTCCTGCTGTCTGCCACACAGGCAGATCAGATCAGCATGTACCAGCTCAAGAAACGGTGTACAACTCCCCGACCTCGCTAGCACCACGTATGTCAAGGAAGGTCTCAGGCCCATCACAGCAACACCACCTGATGGATTTTTGGGCAACGCCAGTGTCGTCGAGATGCAAACAAGGAAGATGTGGATTTGCATGTACACGTACAAACCAGAAGCCTAAACAATCTACATGCCCATGCAAGGAGCGATGCATATTCATGTGATCTAAAAGCTAAGTCACGACTTTTCTTTTGGTTAAATATTTTTATGTATCTCTGGATATATGTACACCTGCCTTTTATTGCTAACAACAGTGATGCAATCATCATCGTATATGGATATATGTGCACATGTGTACATCCACTGGAGCATTCAGAAGCAAGGCGTCCACTCATGTCGAGCCATCGCCGAGCCACATCAAGCCATCGACCGAGCCACTAAGCGAACCGCGTCGAGCCATCCAGCGAGCCATGACGAGACGACCACCAGACCATGTCCTGAGCGGCTCTGCCGAGCTCCGACCACCAGACCATGTCGACCACGTCCTGAGCAGCTCCACCGAGCTCCGACCACCAGACCACCAGACCACATCCCGAGTGGCTCCGCCGAGCTCTGACCACTAGACCACCAGACCACATGGTAATGATGATCACCACGAAGAACAGCGCTATGACGACCGCGACCACCGTCATAACAGGCCAAAAAGCTCGAGGATCGGACAACTTCATCGCCACCGACCAGATTTCTATCAAAGATAAGTACACTTCTAATATTTATATTCAATATAATTTTCATTACGACGTTTCTCCACAATGTCCTTGTCATGATTATTCTTCAAATAACATTTGTCCATGTATACAATCTTAAATATAACATACAACTATACTTAATGCAAATCCTTGACCAGGTCATGTTGACGCTCGATGTCTCTAGAAAAGGCCCTGTCTCCGGCTCCTCCCTACACATGCACGAGCGTCTGCCCTCTGCGTTATGGGTGGTCGGCAGCGGCTCCTTAGCGACGCTTTGTTCATCCTACACATGCACAGGCTCCGCGCCCCGCGTTATGGTTAACGTGCTAGCTAGGGCTGGAGACTCAGCTACATACTAACTGGTCGAGCAATTTATATTAAGTATAAACACAAACTTCACATTAACACTGATGTTTACAAAGCACCAACTGCTTTATCACATCATGCTCATGACTGCTGAGCATCATACGCTATTTCTTCACCGCTGATTTTTTCTCCATAATTTATTATTTTATATATCATGTACTACCATTCTACATATTTATATTGCAGGAATTTTGCGCTATGCTCGGAGACTTCGTCGCTCGCTCCTCGACCTGTGCTCGGGGACTACCTCGATCACTCTTCGACCACGGCTCGAGGACTTCGTCGCTCGCTCCTCGACCTGTGCTCGGGGACTGCCTCGACCACTCTCTGACTACGGCTCGGGGACTGCCTCGACCACTCTCTGACTACGGCTCGAGGACTTTGCATCTCGACTACATGCGACTGGCAACTCGCATATAGTTGGGATATTTTTTTACTTAGACCTTGCTACAAGGCTCATATCTCACCTTCCAGCAAGCTCGGGGACTACATCGGTATGATGCACCTATCGGTGCATCTTGTATCGCCTATATGACGATTGGATTCTCAACTTAACTGGGAATTCTTTTTAGACCCTGGCACCACGTGCCTACGTCACCTACTACCAAGCTCGGGGACTAAGTGGGCACACTTCACCTTGCGGTGAATGTGTTTGTTTTTTGACCTCTACGCCTCTGATGATCAAGGACGCTACGCTTCAAGACGCACTTAAATTTCTTTTTAGAAATACAAGTGGGCACACTTCCCAGGACGAAAATCTTTTTCTTTCTAAGAGAACCATACATTCTTTGGACAACCTACTTCTCCAGCGACAATGGTGGTCAGAGATGTCAAGAACTAAAGCCTCACTATTTAGAGAAGGTTAAAACGGTGTGTCGCATCAGAATAAATGGTGCTCGAGGACTAGCTGTGGGGATATACCCCCGGGTACCACAAGATGGTACATGGGCCGCACCATCCGAGGTGGCCCGACCTGTAAGATCAAGACGTGCACAGCAAGATTACAAATTGTACTAGATATTATAATAGTACCAAATAGGATACTTTACTTATAACCCTCCTCCTCCAGACTATATAAGGAGAGGCAGGGGTCTCCCTCAGGGAGGACAATCATCTACACCTCAATCAATACAGAATAATGAGAGACAAGATGTAGGTATTACGCCAACATGGTGGCTGAACCTGTATAAATCTTGTGTCTTGTGCATCTGTAACCATCTAGTTCCTGATTACACGTACCGTCTACCAATAATCTGACACCACGGGCACCCCCCTCGGTGGACTGCCAACCATATTTCATCGACAAGGTCTAGGATCGAATATATGCTTAGCCATGCTTAGACCGGTAGAAGTCGGGTGATTTCCTGTCACCTGGGAGATATAGGTGGATACCGAAGCACGGTTGGCTATATTTGCTATCGTGGAAAAGAACCATGGGTAATATAAATTGAGGCCGGGTGGAGTCTATGTGTAGGTTGACTCATGTGATTCCATCTGTGCCGATCAAGGACCATACCATTGTTAGAACTTCTGACAAGATTGAATGCATGCCTATCACTTAGCTGGCCAGGATAACTCGTTTCGACCATGAAGCCGAGTAGCTCAACTCAGGCCGGGCCCCATTCTATTGTGTGCTCCTTGCGGGGAGCTAGACTGAGCCCAAGGGCAGGCTAGGCCTGAACGTCCTGGCATTTGGTGTCCCCGATTGTGCGGCGCGGTACGAACCCACGAAATGTGTACCTGAGTTATACCAAAGGTGACCTAAGGCGACTAATGATCTGGTCTGCCTGGGTTTGTGTTAGGAATAAATTTCTAGCTGGTTGAAATCGATTCGAATCACCATCTCTCCTAGATAGTGAGAAACTTGGCTAGCTCCAGCATCGTAGTAATTGTATTATGGAATATGATGGTTCGAAACATATGAAACATGTTGTGAAACCTGAATGTTGCATACATTTGTTAGAATGGTTTTGCCCTGATTTTGCTTGCTAGGTTAGTAAAACATGTTTGGCTACTATTGTAAATCATCTAGGATTATTTAGTTCAATTTTTGGAGCAAGGTTTGTATTCAAATTAATTCAAAATTTTGCTTCCAAAGTAATTTCCCAAAAATTAGGGTTTTGAGTTAAACATGGACTTTGATTTTACAATTCAAAATCTAGAAAGAATTTGGCTCTAGTCATAAAAGCAAAGTTGTAGAGAATTAAATTCTAATCAACTTTCATTTTTGGTACATTTTCAAAAGATGTCATTTTCTTACTCAAAATAATATTTGAAAGCTGGCATTTAAAAATTTCTTGAAAATATAAATGGAAAAGGATTTTTCTCATTCGCGGGCCGCCGCCTCGTTTCCGGCCCATGGCCAAAGCTGGCCTGGCCTGCAGCAGCGCCCGCCGCTCGCGCGCCCCGCGCTCGGCCCAGCCCAGTGCCGCGTTCGGCTTGCTCCGCGCTGCGCCGCGCCTGTACCTGCTCGCCGTTCCGATCAGCGCCCGGGCACGACCGCCGTGTGGCAGCCATGCGCCGGCGATGCCCGCCGCACGTCGCAGCCAGTCTGCCTCGCCCTCCACGTGCGCGCCTACACCTACCGAGCAGTGCTGCGCTCTCCACTCCCTCACTCACTCACTCAGCAGCAGCGACAGCAGCGCGCGTGCCCGCCATCGCCACCACACGCCGCGCCTTGCCGACCAGCTCGCCCGGCCACCATGGCTCGCCGTTGAACCCTCCACCTCGCCCACAACACCGCCACCTCGCGCACTACGCTGCCGACCAGCTTCGCCACGTGATTCGACCGAAGGTGAGGCCCAATCGCGCGTTTTTCCTCCGTGCTGTCGCTCATCGGTGCTCGGCAGCAACGCACGCCGCCGTGGCTAGCCCTGCTCCGCCTCCCTCTCTTCCTCTTTTCGCGCGCACCGTGCCCGCCTCGCAATGGCGGAGCTCGGTTGCGAGCCAACAACGCCGCTCCGGCCACCCTTGCGCCGGAACAAGCCCGTGCCACCGCTCTGCAGCGCCGCCGCACGCCATGGCCGCAGGCCACCTTGCTCCGGTGGTCCTCTAGCCTTGCAAGTTGTACCAATGGGTGCGCATCGCTGTGTGGAGTCCAACGGTGCCGACCACGCCGCCGGCGACCTCACTCGCCGGTGAGATCCGGCCTGGTCAAAGCCGTCCCCTGCCTCTGGGTGACTGGCCAGTGGGGCCGGTTGACCCGCTGGGTCCTGCGTGGCGGCCTCTCTAGGTGTACAGCACCGGGTGCACCCAGCGATTATGTCGGCTGAAGTAAAAGAATTTCAAAAATGATTTTTCAGATTTCAACTTAAAGGCTTTGGAAAATGTTTGTGTACTCATTTTGGCTCCAAATTTGTTGAGACAAATTTTGCTAGGTTCCTTGTCGCCAGATCTACATGATAAAAATATTGCATGTCTTGCATGTCATTTTTGAGATACTTTTCTATAGAATTTTATTTAATCATTTATATTACTGATAACTTGAAAAATATGTAGAAAAATCTACAGACTTCAAAAAAATATGATTCCAAGTTTGTTAATCTTCTTATGTAATGTACTTCCTAGGAAAAATATGTTTCATGCATGTGCTGTGGGAAAATTTTGAGGTGTAGTTCAAGTACCTTTAATGGCTGATTTTTGTTATTTTAGCTAGAGAGCAAACTTTGTATAAAACATGCATGTGATAATTTTTGTACAGTCATTGTATGCTATGAAGAACCTAGGAAAAATACTAACTCTGTTGTTTGACACTTTTCACAGTTCAAAGTATTTTTATGTTCATAATCCTACCATAGCTTGTTATTTTTGTGTAGGCTAATCCACTCATTCAAATACCATGAAAATCTGATAGTAGACTACTTAGGGTAGTACTATGCTGTAGTAATTTTCTAAGATTTTTGTAAGCAAGAAAAATAGGGGTTGCTATTCAAGCCTATATTTATTAGGGTTTAATGAAGTGTTGCTTTCTGTGGGATTAAGAAATTAGTAAAGCTTTGGTGTATCTTTGAAGCATTTAATAAGATATGTTGACTTAACATATTAGTAGTAGAAGAGAATGCAGTAGATGACATGTGCTTGTAGTATATTTTCTTGGATGATGTTGACTACCTTGCATTTAAACATATCCATTGTATTCATC
Organism: Miscanthus floridulus; assembly: GCF_019320115.1. Lineage (NCBI taxonomy): Eukaryota > Viridiplantae > Streptophyta > Magnoliopsida > Poales > Poaceae > Miscanthus > Miscanthus floridulus. The sequence continues at coordinate 58,362,308 of NC_089585.1, forward strand.
TCATCCGATGCACCGATTGCATAAGCACTTACGCACATTGCATCATACAGGATCGCAAACCGAGAACCCAGTCATCATACCCAAGGAGTCCGAGGAGCAGCTCGAGGTGCAGCCGCAGGAAGTGCCCGAAGCCGACGAGGAGGACGTTGAGGAACTTCTGGAGTGCCCCGATCACCGCCCGAGCTCCTTCGAGAGAGGCAAGCCCCAGAGCATTTTCTCCTGGTTTGCAATTATTAATTAAATGCTTTACTTTAATTGATGCATTACGTTCAGGAGTTGTTTGCAACCATTGCTGCATTATACCTTGTCTACCTTTGTTATACTATATCCTTGTTACCTTGTTATCCGCAGTCGAGTCAATGCTTAGCTGGCTTAGACCGGTAGAAGTCGGGTGATTTCCTGTCACCTGCGAGCTATAGGTGGTTACCTAGATCTGCTTGGATGACTATGAAGTCATGGTATAACTAAGTGTTAAATGAAGTTGAGACCGGACAGAGACTTGTAGAGTTTTGGACTGTAGTGCTTTCCATCTGTGTCGATTAAGGACCGACCGTTGTTGGGCCTCCAGTCATGTTGAACGCATGCCTTACATTTAGTTAGCCGGATAAAGTACCTTCCGACCATGAAGCTGGGAGATTATTCGGGCTGAGTTGATTGCCTGCAGCGCACTATGCCAGAGCAGGTGTGGTAGGACACGGGGGCGAGATGATAAGACCAAAGTGCAGTCGGTTGGCCCCCGGGTACATGTGGTTCCTGGCAAACTCGAGATTCCTGGATAGTTGACTCGATGATCAATATCTCACTTTAGCGGGTGAGTGAGGTTTGTGTAAGGAATAAATCACCAGCTGGTTAGGAATCGATTCGAATCGCCATCGCTCCTGCATAGTGAGCACTTGACTTGAGTGACTTCATCGTAGTAAATGTTTATGGAACACTTGGACAGTTATAATGAATATGACAGTATGGAAGTTGTTTAATGATCATGGGTTATCATTATCTGCTTAATCATGTGTTTGCTCTAGTATAGGTGCAAATCTAGTCGACAGGTTAATAATAATTAACTTGACAATAATGCTTTTAGAAAGGTTCTTGAAATGCTAAAAATGCTTCTTTTGCAAATGAGTCAGCTACCCTACTATAAAGCCCTTCATAATCCTTGGTGTCATTTATTTTCAGTTATGTTGGGTAAGTCTAGCTGAGTACCTTCTCGTACTCAGGGTTTTATTCCCACTTGTTGCAGATGGGTAGATGTATTATGGCTACTGTATCAACTGCCTTTATCCTGTGATGGGTGATGCTTAGGACCATGGGCATGGTCATTCTTTACGTCTCGTCTGATGCTTTTGTTAGAGATGATCATTCGCTGGCACTATATTTGAACTCCGCGTGAGTGTGTGTGTGGTTTGAACAAATGGCTTCCGCTACTTTTATTCGAACTGGTTTTGTAATAACTATGTTGAAACTCTGATGTATCTGAGATTGTGAACTTTTATGTAATATGTGATGGTGACCGCTAAACTTATTATGATCTTGGCTGGAATGGAAGTTGGTTTGAAATCCTTTGTGATTTCACGGACTACCGGGTTATATGGGCTTAAGTTTACTAAATTGTCTACTCTAGCGGATGATTTTCTTACTTAATTTCGTATAATTGGTCGGTTCTGTTACAGCTGGCATCAGAGCATGGTTTAGCGTGTTACTGTTCACAAGTGTATTTAAAACAAAAAGGCATTTGGAAAACGTGATTTTCAAACTATAAAGTGTGCCAGTGATCATATCCTTTATGCCCAGTTAAGGACTCTAGGTGGCTTAATTAAGTACTGACTTGGGGTTCTTGCATCATATTTCTCTTTTGTCGCTCATATGGCGTGCTATTGTATGAGTGCCACTTGTTTGAGTGGTAATGTATGGATCAATTGCCTCTATGCCTCGGTAAGTGTGAGTTGTGAGAGCATGATCAGATACACCGCCGATCTAGGGTGAATGCTTATATGATGCTGAAGTAATTACATGTTTTACGCATGTTTTACAAAGGTATCTCATGTGTGGGTCTTCCGTCTATTGAGGCGATGCCGTCAATAGGACGATGGTTCGGGTAGTTACTACCGTTGTACACGTATCTGGGGATTCGTGTAGAGCGTGTAGATAAAATTTACTGCTTTTATGCATTCATTGGGAATTGGGCTGAAATGAATCTTCTACAGGTACATAACAACGCTATTATGTAGAACGTATTAGCTATGTATTTGAGAGATCGTTTGTATGCCACCGAATTTGTCGTTAGAAATTATTTATTTCATAAGTTTGTGAGAACGTACGGCACGTACATACATCATATTACTTGTGCATTTCATTCATGTCATGCATTCCTCCCCTTATAAATTGATTATCTCCTTTTGATAAAAGTTGTATCACCTAAAATATGTTTCCCCGGGGTAATAAAAGAACTTTTGCTACAGATGGCCCGCACGAAGCAGACTGCCCGTAAGTCCACCAGAGGAAGAGCACCTCGACGTCTGTTGGCCCTGAGGGAGCACCGCACCATGGACACCTTCTTGAGCAAGTTTGGCATGCCGACCTTGCTTTGGAGAGTGCTCCATGATGTGGGGTACCCAGAGGGTCAAGAACCAGTGTACTCCTAGAATGAGAGCCAGTTGGCAGAGGATGGACTTGCAGTGGTAGAAATCATGATTCCTACTCTCGGTGATGCTCCAGATTGGGATGGTTGGCACTTGGAGTTTGAAGGTCGCACTCCTGCTAAGGGTGCAGAGGGAGTAGCCTTCCATGTCATTAGGGATATTATGAGCAGATTTCCCAGTGAGCTTGCAGCACCTCTAGCTGGCACTTTTCCTAGGGATGATCCTCGTGATGCCATTTGGGTTCAGCCTTAGGGAAGTGCATTGGTCAGAGGTCTAGCTGAAGGATAGGCTAGCGACAACCAGGCAATGAGTGCTATGTTCACTGCCATCAGAGCGTATAAGGGTGTTGAGAGTACCTACTGGACTTTGACTGGCTTGCGTGGTGAGGATAAGCTCAAGGGGAGAAAGTAGAAGAAGAGACAGGCACGTGCTATAGCTAGTTTGTAGGAGCAGTTGGCTGATATAAACTTACAACGAGATTAGGCGGTTGAGAGAGGTGATAGAGCTATGCAACGGGTGCATATGTTGACTCAAGCCAACAACAATGCAGACCGCATGATAGGACAGTTGGTTCAGGAAAGGAATGAAGCCTAGGATGAGAGGGACCTTCTGCTGCAGAGGGTCGATGAGCTAGAGGAATACAACGACAACCTACACGAGGAGTTTCACGTGCTCTACAATGGGGTTGGCCCATATGCTCCACCAGACACCGCTGGCATGGACATCGACGATGACAACGAGGACGAGCCTATAGTTTCACCTGGGGGCGATGGTGAAATCTCCGATCCCGACGATGGCCCCGAGGAGTAGGCTAGTTGCCTTGCGCTAGTATCTAGGTCCTGTCGCGATGACCTTTCTTTTGTTGGCATGTAACCTATTGTATGTTGCTTTGAACGTATGAGACTTGGCATGTGGTGGGAACTTGATTTCGAATGCGATATCTGAACACATAAAAAGTCTAGTGTATGTATGCTGGCAATTTGGTTGTATGGACGCGATGTTTGCTGTTGAAGTAATTTGATTAAGTGATGTTGTTTTAATTGGGATGCGATTGTTGTGCCTCTATTTTATTGTATGAATTTATTCTCTCCAGTAAATTTAGTATGGCGTAATTTTTCCTTCACTCGCAATTATTACAGCTTCACTCAATCATTACTTGTTGCTGAAATATGCAGATGACAAACACTCGCTGAATCATGTATGAGGCCACTGAGACCGGTGCTAACGGTGTGGGGACCGGTGGTGGTGGTGGTGGAAACCACGGCAACAACAATGAACCTCCCCATGAACCGCATTTGCCACCTCCTCCCCTGTTTACCCCCAAGATGTTCCTCGCACAGTTGCTCGGGAGTCAGCGCAACGCGGAACAATCTCAGAATAACATGGAGGATTTTTTGCGCACCATCGCCAACAACGTTCAACGTGGTAACAATCAAGGCGGTGGCATGGGAGTGAACCAATATAGTAGCTTCAAAGATTTCATGGACACCAGGCCGCCAGTATTCAAGGAAGCAACAGAGCCACTCGATGCTGAGGAATGGATCAACACGATGGAAGATAAATTTCGTGTGTTGAGGATGACTGAGGTGTTGAAAACAGAGTATGCTGCACTTTAGTTGCAAGGACCAGTGGGAATGTGGTGGAAGCACCATCGCACCACTTTCCCTCCAAATGCTCAGATTTCATGGAGAGAGTTTGCTGAGGCCTTCTGTGGAGTCTATATTCCACCCGGGCTGACCGAGATGAAGTTGGGAGAATTCTTGGCGTTAAGTTAGGGCACCAAGACCGTGATGCAATATCTGCATGCCTTCAACAACTTGTGTCGCTATGCTCCTGACATGGTTGACACAGATGCTAAGAGGATAGCCAGTTTCAAGAGAGGACTCAATCCAAAAATGATGAAACATGTTGGTACCAACAACCACGTCAGATTCAATGACTTCATCAGCGACTGTCTGAAGCAAGAGAAGAATAACAACACCAGCATCGCAGCCAAGACACGCAAGAGAGCCCTTGAAGGTGGTCTATCCCAAGCTAGAGCACCTATGGGAGGTCATCCTCCATATCACCCATCGGCACCTTGTGCTAGGTTCAGGCCACCTCAGCAAAGAAGTTAGAATTTCCATGGACCCCAGAAGCCTTACAAGATGGCAGTGCAGCCCAACAAAGTAGCCGCAACTGTGGTACAAGGCAGTTCCAAGGGAGCTGTGGGATCTATCAGGACAGTGAGGGGACCCTGCTATAACTATGATCAACCCGGCCATTTCTCAAGGTTTTGTCCGTACCCACCCAAGAAGAAGCAGCAAACTTATAATGCTAGAGTGCATAGTACGACTGTGGATGAAATTCCTAAGGGAGAGCCCATCACTGCTAGTAAGTTTCTTATCAACAAAAACCCTACAGTTGTTCTATTTGATTCTGGATCATCGCATTCTTTTATGAGTCAAGCATTTGCACAGAAACATGAACAACTATGCATAGGATTGGGTTATGGTTACCGTATAAGTTCAGTAGGGGCTAATGTTTTGACCAACCAGATGGTTCGAGGGGCAACCCTTGAATTAGGTAGCAGGAAGTTCCGAGTGAACTTGATAGTTATGCCTGGATTAGTTTTGGATGTCATTATAGGGATCAATTGGATGAAGGATTGGGGAGCAGTCATAGATACTAGAAGTCGAGTACTTACCCTTAAGGATCCCCTGGGTAAGGGTACTTTCCAAGTACCATTGCCTCGGAGAACAGACCTTATAAGTGTTACTTGTGCTACGGTAGTCATTCCTATTTATCAGATTCTGGTAGTGTGTGAATTTCCGGATGTATTCCCAGATGAGCTACCTGGTCTTCCGCTGGATAGGGAGATTGAGTTTGGAATTGAGTTAGTCCTCGAAATAGCTCCAATTTCAAGGAGACCCTATCGGATGCCTCCAGATGAGTTAGCTGAGCTAAAGAAGCAATTAGAAGATTTATCAAAAAAGGGGTTTATTCGGCCAAGCAAGTCTGAATGGGGATGTCCCGCCTTGTTTGTGAAGAAGAAGAAAGAGGGCACTTTGAGAATGTGCGTAGATTATAGGCCACTCAACGCTATGACCATCAAGAATAAGTATCCCTTGCCTCATATTGATGTTCTGTTTGACCAATTATCCAAGGCCAAGGTGTTCTCAAAAATAGATTTGAGATCCGGTTATCATCAGATCAAGATTAGGCTACAGGATATACCAAAAACTGCATTTTCCACCAGATACGGGTTGTATGAGTATCTTGTCATGTCCTTTGGCTTGACAAATGCTCCTGCATACTTTATGTTCTTGATGAATACAATTTTCATGCCAGAATTGGATAAGTTTGTGGTAGTGTTCATCGATGACATTCTGGTGTACTCCGAGAATGAGAAAGATCATGAAGAGCATCTGAGAACTGTCTTGACCAGACTTAGGGATCATCAACTGTATGCTAAGTTTAGCAAATGTGAATTCTGGTTGAGGAAAGTTCCTTTCCTTGGTCACATTCTGTGAGAGAATGGAGTTTCAGTCGATCCAAGTAAGGTGCAAGAAGTTATGAATTGGAAAGCACCGACCACAGTTCCTGAGATTAGAAGTTTCTTAGGACTAGTCGATTATTACCGTCTCTTTATACCAGATTTCTCAAAGATTGCCAAACCGATGATGAGTCTCCTATAGAAGGATCACAAGTTTGTGTGGACAGAGGAGTGTAAAGCAACTTTCCACACTTTGCAGAAACTATTGACCACTGCTCTTGTTCTAGCACAACTAGATATCGAGAAACCATTTGATGTATTTTGCGACGCATCAAAAACTGGATTAGGCTGTGTTCTTATGCAAGAAAGGAGAGTCATTGCTTATGCATCACATCAATTGAGAAAGCATGAGGTCAACTATCCAACACATGATCTTGAACTTGCTGCAGTTGTGCATGCCCTAAAAATTTGGAGACATTATCTACTTGGTAATGTGTGCAACATTTTCATAGATCACAAGAGTCTTAAGTACATCTTTACCCAACCAGAGCTGAATATGAGATAGCACAGATGGTTGGAATTGATCAAGGATTACAACTTGAATGTGCAATATCATCCTGGAAAAGCCAATGTAGTGGCAGATGCTTTGAGCAGAAAGTCACATTACTTGAATGTGCAGCCATTACTTGAAGATGGGTTCGATCTAATGCATCCTGCTGTGTTACATAGTATTCAGATTAGTTGCTCTTTGGAGAGTAAGATAATAGAAGGCCAGAAAACCGACAAGGGGATATTCCACATCAAAGAGAAAATAAAAGAAAAGTCGTCTCAACACTTTAAAGTGGATGAATAGGGCGTGTTGTGGTTTGATGACCGTCTTGTGGTTCCCAAGGATCGAGAGCTTAGGAATAAACTCATGGATGAAGCTCATCTTTCTAAGCTATCTATACATCCTGGAAGTAGTAAGATGTATCAAGAACTAAGATCTCGTTATTGGTGGACCAAAATGAAGAAAGAAATTACAGCATATGTTGCCAGATGTGACACATGTTGTCGAGTGAAAGCTATTCATATGAAACCTGCTGGTATGTTGCAACCCTTGTCCATCCCTAGTTGGAAGTGGGACAATATAAGTATGGATTTTGTCACGGGTTTGCCCACTACTCAAAAAGGACATGATTCGATTTGGGTAATTGTGGATCGTCTTACCAAGACCGCTCATTTCCTACCTGTCAAAACAACATATCGACCACCTCAATATGCTGAGAAGTATATCGCAGAAATTGTGAGGTTGCATGGTATACCAAAGACCATAGTATCTGATAGAGGCTCATAGTTCACAGCTCACTTTTGGGAACATTTACATAAAGGATTAGGAACTAGTTTGATTCACAGTACCGCTTATCATCCTCAGATAGATGGTCAGACTGAACGAGTGAATGCTATTTTGGAGGATATGTTAAGAGCCTATGTATTGTCTTCTAAGGGATCATGGGAGTCATGGTTACCGTTAGCTGAGTTTTCTTATAATAATAGTTATCAAGAAAGCATCAAGATGGCCCCATTCGAAGCTTTATATGGCAGAAAATGTAGAACACCATTGAATTGGGTCGAGCCTGGTGATAGAAGGTATTATGGCATTGACTTTGTAGAAGAAACTGAGAAGAAAGTTCATATTATTCAGTAGAATATGAAAGCTGTCCAATCACATCAGAAAAGTTATGCAGATAGAAGAAGGAGACCCCTTATATTTGAAGTTGGTGACTATGTTTATCTGAAAGTCATGCCAATGAAGAAGAAAAGGTTTGGAGTTCGAAGAAAGCTTGCCGCGAGATTCATAGGACCATACAAGATTCTGGAATGAAGAGGTCCGGTAGCCTACAAGTTAGAGTTACCTGAGACAATGAGTACTGTTTTCCCAGTTTTCCATGTATCACATCTTAAGAAATGTTTGCGTGTTCTGGAGGAAAGAATAGAACCTCGAGGTATCCAACTCAAATCAGATTTGGTGTATCGTGAGCAACCAGTCCGGGTGTTAGACACTAAGGAACGTGCTACTTAGAATAGTGTGGTGAAAACATACAAGATACAGTGGGATCATCATGATGAGGGAGATGCAACTTGGGAAACGGGAGAGGATCTACAAAAAGCTTATGAAGATTTTTATAACACATGGTTCGTAACCCAAATCTCAGGACGAGATTTTTATAAGGGGGGAGGGTTGTAACACCCTGATGTTATGCCTGCATTTAGGCACTGCAAATCATACATATCATGCATCATCAAGCATCCTAATCGTACATGCCTAACCATGTAAATAACAACTGAAACACTGCTTCGAAACATATGAAACATGTTGTGAAACCTGAATGTTGCATACATTTGTTAGAATGGTTTTGCCCTGATTTTGCTTGCTAGGTTAGTAAAATATGTTTGGCTACTAATGTAAATCATCTAGGATTATTTAGTTCAATTTTTGGAGCAAGGTTTGTATTCAAATTAATTCAAAATTTTGCTTCCAAAGTAATTTCCCAAAAATTAGGGTTTTGAGTTAAACATGGACTTTGATTTTAGAATTCAAAATCTAGAAAGAATTTGGCTCTAGTCATAAAAGCAAAGTTGTAGAGAATTAAATTCTAATCAACTTTCATTTTTGGTACATTTTCAAAAGATGTCATTTTCTTGCTCAAAATAATATTTGAAAGCTGGCATTTAAAAATTTCTTGAAAATATAAATGGAAAAGGATTTTTCTCATTCGTGGGCCACCGCCTCGTTTTCGGCCCACGGCCGAAGCCGGCCCGGCCTGCAGCAGCGCCCGCCGCTCGCGCGCCCCGTGCTCGGCCTAGCCCAGCGCCGCGTTCGGCCTGCTCCGCGCTGCGTCGCGCCCGTTCCCGCTTGCCGTTCCGATCAGCGCCAGGGCACGACCGCCGCACATCATAGCCGGTCTGCCTCGCCCTCCATGCGTGCGCCTACACCTGCCGAGCAGCGCTGCGCTCTCCACTCCCTCACTCACTCACTCACTCAGCAGTAGCGACAATAGCACGCGTGCCCGCCATCGCCACCACGCGCCGCTCCTTGCCGACCAGCTCGCCCGGCCACCACGGCTCGCCATTGAACCCTCCACCTCGCCCGCAACACCGCCACCTCGTGCACCACGCTGCCGACAAGCTCGCCACGCGATTCGATTGGAGGTGAGGCCCAATCGCGCGTTTTTCCTCCACGCTATCGCTCGTCGGTGCTCGGCAGCAACGCACGCCGCCGTGGCTAGCCCTGCTCCGCCTCCCTCTCTTCCTCTTTTCGCGCACACCGTGCCCGCCTCGCAATGGTGGAGCTCGGTTGCGAGTCAACAACGCCGCTCCGGCCACCCTTGCGCCGGAACGAGCCTATGCCACCGCTCTGCAGCGCCGCCGTGCGCCATGGCCGCAGGCCACCTTGCTCCGGTGGTCCTCTAGCCTTGCAAGTTGTACCAATGGGTGCGCATCGCTGTGAGGAGTCCAACGGTGCCGACCACGCCGGCGGCGACCTCACCGCCGGTGAGATCCGGCCGGTCAAAGCCATCCCCTACCTCCGGGTGACTGGCCAGTGGGGCCGGTTGACCCGCTGGGTCCCGCGTGGCAGCCTCTCTAGGTGTACAGCACCGGGTGCACGCAGCGATTGTGTCGGCTGAAGTAAAAGAATTTCAAAAATGATTTTTCAGATTTCTACTTAAAGGCTTTGGAAAATGTTTGTGTACTCATTTTGGCTCCAAATTTGTTGAGACAAATTTTGCTAGGTTCCTTGTCGCCAGATCTACATGATAAAATTATTGCATGTCATTTTTGAGATACTTTTTTGTAGAATTTTATTTAATCATGTATATTGCTGATAACTTGAAAAATATGTAGAAAAATCTACAGACTTCAAAAAAATATGATTCCAAGTTTGTTAATCTTCTTATGTAATGTACTTCCTAGGAAAAATATGTTTCATGCATGTGCTGTGGGAAAATTTTGAGGTGTAGTTCAAGTACCTTTAATGGCTGATTTTTGTTATTTTAGCTAGAGAGCAAACTTTGTATAAAACATGCATGTGATAATTTTTGTACAGTCATTGTATGCTATGAAGAACCTAGGAAAAATACTAACTCTGTTGTTTGACACTTTTCACAGTTCAAAGTATTTTTATGTTCATAATCCTACCATAGCTTGTTATTTTTGTGTAGGCTAATCCACTCATTCAAATACTATGAAAATCTGATAGTAGACTACTTAGGGTAGTACTATGCTGTAGTAATTTTCTAAGATTTTTCTAAGCAAGAAAAATAGGGGTTGCTATTCAAGCCTATATTTATTAGGGTTTAATTAAGTGTTGCTTTCTGTGGGATTAAGAAATTAGTAAAGCTTTGGTGTATCTTTGAAGCATTTAATAAGATATGTTGACTTAACATATTAGTAGTAGAAGAGAATGCAGTAGATGACATGTGCTTGTAGTATATTTTCTTGGATGATGTGGACTACCTTGCATTTAAACATATCCATTGTATTCATCTCATCCGATGCACCGATTGCATAAGCACTTACGCACATTGCATCATATAGGATCGCAAACCGAGAACCCAGTCATCATACCCAAGGAGTCTGAGGAGCAGCTCGAGGTGCAGCTGCAGGAAGTGCCCAAAGCCGACGAGGAGGACGTTGAGGAACTTTCGGAGTGCCCCGATCACCGCCCGAGCTCCTTTGAGAGAGGCAAGCCCCAGAGCATTTTCTCCTGGTTTGCAATTATTAATTAAATGCTTTACTTTAATTGATGCATTACGTTTAGGAGTTGTTTGCAACCATTGCTGCATTATACCTTGTCTACCTTTATTATACTATATCCTTGTTACCTTGTTATCCGCAATTGAGTCAATGCTTAGCTGGCTTAGACTGGTAGAAGTCGGGTGATTTCCTGTCACCTGCGAGCTATAGGTGGTTACCTGGATCTGCTTGGATGACTATGAAGTCATGGTATAACTAAGTGTTAAATGAAGTTGAGACCGGACAGAGACTTGCAGAGTTTTGGACTGTAGTGCTTTCCATCTGTGTCGATTAAGGACCGACCGTTGTTGGGCCTCCAATCATGTTGAACGCATGCCTTACATTTAGCTAGCCGGATAAAGTACCTTCCGACCATGAAGCTGGGAGATTATTCGGGCCGAGTAGATTGCCTGCAGCGCACTATGCCAGAGCAGGTGTGGTAGGACACGGAGCGAGATGATAAGACCAAAGTGCAGTCGGTCGGCCCCCGGGTACATGTGGTTCCTGGCAAACTCGAGATTCCTGGATAGTTGACTCGATGATCAATATCTCACTTTAGCGGGTGAGTGAGGTTTGTGTAAGGAATAAATCACTAGTTGGTTAGGAATCGATTCGAATCACCATCGCTCCTGCATAGTGAGCACTTGACTTGAGTGACTTCATCGTAGTAAATGTTTATGGAACACTTGGACAGTTATAATGAATATGATAGTATGGAAGTTGTTTAATGATCATGGGTTATCATTATCTGCTTAATCATGTGTTTGCTCTAGTATAGGTGCAAATCTAGTCGACAAGTTAATAATAATTAACTTGACAATAATGCTTTTAGAAAGGTTCTTAAAATGCTAAAAATGCTTCTTTTGTAAATGAGTCAGCTACCCTACTATAAAGCCCTTCATAATCCTTGGTGTCATTTGTTTTCGGTTATGTCGGGTAAGTCTAGCTGAGTACCTTCTCGTACTCAGGGTTTTATTCCCACTTGTTGCAGATGGGTAGATGTATTACGGCTACTGTATCAACTGCCTTTATCCTGCGATGGGTGATGCTTAGGACCATGGGCATGGTCATTCTTTATGTCTCATCTGATGCTTTTGTTGGAGATGATCATTCGCTGGCACTATATTTGAACTCCGCATGAGTGTGTGTGTGGTTTGAACAAATGGCTTCTGCTACTTTTATTCGAACTGGTTTTGTAATAACTACGTTGAAACTCTAATGTATCTGAGATTGCGAACTTTTATGTAATATGTGATGGTGACTGCTAAACTTATTACGATCTTGGCTGGAATGGAAGTTGGTTTGAAATCCTTTGTGATTTCACGGACTACCGGGTTATACGGGCTTAAGTTTGCTAAATCGTCTGCTCTGGCGGATGATTTTCTTACTTAATTTCGTATAATTGGTCAGTTCTATTACAGTTTGTAATAACTTTGTTTCATACTCTGATGATGGAAATGTATCTATGAACTTTATGTAATATGTGACATGTATGTTGAATCATGTACGATCTTGGTTGTTGTAAATCGTTTATCGAGACCCGTCGTGGTACTCGACGGACTATCGGGTTTATATGGGTTCAAGTATGACAGTGCGACCGCTTGTGGACTGCCATTGTACTTGTACTCTTATAAATTGGTTGGTTCTGTGACACCTGCTATAGCCAGTTGCATTGGAGATGTTTTGGGTACGTGTCACCTTATTATTGGACAACGTGGCCATCCCTGGTTCTTGCATGTTTTAGGTTCTTAATGGACCATGTGTTAGGCCCCTGTTGTTCCACATGCTAGTTTTCTATTGGTACACATATCGTGCTATTGTTGGGTCACATGTCATTTCTTCATTGGACCATGTGTCATATTTTTATTGGTCCACGTGGTCGTTTCTTATTCGACCACATGTCACGGTGCTATCCATCCACATTTCGTTTTTTGATTCGGCCACGTGGCTTGACGACTTCCTTCCACGTGTTAGATTTTTATTAGTCCACATGTCGTGCCATGGCTATTTCACGTGTCATGCACTGGTTCATCCACGTGTCGCATTTTTATTTGAGCACGTGGCCTGCCCAGGTTCTACCATGTGCCCAACAATCAATTCATCATAAAAGTAATTCAAGATCATCACTGTTGCATAGATTGACTACATATTTATTCGATGATGTCTACATAATTATTTAGCATGACAATCAAATACAACAAATTACTGTTTACACATCAGCAACAACCCGCTGATAGTTTCACCACCTCAAAACAACACATGAGTACACACATCAAACCACAAATGTTCACTGCATCAAGCCAACAGAGTTGACAACTGAGAGTTACCAGAAGAAGAGGTAAAACGCATGATATCCTCATGAAGCTTATTGTACTCCTCCTGTTGCTATATCTTGAACTCCTCAAACTCCCTTTTAGTCTTTTTTGTCTTCCTCTTTAGTTCACCACTTGTTCAACGAGGTTAGCGAAACTTTCTTGTTCAACAAGCTGTTCCTAAAGCATTCTCTCCACTGATGTCTCTATTCTGGCAGAGCTTGTCGGGATACCAGCATTCTTCAAAAAAAGGGTGTTGTCGTTGACCTAGGAGTGGACCTATCCATGGGAGAGGCAAAGGACCATGGGAACAACATCAACACTTATCATTGGTTTGTGCCCATCAGCAATAGGTTTTGCTCGCATAGTTTCCATAGCTTCCTATGAAATTCAAGCAGTAAACATTAGGTTATAGATAGTGGAACAGGACTTTAATTGAAAACCCAAGATATTAGTTCATAACAAGTAACGTAGGTTTTATATTGATATGGATTACATAAGCACAACACACAGGTACTGATATGGATTACATACTATGAAATTCAAGCAGTAAACAATAGGTTACAGATATGGATTACATAAGCACAATGCATACACATTGCAACTTTCAAATTAAATGATGATGCTAAATTTAGGGTCCCTTTGGTTCATAGGATTTCTAAAGAAAAAATGTAGGAATCAGTAATCCTATGGAATCAGCACCGTAGAGGCCTTGGGTTCACAAGAAGAAATGGGGGAAGGAAAACCATAGGAAAGTTTCCTATCCTTCAACTTTCATAGGAAAAACATAGGAAAAAAACATCCAGTGAAACCTCATTGTATTGGTTTCCTATGTTTTTCCTATACAAAACCAAATACCCCTTCTAATAGAATTCCTTAGTTTTTCGCATGCATTCCAATCATATTCCTGTATTTTTCCTATTCCTATGTTTTTCTGATCCCGCATTCCAATGGGGGCCTTAGGCTCTTGCCAATATTGCTTCTATTAACAGTGCACATGAGTTTCTGTTTATATAAAGGCTAGAGTAACAATAAAACATAACCATCACTTACAAATGATTGAAGCTGTACAACATAGGAGTGAGATCCTGTAGCCTGGTGGCACTTCGCTTTTGCACAATTTTGCTTGTTCTTCTCAGATCCATGAGTCAACTCTCCAGGTTGTGTTGACTTCACTCTCTTGGACTACCTTCCTCTAGGACTGATATCAGTGCAGCCTTTTGTCCTGCTAGCGGAGCCTCCTCTGTGGCTTCTTCGAACTAGATGCTGAAATTAGAGAAACAAATTTAAGCAGGAAGCAAGTACAAATTGCATTGCTATCTAGACAGCAAAGCATTGCATTGCTATCTGCACCCCCTGGCCCCTCCTGCCTGAACTCAATACAAGATAGAACAAGCACCTCAACTGCAAGGGCAACTGGCTCATCTTGTAAATCTAAATATGTTTCATGTGTATCATCAAATCCCTCAACAACCACCCCTAGTTCTTCCATCTTCCTATGATTCTTTATGACTTGTGCCTCCCGCTCTTATTCAAAAGCAGTTAGTGGCTGTTCATCTAGATTACAAAGGTATTTATTAACTAAAGCTTCTAGCAAATGTCAACATAACAGAGAGCAAGAGTATGCAAATAAGCGCCTAACTAGTAACTACAGCTTATACTGAAGTCATTAATTCAATAAAGCACATGTCTGCTACACTCAACTATAGGAAATATGCAACCCCATCGCTATCTACATGTCCCAAGTTGAACCACTACAATACAACACACATCATAAAAGGAATTTGGGTACCTCTTCCTTCGCGTACCCTGGCTACGGTTCATCATCGGCACAACCGTCTTGTCCTCGTGGTTGCAGAACTAGTGCGACCGGCGTTGACAAAGGGGTCCCAGATCTAGCTTTGGCTAGGGTTTGGATCTGGCTAGTCATGATAGGTGCTGAAGTAGGGGATTCGGATCTGGCCTATACCATCATCGAGGCATTCCATCCATCATCAGCTGACCTACTATCGGTGAATCAAAGGGGATCTGGCTCAGGCTAGGGTTTAGAAAGCTATGAGAGAGGGTGTGGCTGGAGAGTGGAGATTGATGAGTTGAGCTACTATGCTGATGGTGCCTAGAGAGGGGTGGCAGAGGAGGTGGCTGGAGAGTGGAGAGGAAGGCCATGGGGCTAGGATTTGGAGTGGGAGGAGAGATGGTAGCGTCTGGAGGATGGAGATGGAGGTAGAGATGGTGACTCCTTGTGCTTTTTTGTGGCCATAACAGTACCATAAATTCCCTTATCTGAAATCAATGGCATGGTAAACCTAAATTCCGAGCGGAGGGCAAAAGAGAGACATCTAATTTTTGGTGCTGCATTGGCGGCACTACTCGGTGTGGTGCGAAATTTTGCCTGAAAATCAAATTTTCACACAGGCAGATCTCCTTGTCTGTTTGGGGCCCACCAACACTGCTAAATGGACAAAAGAAACTCAAAAACTTATGGATCCTTTGGAATGGAGGAGAAACAAGAATTTTGAAGGATCCAAATCCTATAGGAAAAAAATCCTATGAAGCCCTTTAGACCTGGCAGCTCCGACAGGAACCTCGGCTCCACTGCATCCAAGTCCATGTCTGAATGGAGGTGGGTGGTGGCCAGGGTTGATGTAGTCCCATGGCAAGCACCATGTGTTAGTACCTCTTGGATTTGTGCCGGCAGAGCATGGATATGCTCAAGGAAGTTTGGCCCCACCGGTAGCACAGACGCGGTGCATTCAGCTGCTCCATGATGGCTAAAAGAGCAAGAACGAAGAAAACCCTACCAATTAATAAGGTGCGGTGCCACACAAAACAAGAAGATATGGTAATGATAGTGCCTTACCAGCGAGCTGTGCCTACGCTTTACCTGCTGCGGCTTCAGCCGCGGTTGTCTCCCTATCGACCATGGCGAGTGCCATCTGCATAGCAGAGAGGCATGACCATAGCCGCTCTGCCTCTCAGTTCTCCATGCGGAGAGCCTACCTGGTCACTGTCCAAGTCCTGCACCATCATCTCCTCCCTTGGATGCATCTCCGCCACCATGGTTCAAGCTTGAAGAACGAGGTGCTAGGGAGGAGGCGGCGAGCAGGAAAGGTGAGTTCACAAGGTTACAAGGCAATTGTACTAACTCCCCTATTTTTCCTCTATTTTTATAGCAGGGGACTACGCATGGCCGATGGAGTTCTAGTAGATGCCTAGGCGATAATGGGAGGTAAGGCGAGGCCACATCTCCACTGATCTCTGATGAGCACGCGTTCTGAGAAATGCGCATCAAGAAACGAGCCATCAAAACTGGAGCAGCCATATAGGTGTTCATATTTTACTGCACTCATAAGAAAGTCTAGATGCGGTACATTTGATCTCAGTTGGACACTATATAGTACAGAGCTGTGAGTTGCCAATGGAGTGCACTTGGTCACAACATTTGTATCAGTAGTAGTAGTCATGAGTGGCTTTGATCTGTGTTGAACCCAACTCGTCTTATTTTTATGTATTTGACTAAGATTTGTTGAACTTGCAAGAACCATGCATCAAAGATAATTTTGTTTAGAATTTGGTTTTTATAATTTGATGCATGCTTCTGCAAACCAAGAGAGATTGAAGCAAGTTCTTAGTCTACCCCTCAACCAGTTGTGACATCTTGGATTAGATTGCACTATCTATACTTCACAGGATTACACAAGGTCCGGCTGTCGCAGAACCGACCAATTTATAAGAGTACAAGTACAATGGCAGCCTACAAGCGGTCGCACTATCATACTTGAACCCGAATAAACCCGATTATCCATTGAGTACCACGACAGGGTCTCGATAAATGATTTACAATGACCAAGATCATACATGATTCAACATACATGTCACATATTACATAAAGTTCACAGATACATTTCCATCATCAGAGTATGAAACAAAGTTATTACAAACCAAGTTTAATGGATAAAAGCAGAAGCAAATTAAGTTTGAAAGTAAAGTTTCCAACATAGTTTAATACAGTGCCAAAATATGATCACTAGTCCACAAAAGCATGTAGAGGGATTAATAAAGAAGCATGCCCAAGGCTTACTCCTCATCCACAACAGGATAGAAGCAACTCTTGTAATAACCATGATACACAGTGCCATCTCCAACAATGGGAAATAAACCCTGAGTACGTGAAGGTACTCAGCTAGACTTACCCATCAGTAAACCAGAAATAAAATGACTCCAAGGATCATGCAAGGCTGTATAAGTGGATGTAGCTTGGCAACATTTTGCATAAAAAGCAATTAACTAAATTATACAATTATAATTCTGTTATCAAGTTAATTATGACTATCCATCTCTAAATTAGCAACTATCCTGTGCCAAACATGTGGTATATCATTTTAATAGCATACAATAGTAACCATAGCAGGTATTGTAATTCCATATTCAGTTGAACCATTATGTTCCATAACACAGTTACTATAATGTTGGTACTAGCCAAGTTTCTCGCTATCCAGGAGAGACGGCGATTTGAATCAATTTCAACCAGTTGGGAATTTATTCCTAACACAAACCCAGGCATACCAGATCACTAGTCGCCTTAGGTCACCTTTGCTACAACTCAGGTCCACATTTCGAGGGTTCGTACCACGCCGCACAATCGGGGACACCAAATGCTAGGACGTTCAGGCCTAACCTGCCCTTGGGCTCAGTCTGGATCCCTACAAGGAGCACACAATAGAACAAGACCCTAGCCTGAGTGGAGCTACTTGGCTTCAGTGGTCGGAACGAGTTATCCGACCAGCTAAGTGATAGGCATGCGTTCAATCTTGTCAAATAGCGCCAACAACGGTATGGTCCTTAATCAGGCATAGACGGAATCACATGAGTCAACCTACGCATAGACTCCACCCGGCCTTGATTTTCTTTTACCCCATAGTTCTATTCCACGATAGCAAATATAGCCAATCATGCTCCGGTATCCTCCTATATCTCACAGGTGACAGGAAATCACCCGACTTCTACTGGCCTAAGCAGGGCTAAGCATATATTCGATCCTGGACCTACATAGGGTCAATGGTGTATATATATCTGACAAGGAATTTATAAGCATCAAGTGGTTCCAATCAACTCTTATAACCTAATGCATCAATCATAAGGACTTGAGTAATATTTTGTAAAATACTAGGGAGACTTAGAATGCTTCGGGGCTTGCCTTTCAGAAAGGAAGTGGGGTGGTGATCAGGGCACTCCGGAAGCTCTTCTGGGTACTGCTCCTCACCTTCGGGAGCTACGGCTTGAGGATTCTACTACTGGTCCCCTTCCTCTACTTCGTCGAACTCCAGTAACGTTATTTCTTCCTTCGATCCTAGATGCATGAATATGGCATAAGGTATTATGAATGTATGCATGCCGACAAGTATAATATGATGATACGTGATGAATGCATTCTTGTATGTATTCTTAACGTCATGGTGCTGAAGTAATAACAAGTGTATCGTGTTTTACTGAGTATGTGCATATCTCTTCTTAATTACTCAATCAAACACTTCAGCAGTTCATGTACCATAGTACAAAACAACAGCTACTTGTTTTACTCATAACTGAAGTTCTACTTATCCAAATGTGGTGGTCTTGGACTTTCTGGAAATATTATAAAATTGTATACAACTTTTATTTAATCACCAAAAGCTAATTCACACTTTATCTTAACCAAAACAGACAATCAATCCAGTGCTGTCTAGAAATTCCAGAGAGCAAGCATTTCGGGATACTAACTTTACACAGCTAACTCCTAAAACCTTTGGCCTATTGCTCTAAATTTTAACACAAGATAAATGAAGAAGTTATCTACAACTTTGTTATTAACCATTTTTACAGCAAACACCATTTTTACTATGCAACATACCTAATCACAGAATCTGTCCCGAAAACCCTTTTCACCCAAATTATAAAGCAACGATATTTCTATTGCATATAAACTTTCCTAGATCTGACTTCAACAAGTATACCAACAGTTCAAGGACATCAAATGAACTTAAGAAATCATAATGTCCAATCCCAAACTATTTATTTAAATGCCTTTATTATTTTATTTAGATACTTAGGTTAAATAATAAACATATACTAAATGTACATAATAAATTCTCAGAAATTTATAGTGGCTTACTAGTACTACCAATAGACTACTGTAAAAGTTTCATGCCATTTGACCAAGTAAAACATCATAGGAAAAAATGACAAGGCATAAAGGCTTAAAATAGCATAAATAGAAAATCCTAGTAAAAGTGTCAAGCAATAGATTTTATATTTTTCTTAGCATCCACATGGTACTAGGACAACCTCCAACAAATTTCAATGAATATTGGATTCATCAATAATTTATAAAAATTCATACAAGGATTACCTAATTATAAAAGGAAAATCTATAACTACAATTCCATACATGCACTGACCCTCAAACTTTTACTAGAGCTCATACATGTCAAGAATAGCTCACCACATAAATTTCATAATTGTTGGAGCACAAGAACTCTAGATATAAAATAAACAAGTTTCCATACCTTCAAAAACACATTTCAAGTTTCAATTTAAATCCTCCAAAAATTCTACTACAAGTGTCAATATTATATTTTTCCTAAACACTACACTTCCTAAGGAACATTACAAAATTTAGTTCACAATTTTTGAATCTACACAGCTCAACTTATCCAATTTCAAAGATTGCATCAAAACTGAAATAAATGGACTAGCTTCCATGAGTGAGCCGCTGACAGACGGGTTCCACTGGGGCAGACGGACCCACACGTCAACGATCGAAAATAGGGGAGCAGGAGCTGCTTCGACTGTGGTCCTGGCCATGGCTCGCCGCCGGTGAGCTGTTCTGGCGAAGCCAAGGGCACCATCATGACCTACTACTCAAACCGCAGTCGGATGGTCTAGGGGTGAATGTGTAGGTGCAGGTGGAGCGGGCTCATCGCCGGCCATGGCGGCATGGCAGCGCTGTTCTACGTGTGCTGGCCGTCTCCGGCCACGGCGAAGCCCGACGAAACGCGCAATAGCATCACGGCGACTATGCGACTATGACTAAGCTACCTAGGCGGCTGGAGGTGCTCCGATGAGGCACGGCCACGGCAGTGGCCATGGCGGCAGTCCGACGAGGCATACCCACGATGGCACAAAGCAAAAAACGGCTCACCTAGGGCACAAATGAGGGCGCTGCAAGGTGGGAACAGTGGAGAAGGTTGAGGTGGAGCTACGAGCGTGACCGATTGGAAACTAGGGCGGCGGTGAGCGCTGGCGAGCTCGGTGGAGTAGCTGCGGTGGCAATGGCGCTAGCGACGTTGCGGTGGCTGTGCTGGGGCGGAGAAGGAAGCCGAACATGAAATGGGAGCATAGGGCAGTGCGGGCGAGCGCGGGGCTTGATGTAGTGCGCTTTGGCCCGTCTTGGCCACGCTGGGTAGGGCATCGGCAACGCGCGGCCGTGCTCGCATCCACATGGCGCGCAAGCTCTGCGCCTGTCAGGCCACCGAGGCCAGCCAATTTAGTTTGTCAGTCACGCGATGCTAAGCCTGACAGTGAGATTTGGTGACGCTCATTCTCTTAAACCGTGTAGAAAAATAAAAAACAGTCAATAACAAACTTGTAGCTCTATGTACTAGTTTCAAATGTTCTTAAAGGATCATGTTCCAACTCTCAACCGAGACCAAGTTAAATCATCCCCAAAGTCAGCTCGTCAGACTGTCCAAGCCTCCAAACTTAGAAAATGTTTCTAAGTGTAGTTAAAGTGCATTAGTGATTTTTGTGAGCTCCAAAAGACTAAGCTATGCACCTTATCATCTCATGACCCAAAAATAAAAGTTGTTCCCCATATCAAATACTAGAACTTTGCTTTAGTGACCACCTACATGCAAAGTCTCTATCATGCAGTTCAAACTTGGTCAAACCTCTTACATTTAAATAATGACTTACACATGAACTATGACCCAGTGACTCATTTAGCCCTAGCCATGAATACCAAAGTTGTTCATAATGATCTTCTAAACATGTTTAAGCTATTTGCAAGGTCACACACTGATTTCATGCATTGGTCACACATAGGGCTATCCAGGTCAACACATATAACATCACTTAAGTGCTTGATCATGAAAGGTGACCTTCATGAACAATGTTCCATTTGTTAACCTAAGTGTAGCTAATATGTTTTTGTGACTCACATAAACCATTTACATGTATTCACTCATGATCATATGCATATATACAAGGAAACATGAAATAACAAGCAATGTTGCATATGTTTCAATCAATGTTCAATTGTAAAAGCTTAATTATGAATGCTTGATGCTCATGCTCATGCTCATGCAATGCGAGTCAATTTATGCAAGGCTAACACCTAGGGTGTTACAACCCCTCCCCCTTATAAAAATCTCGTCCCAAGATTTGCAAGACCTACCATTCTTGGAAAAAGGCGGGATAAAGCCTCTCGTAAATAATCCTCTCGTTCCCACATAGCATCTTGTTCACCTGTGATTGTTCCACACCACCTTATAGAACTTAATGATCTTACTCCATGATACTCTTTCCATCTCTTCTAATACTCAGATTGGTTTTTCTTCATAGGTCAAATCCGATTGGAGCTTCATGTTGGTGGGTGCAATAGCTTCTTTAGGTACATGAAGCCATTTCTTCAATTGAGAAACATGGAAGACATCAAATATTGCACTCATCTCTGGTGGAAGTTGTAACTTATAAGCAACATTTCCTTTCTGTTCCAAAATCTTGTATGGTCCTACATATCTAGGCACAAGCTTCTTTTTCATTCCAAATCTCTTCACCCCTTTCATGGGTGATACTTTCAAGTATACATAGTCACCTACTTCAAAAGTCAGTGGTCTTCTTCTTTTATCAGCATAACTCTTTTGTCTAGATTGAGCTGCCTTCATATGCTGTTGGATAACACGCACTTGCTCTTCAGCTTCATTAACAAAGTCAATACCAAAGTATCTCCTTTCATCGGGCTCAATCCAATTCAACGGAGTTCTACATTTTCTGCCATACAAGGCTTCAAACAGAGCCATCTTGATGCTTGCTTGATAACTGTTGTTGTAGGAGAACTCAGCTAAAGGTAACCATTTTTCCCACGAACCCTTAGAAGATATAACACAAGCTCTTAGCAAACCTTCTAAGATTTGGATCACTCGCTCTGTCTATTTGGAAGTTTGTGGATGGTATGCTGAACTTCTGATTAGCTTAGTTCCCAAAGCCTAGTGCAAGTGTTCCTAGAAATGAGCTATGAACTATGGTCCTCGATCTGAGATTATGGTCTTGGGTACTCCATGTAGCCTCACAATCTGAGAAATGTACAACTCGGCGTACCTCCTAGTTACATACCCTGTGTTAACTGATATAAAATGTGCTAACTTGGTGAGATGATCTACAATGACCCATATTGAATTGTGACCTTGCTGTGTCAACGGAAGACCTGTGATAAAGTCCATACTGATTTCTTCCCATTTCCAACCTGGATAGGCAATGGCTGGAGTAATCCGGTAGATTTCATATGAATAGCTTTTACTCTGCTACAGTTGCTGCACCTAGCGACATAGGCTATGATCTCTTTCTTCATCTTAGTCCACCAAAAATAGGTTTTCAAATCTTGGTACATCTTACTACTACCCGGATGGATAGACAATTTGGATGAATGAGCTTCATCTAAAATTTGATTTCTATGCTCATGGTCTTTCGATACCACAAGTCGGTCCTCAAACCATAGTACACCCTTTTCATCTAATTTGAAATGTTTGGTTTCTTGCTCTTGCATTTTTTTCTTGATGTGACTTATACCTACATCTGTCTGTTGCAACTCTATGATTTTGCTCTCAAGTGAACAACTGATCATGATATTGTGTAGTACAACAGGATGTAACAAATTGAAGCCATCTTCTAACAATGCTTCCATAGTGTTACAATGGGATTTCCGACTGAGTGCATCAGCTACTACATTGGCTTTCCCTGGATGGTAATGCACTTCCAAATTGTAGTCCTTAATCAATTCTAACCATCTTCATTGCCTCATGTTCAGCTTTGGTTGGGTAAAGATATACTTGAGACTTTTGTGGTTAGTATATATATGACATACATTGCCCAACAAATAATGTCTCCATATCTTTAATGCATGAACAACTGCTGCAAGTTCTAAATCATGCGTGGGGTAGTTGACTTCATGTTTTCTCAATTGCCGAGAAGCATATGCAATAACTCTTCCTTCTTGCATAAGCGCACACCCCAAACCTATACCTGATGCATCACAAAATACATCGAAAGGCTTCTCAATGTCGGGTTGTGCTAAGATAGGCACTGTAGTTAACAGAGTTCTGAGGGTGTGAAAAGCTGCTCCACATTCTGGTGTCCATTTGTACTTCTCATCTTTCTGAAGTAATTTGGTCATGGGTTTAGCTATCTTTGAGAAATCTAGAATGAAACGACGATAATATCCTGCTAACCCTAGAAAACTCTGAACTTCATGAACCGAAATTGGGCCTTCCAATCCATGACCTCTTGTACTTTTGATGGGTCTACAGAGATTCCATCTCTTGATAAGATATGACCTAAGAAAGGTACTTTGCTCAACCAAAATTCACACTTGCTAAATTTTGCATATAGCTTATGCTCCCTCAATCTAGATAGGACAATCCTCAGATGCTCTTCATGATCTGCCTCATTTTTCCGAATAAATCAATATATCATCGATAAACATGACCATGAACTTGTCAAGCTCGGGCATGAATACCGAATTCATCAGGTACATGAAGTAGGCAGGAGCATTTGTTAGTCTGAAAGACATAACCAAATACTCATATAAGCCATACCTAGTAGAGAAAGCAGTTTTAGGTATGTCCTCTAGCCTGATCTTTATCTGATGATAGCCTGATCTCAAGTCAATCTTGGAGAATACCTTTGCCTTTGCCAACTGATCGAACAAGATGTCAATGCGAGGCAACGGGTATTTGTTCTTGATGGTTACAGCATTGAGTGGTCGGGAATCTACACACATTCTCAGTGACTTGTCCTTCTTTTTCACAAACAATGCTGGATAGCCCCACTGGAGATGAACTAGGTTGAATAAGACCCTTGTCCAATAGATCCTGTAACTGAATCTTAAGTTCTGCTAACTCATTTGGTGGCATTCTATAGGGCCTTCTTGAGATGGGTGCCGTACCTGGCACTAACTCAATCTTAAATTCCACATCCCTATCAGGTGGTAAGCCTAGTAACTCCTCTAGAAATACATCCGGAAACTCACAAACCACGGGGATATCACAAAGGGTAGTGGTTTGGATAGCACAAGCTAAATGTTGGAGTTCAAAATTTTAGGAGAGTGGTACTAGAAAAGCATTCCCTCCCTTGGGTTCTCTCAACATAACTAGTATGAGTGCTAGTGTCAATGAGAACACCATGATCCTTCATCCAATTCATGCCTAAGATTACACTTATTGATAACCCGGGCAATATTATCAAATCCTGTTGTATACTCCCTCTCTAATATAGAGATGAGTACAGTTTTTGACTATCTTATTTGTAGAAATAGTAGCCCCTGCTGAACTTATATTGTAACCACCCTTGCTTACTTCAATTATTTTCTGATTATGTCTAGATGCAAATGCTTGACTCATAAATGAATGAGAAGCTCCCAAATCAAATAAAACAATAGCGAGATGTTTGTTGACAAGAAACATACCAGCCGTGACAACTTCTCCTGCGGGCACTTCCTCAATAGTGGTATAGTGCATGTATCCTGGATGTGCCCTTGTGTTCACCTGCCTCTGATTGTTTTGATTCTGGTTGCCATTCTTCTTTGGGTGAGGGCATTCCTTGGCCCAATGCCCCACTTGATTGCAATTAAAAAAGGGTTGATTATTCCTAGGTCCGGTGGAGCTTCCCTGACCGCCATTTCCTTTAGGTAAGGCAATAGTGAATGCCTTATGGAATGCTTTTTGAGGCCTGCCGTTTTGAGCTTGTGGGGGTGGAGGCCTAAACTTGGGTGCAGATGGACGAAATTGTGGTCTAGCTGTGATAGGAGCTCTGGACTATGAAGATCCAGAGGCACCTACCTCGAAGCCCTTTTGAGACCCTTAGCAACCGCATGCATGTTATTATGGTTTTCCTGGGTCAAAGCATCACTAATAAACTCATGTAAGTGGTGCACTTGGAATTGGCCATGGTCTTCATCAGTTTGGTGCCCAGACCCCTGCTTGAAGCTCTCTATCTTCTTCTCCTCGGTATCCACAAAACCTAGAGCATACCTAGATAGGTTATTGAATGCGTGCATATATTCTGTGAGGGTCTTTGTCCCTTGAGTGAGCCTCATAAATTCAGCCACTTTCATGCGCATTATTCCTAAGGGAATATGATGTCCTCGAAAAGCCAACTTGAACTGCTCCCATGTTACTCACACATTAGCAGGTAGAGATGACAAGAAATGTGTCCACCAGATCCCTGCTGGACCTTGCAACTAGTGAGAAGCATACTTAGCCTTCAGATGCTCAATGACCCTTAGCAGATGAAACTTCTGCTCAATGGTGTTGAGCCACTGTCATCGCCTATAGTGGTTCCTCTACCACCTTGAAGATAGGAGGCTTTGTATTCAGAAATTCCTTGAATGTACTGTGCTGATTTGGCTCGGGCCCTTGTTGCTGTGGGTGGCCATGAGCGGTGTTCTGCGCGATGAGGTGCAGAGCTTCCTCCATTGTCCTTTGGCTCCCCAAGAATTGGGCAAAGAATTCTTGAGCGGACAGCGGCGGTGGTGGTGGCAAGTCATCATCGTTGCCATCCTAGCTGCTACTAGCTCCTACATGGGTGCGAGTCACCTATGAAGTTGCAACAATAAGCGATTATTGGTTGATGTCAAAAGATTGCAGATGAATTTATAATCATGCTAGACTAAAATTACTAGAGACAATCTCAAATTTATACAATAAAAACAGAGGCATAATAATTCATTCTCGCAACATGACACCACCAATTCGATCGCTTATCGGACTCATAGCACGTTAATATTCAAATCATGATCTCAGATAAATCAACTAGAATTTGCATTAGCAGTTTAACCAAACAGTGCGATAGTCATGCAAATAACAATATTACATGATAGTTCAATTCACCATCACCAAATTCAAACTACCGGTCCATTACATAACCAACGATGATACATTAAGCACTTCTACTAAGTACTAAGCGATCTAATCCTCATCATGATCACTATTGAGGTCAGAGATAGGATCATCTCCTTCCTCAGGCTCCACCTCTTCCTCTTCCTTGTCCTCATCATCATCTTCTTCCATATTTGGACCATCTTCTTCCCCATCTAGGATTGGGTTCAGCTGGTTGTTCAAATAGTGCACTTCATGCTGAAGGTTCATTACTTGAAGTTGAGCCTATGCAAGCTGCTAACATAAGCCCCTTTCAGCATGGTTCTAGGCATTACTCATGTCGCTATGCATATCTCACTCTATCCTTATTGTAGCGACATGGTTTTCTACTGCATCACGCTGACGTCTAGATGTGGACACCTCAACACTGGGCGGTCTCCAACTGCTCCAGTAGCCCTACAAGCAATGCTTGATCATTAGCTCTGGCTTCTTGGGCTGCTGCTCACTACTGATCCACTTGCTCCATTTGGGCAGTGAAGAGTGCCCAAAGCTACATAGGCTTGGTCAGATTCCCATCAGGCTTTACTTGCGGCTTTCTTTTGCTTGCGCACACACTTCTTGAGCTTATGCTACGCGGCTTCAGCTCTCATGAGTTTGTCCATGCAAGTGGTGTATGATTCCTGCCAGAAATCCCTAGTGTCTTGGTGTGCACAAAACATCTTCATCACCGCAAACATTGCACTCATGGAGGGACTAGAGCTATTTGCTCGCTCATCCCTATCTCTGATAAATGCATTTTGGTTGCGTTGTTCCCGTATTATGGTGGATGGATCCACCCAAGGAAACATACCCTGCTGCACTGCTAGTAAGTGCATCTCCATGCTGCTGGCAGATTTGCCTCAAAACCTCAAAGGCCACAACTTGGGCAGCCTCCCAAGGAGTTTTCCCTTCCGATTCTGCCTTCCACTCCTGCCAGAAGGGCGGTTGTGTGCGGGCTGGTATAGTTAGCCGCACCTTGTACCATGGCTATCCTTCCAAGTACTCTTCATACCAATGATAAAGGGGTGGTTCCTAGTACCCCGCAAAGTGCATAACTCTCCATAGTAGTGCAGGCGTTCCTGAAAACCATCAGGAAATTCTCACATCTAGTTGGTGCTGCCATCTGTACCATCAACATGTACAACTTGTGTGAGATAAGGCCATAATGGATAAGAGTTACATAACCAAGTAAGAAATTTATAAGGGGAGGAACAATGTAATTATTTGAATGATAATTATCATGATGCATGCTCAGTTCCGTACGTCCTCACAAACTTAGGAAAAATTATCTCTAACGACAGATACGGTGGCATACATACGTTCTCTCATATATAGCGTAACTAGTCGAAGCTACATGTTTCGTTGTTAGTGTACCTGCATAAAAGTTTCATTTCAGTCCATCCCGTAATTAAATATGTAGAATGTAAATCTAAATACTTCCATATATGTATACCCATACATATACTTCCATATCAAAGCTACCCGATAATAGTTCATACCCACAATTAAATACGCACCATATACACATGCAAGCATGCATACATAACCATACCAAAGCTAACTCTCCCCGACCGCACTGCTCACATCTTGTCGTCATGCCACTCATCAACTTACCTTGGCGTAGAGGCATTTGATCCATACATTACCATTCAAATGAATGGCATCCATACAATAGCACGCTGTATGGACGATGAAAGTAAAACACCCAGTTAGTACTTAAATAGCCACCTAATAGTCCTTAATTTGGGCATAAGGAAAGTGATCATTAGCACACTTTAGATTTCAAAGACCTATTTATATAACTATCAGTTGCTAGAAAAGGTTTTGGAAAACAAAAACTTTTGTTTTAAATACACATGTGACAATTAACGTTGAATCTTGCTCTGATGCCAGCTGCCATAGAACCGACCAATTTATAAGAGTACAAGTACAATGGCAGCCCACAAGCGGTCGCACTATCATACTTGAACCCATATAAACCCGGTAGTCTGTCGAGTACCATGACGGGTCTCGATAAATGATTTACAACAACCAAGATCGTACATGATTCAACATACATGTCACATATTACATAAAGTTCATAGATACATTTCCATCATCAGAGTATGAAACAAAGTTATTACAAACCAAGTTTAATGGATAAAAGCAGAAGCAAATTAAGTTTGAAAGTAAAGTTTCCAACATAGTTTAATACAATGCCGAAATATGATCACAGTCCACAAAAGCATGTAGAGGGATTAATAAAGAAGCCTGCCCAAGGCTTACTCCTCATCCACAGTGGGATAGAAGCAACTCTTGCAATAACCATGATACACAGTGCCATCTACAACAATGGGAAATGAAACCCTAAGTATGGGAAGGTACTTAGCTAGACTTACCCATCATAAACTAGAAATAAAATGACTCCAAGGATCATGCAAGGCTGTATAAGTGGATGTAGCTTGGCAACATTTTGCATAAAAAGGAATTAACTAAATTATACAATTATAATTCTGTTATCAAGTTAATTATGACTATCCATCTCTAAATTAGCAACTATCCTATGCCAAACATGTGGTATATCATTTTAATAGCATACAATAGTAACCATAGCAGGTATTGTAATTCCATATTCAGTCGAACTGTTATGTTCCATAACACAGTTACTATGATGTTGG
The DNA here is from genome assembly GCF_019320115.1 of Miscanthus floridulus. Taxonomy (NCBI): domain Eukaryota; kingdom Viridiplantae; phylum Streptophyta; class Magnoliopsida; order Poales; family Poaceae; genus Miscanthus; species Miscanthus floridulus. The sequence goes on from NC_089585.1 coordinate 58,391,336, forward strand.
TACTAGCCAAGTTTCTCACTATCCGGGAGAGATGGCGATTCAAATCGATTTCAATGAGCTGGGAATTTATTCCTAACACAAACCCAGGCAGACCAGATCATTAGTCGCCTTAGGTCACCTTTGGCACAACTTAAGTCCACATTTCATGGGTTCGTACCGCACCGCACAATCGGGGACACCAAATGCCAGGACGTTTAGGCCTAGTCTGCCCTTGGGCTTAGTTTGGCTCCCTGCAAGGAGCGCATAATAGAACAGGATCCGGCTTGAGTTGAGCTACTTGGCTTCACGGTCGGAACGAGTTATCCGGCCAGCTAAGTGATAGGCATGCGTTCAATCTTGTCAAACAATGCCAACAACGGTACGGTCCTTAATCAGCATAGACGGAATCACATGAGTCAACCTACGCATAGACTCCGCCCGGCCTTGATTTTCTTTTACCCCATGGTTCTGTTCCATGATAGCAAATATAGCCAATCGTGCTCCGGTATCCGCCTATATCTCACAGGTGACAGGAAATCACCCGACTTCTACCGGCCTAAGCAGGGCTAAGCATATATTCAATCCTAGACCTACATAGGGTTAACGGTGTATATATATCTGACAAGGAATTTATATGCATCAAGTGGTTCCAATCAACTCTTATAACCTAATGCATCAATCATAGGGACTTGAGTAATATTTTGTAAAATACTGGGAGACTTAGAATGCTTCAGGGCTTGCCTTTCAGAAAAGAAGTGGGGTGGTGATCAGGACACTCTGAAAGCTCTTCTGGGTTCTGCTCCTCACCTTCGGGAGCTGCGGCTTGAGGATTCTCCTACTGGTCCCCTTCCTCTATTTCGTCGAACTCCAGCAACGTTATTTCTTCCTCCGATCCTAGATGCATGAATATGGCATAAGGTTTTGCGAATGTATGCATGACAACAAGTATAATATGATGATACGTGATGAATGCATTCTTGTATGTATTCTTAACATCATGGTGCTGAAGTAATAACAAGTGTATTGTGTTTTACTGAGTATGTGCATATCTCTTCTTAATTACTCAATCAAACACTTCAGCAGTTCATGTACCACAGTACAAAATAGCAGCTATTATTTTACTCATAAATGAAGTTCTACTTATCCAAATGTGGTGGTCTTGGACTTTATGGAAAGATTATAAAATTGTCTACAACTTTTATTTAATCACCAAAAGCTAATTCACATTTATCTTAACCAAAACAGACAATCAATCCAGTGCTGTCCAGAAATTCCAGAGAGCAAGCATTTTGGGATACTAACTTTACACAGCTATAACTCCTAAACCCTTTGGCCTATTGCACTGAAATTTCAACACAAGATAAATGAAGAAGTTATCTACAACTTTGTTATTAACCATTTTTACAGGAAACACCATTTTTACTATGCAACATACCTAATCACAGAATCTGTCCGAAAACCCTTTTCACCCGAATTATAAAGCAACGATATTTCTATTGCATATAAACTTTCCAGATCTGACTTCAACAAGTATACCAACAGTTCAAGGACATCAAATGAACTTAAGAAATCATAATGTCCAATCCCAAACTATTTATTTAAATGCCTTTATTATTTTATTTAGATACTTAGGTTAAATAATAAACATATACTAAATGTACATAATAAATCCTCAGAAATTTACAGTGGCTTACTAGTGCTACCAGTAGACAACTGTAAAAGTTTCATGCCATTTGACCATGTAAAACAGCCTAGGAAAAAATGACAAGGCATAAAGGCTTAAAATAGCATAAATAGAAAATCCTAGTGAAAAGTGTCAAGCAACAGATTTTATATTTTTCTTAGCATCCACATGGTACTAGGACAACCTCCAACAAATTTCATGAATATTGGATTCATCAATAATTTATAAAAATTCATACAAGGATTACCTAATTATAAAAGGAAAATCTATAACTACAATTCCATACATGCACTGACCCTCAAACTTTTACCAGAGCTCACACATGTCAAGAATAACTCACCACATAAATTTCATAATTTTTGGAGCACAGGAACTCTAGATATAAAATAAACAAGTTTACATACCTTCAAAAACACATTTCAAGTTTCAATTTAAATCCTCCAAAAATTCTACTACAAGTGTCAATATTATATTTTTCCTAAACACTACACTTCCTAAGAACATTACAAAATTTAGTTCACAATTTTTGAATCTACACAGCTCAACTTATCGAATTTCAAAGATTGCATCAAAACTGAAATAAATGGACTAGCTTCCATGAGTGAGCCGTTGACAGACGGGGTCCACCGGCCAGACGGACCCACACTGTCAGCGACCGAAAATAGGGGAGCAGAGCTGCTTTGATGCGGTCCAGCCATGGCTCGCCGCCGGTGAGCTATTTCGGCGAAGCCAAGGGCACCATCATGACCTACTACTCAAACCACATCGGATGGTCTAGTGGTGACCAGTGCAGGTGCGGTGGAGCGGGCTCGTCGCCAGGCCATGGCGGCACTGGTGGTGTTGCTCTACATGCGCCGGCCGTCTCTGGCCATGGCAAAGCTTGGCGAAACGCGCAATAGCATCACGGCAACTATGCGACTGTGACTAAGCTACCTAGGCGGCTAGGAGGTGCTCCGACGAGGCATGGCCATGGTAGCAGGCCATGGCGGCACTCTGGCAAGGGCAGTACCCACCACGACGCAAAGCGAAAAGCGGCTCACCTAGGGCACAAATGAGGGCGCTGCAAGGTGGGAACTGATGGAGAAGGTTGAGGCAGAGTTGCGAGCGTGACCGATTAGAAACTAGGGTGGCGGTGAGCGCTGGCGAGCTCGGCGGAGTAGCTGCGGCGGCAATGGCACTGGCGACGTTGCAGTGGCTACGCTAGGGTGGAGAAGGAAGCCTGAACACGAAATGGGAGCGCAGGGCAGTGTGGGCGAGCGTGGGGCTTGATGTAGTGCGCTTTGGCCCATCTTGGCCACGCTAGGCAGGGCGCCGGCGATGCGCGGCCGTGCTCACGTCCACGCGGCGCGCAAGCTCTGCGCCTGTCGGCCACCGAAGCCAGCCGATTCAGTTCGTCAGTCATGCGATGCTAAGCCTGACAACGAGATTTGGTGACGCTCGTTCTCTTAAACCGTGTAGAAAAATAAAAAATAGTCAATAACAAACTTGTAGCTCTATGTACTAGTTTCAAATGTTCTTAAAGGATCATGTTCCAACTCTCAACTGAGACCAAGTTAAATCATCCCCAAAGTCAGCTCGTCAGACTGTCCAAGCCTCCAGACTTAGAAAATTTTCTAAGTATAGTTAACAATGCATTAGTGATTTTTGTGAGCTCCAAAAGACTAAGCTATGCACCATATCATCTCATGACCCAAAAATAAAAGTTGTTCCCCATATCAAATACTAGAACTTTGCTTTAGTGTCCACCTACATGCAAAGTCTCTATCATGTGGTTCAAACTTGGTCAAACCTCTTACATTCAAATAATGACTTACACATGAACTATGACCTAGTGACTCATTTAGCCCTAGCCATGAATACCAAAGTTGTTCATAATGATCTTCTAAATATGTTTAGGCTATTTGCAAGGTCACACACTCAATTCATTCATTGGTCACACATAGGGCTATCCAGGTCAACACATATAACATCACTTAAGTGCTTGATCATGAAAGGTGACCTTCATGAACAATGTTCCATTTGTTAACCTAAGTGTAGCTAATATGTTTTTGTGACTCACATAAACCATTTACATGTATTCACTCATGATCATATGCATATATACAAGGAAACATGAAATAACAAGCAATGTTGCATATGTTTCAATCAAATGTTTCAATTGTAAAAGCTTAATTATGAATGCTTGATGCTCATGCTCATGCAATGCGAGTCAATTTATGCAAGGCTAACACCTAGGGTGTTACACCGGCCATCTGAAATCTTGACTACACAGATAGTGTAATTGATGAATGATGTGCTCCTACATTCCCACGTAGGGACGCGTGTGTGGGTGGTGTCAGCAGCCTGTTATAGTAGGGGACATCACCTCTAGGCCCATCGCATTGACATGATGGGACGAAGCCCCGCTGCCCACCCACGCAAACGTCTCGGTCATGGGGTGGTCGACTGCCCCCAAACTATAGCAGCAGAGACAAGGGGCGAGAGGGAAGGTTATACCTGCTGCCTTATCTCTGTAGAGCTCCTAATTCCATCCCAAAGCTTTTGCTTTCCACCCTACTGCACCTCCGACACCTCCTGCTAGGACCATGGTGGAGTGGACAAGGTCATCTATCGACCGTGCTGAGTTTGACCAGTTGTAAGAGAGGGGGTGATCCCGGAGGCTACTGAGGAACTCGGGTGGAGAGTCCCAATGAGAAGCGAAGTGGAGCCAAGGCTGAAGGAAAACAATGTCATCTCTTTCGTCCCTTTCCACCTTCTTAGGTTCGGGCTGCCAGCGCACCCATTACTCAGGTGGTTGCTCTACTACTATGGGCTTCGCCTCCATGACCTAACCCTAGAGGGGATCCTCCACCTCTTAGTCTTGATCATGCTATGTGAGAGCTTCTTGGGAATACTTGCCCATTATGTTCTATGGTGGATTCTTTTCTAGGTGGTTCTATCAGCGTGCTCTTGGCACTATCGTTGTCTAATGGGGGCGCCTCGATTGAAGTTTGTCCTAGATTGGAGGAGCGCTACCTGATCCTTGACCGCCACTATGCCACCGACCTAGATTGGGAGCATAGGTGGCTCTACGTCCCCAACAATGAGCAGCAGCTGCTGCTGACTTTTTCTCATGACCAGCTGTGTCCTGACACGCTGAAATCGGGGTCAAGGACGCCAACCCTGTCAAAACCACAACATTTGCGCTTATTACTTGATGTGATTGAGGAACTGAAGGACCAAGGACTGATGGCACCGAGGGTGATCTGTACCTTCTTCAGCCATTGGGTACTCCCCTTAAAGATGAGGGGCCACCCCCATGGGAGTTCTAGGGCATAAGGGATGCTACAATCAAGTCAAGCATCCCCATCCACGTGGAGGAGGTAGATGATCTGATGATGATAGCTATTGGAGTGTCCACCCTTGATCATGGCAATAGGGAGGCCTCAGATGCCTTCCACACTGGCAATCCTCCTCCGACAGATGGACCTCTTGTTAGCGTGGTCTCTCACCCACCACTAGTCCCCCCTTCGAAGGTAGATCATCACCGTACCGCTGTTCATGTTGTTTATCTTCATTTAACTGAATATGCGAGAAATGCTCACACTAGCTAGTATGTGTTCATGCTATTTAATTTAACTAGTATTTGGAATTTGCCTACTTTCTCAATAGGTGAAAGTCGGCGTGATGGCGTCCCGAGCCTTGTTGGCCCTAGAGCCTAGTTCTTCGTCCATGGTCACGCTTGGAAAGCATCCCCGTGAGGCATCTCCTGATGGGGGCAGCCACCCGCGATTCTGTGCCATGCTGCATCGGTCAGTTCGGTAAGTCATTTGCATTCTCAATTCGATCGCTCTCCCCCTTATCCTATATGGGCTTAAACATGGCTTGCATTGTGCAGCGCTTTGTCCCTGATGGTGCCATCCTTGGTCGTGGGGCTTCCACCGCAGCTATAGCCACTGTGCGCCGCCGAGCTCCAAGCTCGCCTATGGCTAGCCCTTTCCACTATAGCTCCTACCTTCTTCTCTGTTGGTCCATCATTGCCTTAGGTCATAGGTGCTTGCGCCATAGCCTAGTTCACCATTATTGCCGCCGTCTCATAGGAACGTGTGACTGCACCACGTGCACCCGCCATGGCCGCAAGCTCTAGCTCGCCACAGCTGACCTTAGCTAGACCTTGTTGTTCGCCTCTAGCACATGTTTCTGCACCTCCATTAACCCTAGCACCATCACCGAAGATGGAGACTCATCACCCATCACCAGCTCACCAAAATGGCAACACCACCGCCATGCTCTATGCGTTGCTACCATGCACATGGCCAAGCTTCACCACCGCTCCACCGTCGCCCTAACCTAACCCTAGAGCTCCGCTAGGACCTGCTGATGTTGTAGTCGCGCTCACCTGGACATGCAATCACCAGAGACAATGAGTCTGCCACTGCTAGGTTGCTTCGGTGATCTGCCATGCCAGCCAAGGTTACCAATGGGTGTGCAAGGGTGTGGGGAGCACAATACCGATGACCTCGCTGTCGGCGAGTTTGCCACCGGTCAATCGCGCGCTCTGCTCTAGTTCCACTGACAAGTGGGGCCAAGTTGACTACAGGCCCCGCATGTTAGCGTCTAAGGGTGTAGCAGAACCGACCAATTTATAAGAGCACAAGTACAATGGCAGCCCACAAGCGGTTGCACTATCATACTTGAGCCTATATAAACCCGGTAGTCCGTTGAGTACCACGAAGGGTCACTGATTAACCATCAACATACAACCAAGATCATACATGATTCAACATACATGTCACATGTTACATAAAGTTCACAAATATAGACCATCCATCAGAGTACGAATTTAGGTTATTACAAACCAAGTTCAAGTAAAATAGTAGCGGAAGCAAATGAAAAGTTTGAAACCAACATCTACAACATTGTTTAAATATAGTGCCAGCCCACTGATCACACTTCCACAAAAGCATGTGAGAAAGATTAATAAGAGATGCCTGCCCAGGGCTCACTCCTCGTCCATGATAGGATAGAAGCAGTTCTTGCAATAGCCATGATAAACTATACCATTTGCAACAATGGGAATAAAACCCTGAGTACGAGAAGGTACTCAGCTAGACTTACCCGTCATAAACCAAAAATAAAGTGACTCCAAGGATTATGCAAGGCTTTATAAGTGGAGCTAGCTAGACAACATTTTGCATAAAAAGCTTTCCAATTCAAGTATACTAGTTATAATTCGGTCATCAAGTTAATTATAGCTATTCATCTCTAGATTAGCAACTAGCCTGTGCCAAACATGTTGTATATCATTTAGTAGCATACAATAGTAACCATAGCTAGTATAATAATTCCATGTTCATCATAACCATCATTCCATAATATAGTTACTACGATGTTGGGGCTAGACAAGTTTCTCACTGTCCGGGAGAGACTGATGATTCGAATCGATTTCATCCAGCTAGGAATTTATTCCTAACACAAACCCCTGGTAGACTAGATCAACGGTCACCTTAGGTCATCTTTGGTACAACTCAGGTCCACATTTCGTGGGTTCGTCTAGCGCCTGGACAATCAGGGACGACCAGCTGCTAGGACGTTTAGTCCTAGCCTACCCTTGGGCTCAGGTCTAGCTCCCCACACATCCTTACTACCATCTAGAGTGTGCACTTGTATAGAACATGGGGCCCAGACCTAAGTTGAGATACTTGGCTTCGTGGTCGAAATGAGTTATCCGGCGAGCTAAGTGAGAGGCATGCGTTTAATCTTGTTAGATGTGCCAACAATGGTACGGTCCTTAATCGAATCACATGAGTCAACCTACACATATACTCCTCCCTGACCTCCATTTACATTACCCCATGGTTCTTTTCCATAATAGCAAATATAGCCAACTATGCTTTGGTATCCACCTATATCTCGCAGGTTATAGGAAATCACCCGACTTCTACCGGTCTAAGCATGGCTAAGCATATATTCGATCCTAGACCTACACAGGGTTAAAGGTATATTTATCTAGGACAAGGTAGTTCTATACATCAAGTGTTTCCAATCAACTTTTATAACCTAATGCATCAAACATAAAGGACTCAAGTAATATTTTATAAAGCATGGGAGACTTAAAATGCTCCGAGGTTTGCCTTTGAGGAAAGAGGTTGGCCTATAATTCAGGCACTTAGGGAGGTCCTCAAGAGTTTGCTCCTCTTCTTCTAGAGCTATGGCCTGAGGTGTTTCCTGCTATTCCTCCTCTTCTTCTTCATTGAACTCCAAAAGGGTTATCCCTTCGGACGATCCTATATGCATGAGCATGAAATAAGATATCACTGAATGCATATATAATGACATGTATAATATGATATGATGTTATGAATGCATCCTCAAAAGTGTTTTCAAAAGCATTACATCAAGGTGATAACAAGTTGCATCTTATTTTACTGAGTAGGTACATATCTCTTCTCTAGTAACTTAAACAAACGCTTATGTAAATTATTTTCTAGATTATAAGACAATAACCACTTGTTTTGACCATAACTTGGAGTTATACACATCAAAATAATATGGTTGTGGACATTATGGAAAGCTTATGAAATGTCCTACAACTTTATTTTAATCATTTGAATGTGATTCAGTAGTTATCTAAGTCAAACAATTCAATCTTTTAGATCTATCTAGAGAGCAAGCATTTCTGACAGCAGACTTCTAACAGCCATAATGCTTAAACCATAAGGCCTATGACTATGACCAATTACTTTTAAGCTTAACTAATAACATCAATAGATCATATGCATCACAAACACCATAGAAAACATCTTGGTTAAATATAACTAAATTATTTGTATTCATTTATTAATTTCCTTAGATAATAAGGTGATTTAAAGGATAAATATTTACAATGCTTAATAAATTCTGAGAAAATTGTAGTAGCCTACAAATGACCCTAATAGTCTATTGTACAAATTTGATGCCATTTGGATAAGTATAACTACCTCTACAAAAATGACAAGTTACATAGGCTTATTTTATCAAAAATAGTTTAGCATAGTGAAAAGTGCCAAACAACAGATTTAACATTTTTCTTACTTTCCTCCTAGCATAAGAATATTTTGTAAAAATTGTATGATCATATGTTATGTATTTTCCCCTAATTAATCTCACTAGAAACTAGCAATTAATTAGGATTAAATATGAAGACCATATTTCAAGTATGCCTACTATAGGTTTAGTATTTTTCCTAGCTAGAGCATGTCAACACAATACCAAAAAAATTGGAATCACAATTTTATCACCTTCCTAGCTCAAGCTATGCAATTTACAAGATTGAAACTATTTTAAAAGCACTTATCTTGCTCAATTTCATTATTCCATTAAAATACCATAAACAATAGATTTCATATTTTTATCACATATTACACTTCAAGATGAATCCAATAAAATTTGGTTCACCCCATTTGGACACTCCTAGCTCTAGATATGAATTTTTGTAGTTTGCATTCAAATATGTGAAAATAAATCTAGAAAACATTTTGAAAACCGACTGACAGCTAGGACCTATGAGTCAATGGGACCCACATGTTAGCGACATAGAATAGAGGCGTGGCTTGACCGGTGAGAACTCATCGATGGTGAGGTCACCAGCGATGAGGTCGACACCAACATATTCCCCATCCTATTCCACACCTACAAGGTACCCTCGACTTGCTCGAAGGATCACCGGAGCTAGCTCGCCGACGAGCATGGTGGCTCGATGACGACGCGCGGTGGTGCTCCAACAATCCCTAGCAACACCATGGCTAGGCAAGTGCGGCTATGGCATCTACAAACCCTAGTGGAGCTCTACGGCGTGGATCGAGCCATGGTGAAGCGGCGGTGAGCTCCGGCCACGTGCATGGCGGCACGATGGCGCACAGAGCACGGCAGTGGTGTCACCGTTCCAATGAGATGGCGGCTAAAGGTAGGTCTCCATCATCGGGGAAGGTGCAACACCTCTAGGCGACATGGTAAGGGGTACTAAAGCGGGCGAAGGGCGGCCGATGAAGTCGGCGGCGGTGAGTGCGTGCATGCAACCATGGTGGACGCGCATGGCGGCATCGCACATTCCCACGTGACAGCGGTGGTAGTGGTTAAACAACGACGACATGAGCATCTATGGTCTAAGGTGATGATGGAACTAGGGAGAAGGAGGTAGGGGGAGCGATGGATAAGACTAGCCATGGTGAGCTTAGAGCTCGGCGGCGCTACATGGCCATGGCGATTATGGTGACGCGTAATGCAGGCCTTACCCTTGCTCGAATGGTGGTGCTAGCGGGTCGGCAAGGTGGAAGAGGTGGTGGTAGAGCTATGTGCATGAGCTATTGGACAATGACATGGTCATGTCAGTGAGCGAGCTCAGTGGAGGTGCGGCAGGTGACGGCGGCAGCCGTGGTTCCGCTTCGGTGAGCACGAGAGAAAGAGAGAAAGAGAGTGAGGGCACGAGTGAGGGCAGGGACGCTCGATGGCCTCTTCAGCACATGTCTAGCCGCTACATGGCCCAGCCTCGGTGCATGTATGCCACACGGAGGCCATAGCCTATGGCCGATCGACCATGATGCCACACTGCCCCAGGCCGGTTCAGGCCTACCACCGACGACTAACAGTGCAAGTTCATGTACATGTAACTCCTAATCCATGGTGAGTTAGTGAAAGTTGTAGTGCTATGTGAGATCTCCAACTTTGCTTTAGGAACCATCATCTAATTCTCACTAGTTTACAAACTACATTGCTCCAAAGTGAGGTACTTTGAAACTGAAAATAGTTTCAACACTTAGAAAATTTTCAAGTTTTGAAAACCGCATTTTGTTGATACTTGTGAGCTCTATTTGACCATGTTAGATACTGAATTAGCTCATGATCCTTAAATAAAGTATTTTTACCCATGACAAGAACTATAACTTTTATTTAGGTCACATAGCCATGCAAAAAATCTAAGCTATTGTTCAACTTTAGTCAAACTAGTATCATGAAAATGACATTTCAAATGAAACCAACACTTAGAAGCAAAATTGGCCCATGTGATGAATACAAACATTGTTTCATTTACCATCCTAGATGTGTCTAAGGTGTTTTCATGACCTCACAACCATCTCATACATTGGTCATACATGATTGCAAGCATAATCATATATATAAAATCAAGATTTCTTATGATAATGTATAAGAATGAGATGAAATTTCATATGCTCATGTTCATGAATGCTTGGATGATGCTTGTGCTCATGAAACTGCAGGTGCTAAATGCAAAGCTTAACACTAGGGTGTTACAGCCCCTCCCCCTTATAGGAATCTTGTCCAAAGATTTGAAAGACCTACCATTCCTCATAAAAGGTGGGATAAACCTCATGTAAATAATCCTCCTATTCCCACATGGTGCCTTGTTCACTGTGGTTATTTCACTCCACTTTGTAGAACTTAATGACCTTGCTTCATGTTACTCTTTCCAGTTCTTCTAGCACACAGATTGGTTTCTCTTCATAGGTCAAATCTAATTGGAGCTTAATGTTGGTGGGTGCAATGGTTTCCTTAGGTATGCGAAGGCATCTTTTCAACTGAGAAACATGGAAGACATCAAATATTGCACTCATCTTAGGAGGAAGTTGTAACTTGTAGGCTGACATTTCCTTTCCGTTCAATAATCTTGTATGGCCCTACATATCTAGGTGCAAGGTTTCTTTTTACTCCAAATCTCTGCACTCCTTTCATGGGTGACACTTTTAAGTACACATAATCTCCCACTTCAAAAGTTAGTGGTTTTCTTCTTTTATCAGCATAACTCTTTTGTCTTGATTGAGCTGCTTTCATATGCTGTTGGATAATGCATACCTGCTCTTCAGCTTCGGTGACAAAGTCAATGCCAAAATATCTTCTTTCTCCAGGCTCAATCCAATTCAAGGAAGTTCTACATTTCCGACCAGTACAAGGCTTCAAAAGGAGCCATCTTGATGCTCGCTTGATAACTGTTGTTGTAGGAAAACTCGGCTAAAGGTAGCCATTTTTCCCTTGAACCCTTAGAAGATATAACACAAGCTCTCAACATGTTTTCTAAGATTTGGTTCACTCGCTCGGTCTGACCCGAAGTTTGTGGATGATATGCTGAACTTCAGATTAGTTTGGTTCCCAAGACCTAGTGCAAGTGTTCCTAGAAACTGAGCTATGAACTATGGGCCCCAATCTGAGATTATGGTCCTTGGTACTCCATGTAGCCTCATGATTTGAGAAACATATAGCTCAGCGTACTTCCCCACGTGATACCTCATGTTAACTAGTACAAAATGTGATGACTTGGTGATGCGATCTACAATGACCCATATGGAATCTTGACCTTGTTGTGTCAGCGGGAGGCCTTTAATAAAGTCCATACATATTTTCTCCCATTTCTAGCCTAGAATAGGCAACGGCTGAAGTAATCCAGCAGATTTCAAATGAACGGCCTTGACTCTACTACAATTATCACACCTAGTGTCGGGTTCATAAACCCTAGGGTCCCTCATGGACTGGCTTCCCAACAAAGGCTCAGCTCAACACACAACTGTTGTGAGCAACGCACAACTCATGGGCTGGCCAAAATACCTTGACTGATAGGCCAGAAGGATGATCTAATCTCCGATCAGAAGGTATGGCTGAGGAGGAACGTCGCCCGCTTCTGAACTCTGGCCCACCTCTCTGACTAAAGCGCTTGCTTCGGTCTCTAGCCCGCCTCTGATCAGTCTTTCCAACCAGGAAGGCCTGGCCAAACACCACTTCTGACTCTAACTCGCTCCTCCAACCTAGTAATGCGCTGAACCCCTACTTACAGCTCAGTCTCCAGGCTAGCGCAATCAGAGCCAACTGGGACCAACTGACCAAGGATAGCCGCTCAGTAAGGGCTAGGAAATGGACAAAGAAAGTAAGGTAGGGTGCACAAATCAAATAGTAATACCAAGGACCATACCCTATACACCTACGGGATAGTACCCTGTGACCTCCCTAGCATGACAGAACGCTAGCAGTGTTGTAGGCACTGACATTTTCCCTACAGTGTTGTTGGCACCATCAACTCCCATACTAGAGAAATATAGTAAGGCTCCCCCCATGTGCCTCTGAGGCATTGACAGTGTTGTGGGCACCGTCATTTACTATGCCAAGCGAACATGGTAAAACCCCCTGCATGCCTCTTGGCATCAATAGTATAGCAGGTACCTGACATTTGCCATACCTGAAGAAGACAATGCAACCTCCCACGTGCATCTGACATTCAACACTATTGTGGCCACCTACCATCATCTTGTACCTACCGGTGTGGGCAGCAAGACTTAGTAGCGAACATACTCCTATCCCTCTCACTTGTAAGGCCATCCCCTTCATCTATAAATGGGGATGCGCTCTCTTCCAATAGATAGGTTGATTCAGATCAATCAGTTCACTAGTTCACAACAATAGAACTGCCAGGTTCAAACCATAAGCACACGCTCGAACATATAGTGCATAGTGGAGCTCCCATCACTCTCGGCCCCTCTAACCAGAGTCTGACCGGACCTCTTGTACCCCCATCTTTCTCCTTCTCATTTGTAACCCCACTGCAAACTTTGAGCACTTAGGGCTCAGGAATAAAGTCACCAATTGACTCAAACTAGGACATAGGGCACGTTGCCTGAACCAGTATAAACCCTATGTCATTGAGTGCTAGGCCACCTCTGATCACAATGTACATCAAAACTACAAATATTTACATGTTGGTCAGTTTCTGCACCGATAGTTTGCGCCAGTCATGGGGAAGACGCTGTATGTTCAACACTTTTTGGTCATCAGATGGCCCACTTTTCTGCCACCTTCACCATGGCGGGCTCAAGCGATACAACTCGCTTCGACTCACTAGAGTTTCCCATGCTCCCACCTGTTGGGATGTGGGTTCTACCCATCTTTGAGCCATCCCAGGATTTCCTCTTTAGAAGCCTGGACTTCATCACCGATCAGCTCGGCATACTACACCTCCATGAGGAGGCACTCGTTCCGGTGCTCATCGGAGGGGCGCCCTCCATCAGCTCTGGAATGCATGATGACTTCAATGATGAGGCACCTATGCTTCATTCTAAGCAAACTCTCCGCTCAAACCCCGCTGTGAGTAATGTACATACTATCATTTACTCTCTATTTACTATCTCCCGTTGATTATCCGGAGGGGCCATAATGTCTGCACCACGAACACTGTACAATTGGTTCCCCTACGGCCTCGTGTCCCCCACTGATGCGTGCGCTCGGGGGCTCCAAAGGACGCTGGCGCCGCCCCCTCTGATGTCCGAATTTATGGGAATGGTGAGCTATGGTCCTACCACTTTCCACAAACTCTAGGATGATGAGGTTGAGAGTGACGGCTCCACCATCAGTGACGTGGCACCTAGCCACTGTCTATCCTCAGGCTAGCTAGAATATTGCTACTGCGATAATGCTTTTGTGCAGCATTCCCGAGCCCATCTACCCCTAGGAGCGGGCAGTCTACTGGAATCTCCGGGCACTGGTAGAAGCCACCACCGTTCAACAGACAGAAAGCTCCGTATCATGACTCCGACACACGCCCTCTCTCCCCACTGGGGGAGTGGGGATGCACTAGATGGATCGCTCCATCCGCTCACTGCTACAGCCACCAAGCATGGCTTGGGAGGCAGCGACTACACCACGGTCCGACCTAGCGCCTGCTCCGCACCGACCACCAGTACGCGAGTGTCCCGGTTCACACCAAGATGCTCATAGCGTCATCAGCAAATGGCATCAGGCCCGGCATGATGATGTTCACCGAGCGGTGGTGAGGGCAAGCGACACGGGCCTCGGCCGAACCATCGAGGGGAGCGGTGAAACGCGCCCTAGGCATGGTCGCTGGCCAGACGACCGAAGTCCCAGCCCCAAGGGCTTAGGACCATGGGCATTTGGCCAGCGTATCTAGAGAGCACCATTCCCGTAGCATTTTCGACCACCCACCAATATAGCCAAGTACACTAGGGAGACGAACCCTGGTATTTGGCTTGAAGATTTTTGGCTCTCCTACCAAGCTAGAGGGGTGGATGATGACCTTTTCATCATTCAATATCTCCCCATCTACATGGAGGAACATGTTCAGGCGTGGCTCGAATTCCTCTTGCATGATAGCATCCATGACTAGGCGAGCCTCAAGAGGGTCTTCGTCAGAAATTTCTAGGGGACGTATGTCTGCCCTAGTAACTCCTAGGACCTTAAGAGCTACCAGTAGGAGCCCAGCGAGTCCCTATAGGATTATATCCGTAGGTTCTCCCAATGATGCAACTCCCTCCCTGATGTCATCGACACAGACATCATCAGCGCATTCCTCTCCAGGGATGACCTACGAGTCCCCGATCCACAAGCTTGGCTGCCTGAAGCCCCATACCACCCACGACCTGCTCGACGTCGCCACTAACCATGCCTCTAGCGAGGAGGCAATTAGAGTGGTCTTCAACAAAGGCCAGGACAAAGGCAAGGCCAAATGCACAGACCAAGACAAGGGCCCCTCCGCACAGAGGGGCAAGAAGAACAAAAAGGATCGGCGTGGACCGGACAACACCACGTTGGTCACCGTAGCTGATCGCATGAGCAAGCAGCCCCAACTAGGGCCTGCCTGATCACTTCAACAAGCTCATGGACAGCCCATGCACCAACCACGCTTACCCTATCAAACACCTCTACAAGGACTGTGAGCTCCTCAAACGTTTCCTCTGATAGGCCGGTGGGCCAAAAGAGGGAGACGACAAAGAGGCGGCAGCCAAGCAAGGATGCGCAGTGGGCAAGGATGGAGACTGACTTCCCCAACCCTGAGGAATGCATCATGATATTCAGTGGATCTGACGCCATCTGGTCCAAACAGCCAGCATAAGGTGCGCTATAGGGAGGCATGCGCCGCCGAGACAGCCAGTCCCCTCCTTCCTCAGCTGGTTGGAATCGCCGATCACCTTCGATTAGAGGGACCATCCCTCCCACGTCATGAGATCAGGATGATACCTGCTCATCATTGATCCCATCATCTGCAAGAAGCGCCTCACTAAGGTGCTGTTGGACAGAGGTAGTGGCCTCAACATCCTCTACATCGACACCCTCGATGCCATGCGCATCCCTCGGTTAGAACTCCGCCTAGCAGGATCTCCCTTCCACATGGGGTGATCTTGGGAGCACAGGCATACCCACTTGGGCAGATCGACCTGCCCTGTCACATGTTGGCAACTGAGCTAACTTCTGCTTGGAGGTCCTCACCTTTGAAGTGGTGGACTTCCTAGGGTCCTACCACACCATCTTGGGGTGGCCATGCTACGCAAAATTTAGGGCAATCCCCAACTACACCTACCTCAAGCTGAAGATGCCAGGACCGAACGATGTCATCACCATGAGCAGTGCCTTCTCACATGCCTTCACATGTGACCGCGAGCATTTTGAGCTCACCACCGCTGTCATCAACTCGTCTGAGCTCCCATGGCTCGGGGAGTCATCGACCCCAATAGTCCCAGACTGCAACAAACCAACCTCCTCGATGGCCTTCCACCTGCTTGAGGAAACCAAGGCGGTGGGAATTGACCCCACCAACCCAACCAAGATGGTGTGGATCGGGACCTAGCTCTCAGCCAAATAGGAATGAGAGCTCATCGACTTCATGCACGCCAATCGCAATGTTTTCACATGGAAGCCATCTGACATGCTAGGCATACCATGGGATGTCGCTGAGTATGCACTATGCCTCATTCTAGAATCGAAGCCTGGTAAGCAATGCCTATGCCGCTTCGACGATGAGAGGCGTAGGGCCATAGGTGAAGAGATCGCCAAACTCCTGGCAGCTGGATTCATTAGAGTGGTATTCGACTCTGACTGGCTTGCCAATCCTGTTCTTGTTAAGAAGAAGACTAGGAAATGGAGAATGTGCATTGATTATACTAGCCTCAACAAGGTGTGTCCAAAGGATCATTTTCCATTGCCGTGCATAGACCAGATAGTCAACTCCACCTTGGGTTGTGAGATCCTCTCCTTTTTGGATGCCTACTTGGAAGAGTCCGATCAGCTCGCAACCTCATTCAGCACCCTATATGGTTCGTACTGCTACATAACCATACCTTTTGGCCTGAAGAATGCTGGCGCCACCTATCAAAGGTGCATGCAGTAATGCTTCGCCGACCAAATTGACCCGCTCGATCAGCCTGATTAAGCCAAACGGCCAAAACCAACGATCGCCGTCTATGTTGATGACATAGTTGTGACAGAACCGCCCAATTTATACAAGATCAAGTACGACTGTCCCCGCTAACACGTTGACACACACATACTTTCACTCATATAAACCCGGTAGTCCGCCGAGTGTCCCAAAAGACCTCGATAAATCAACATCACAACCAAGATCGCGTGATTAAGCAAATACACATCACATACACAGGGTTGCAGCGGAAATAATATTACAAATGGGTTCACAAATAATAGTACAAGTTTGGGTTTCAAAACCGATTAGTGAAAACAACATAGCTTTCAAAAGATTACATTAATATATGTTCCAAATACATTGCTAGCATAAGTGACATCCTCAGCCAAAAGCATATAGATGAGAAGTAAATATAGAATCACCGAGCCCACCGGCGGTTAGCTACCATCTTCAACAGGCCGAGAACTCCACCTGCAACATGGTGGGATAAACCCTTGAGTACTCGAATGTACTCAGCCAGACTTACCTGTCATAAACCAGAAATAAAGTGACACCAAGGATTATGCAAGGCTTTATTAGTGGATCTAGCTGGACAACCTTTTTGCATAAATGCTTGAGTAAGCATTAGCATTATTCACCTGTACTAGTAGTGACTTTTAGCCATTACCTACCATCTATATTAGCACCTGTACTAATCAATCACTTAATTAAGTTGCAAACAATAATAACCATATCAGGTATTTCATGGCTCATTATCATTATCATCATCATCATCATTTAACCATATCTTTAAATTTAGTGAATCTACATTGCCACTGCTCAGTCAAGTTCTCACTATCCGAGAGAGACTGGTGATTCAAATCAATTCCTATCCAGCTAGAGGGGTATTCCTAACACAAACCTATGCTTCCCCCGTTAGGGTCGCAAACAAGTCACCTTTGGTACAATTCAGGAGTCGTGAGTCTGATCAGTGCCACAAAATCAGAGAACCACTCTGTCATGAGTGCTTGGTGACTTAACCCACCCTTGGGCTTATGCCAATGGCTCTCTGCACACATCCTTACTTCCATCTAGATTGTGGACCCCTGCTCGTGTCCTCGGCCTGAATCGAGCTACTATGCTTCAGCGGTCGGAACGAGTTATCTGGCTAGCTAAATGTTAGGCTGCTGTTCAACATGACATAAGGACGTATAGCGTATCGGTCCTTAAACAACACAGGTGGTGATAGATTCACACCCAAGACCTCCATGCCTTGTTGCTGCACTACCATCATCCCGTCCTAGTCTCTTTTTCATTATTAACACATGGTTCTTTTCCATGATAGCAAATATAGCCAACCGTGACCAGAGCTCATCCTATATCTCGCAGGTGACAGGAAATCACCCGACTTCTACTGGTCTAAGCATAGCTAAGCATCATTCAATCCTACACTTAATCATGATTCACTAGGATTTTATCTGGACAAGGTAAGGATATAATGCAACAATTGGTTCCAACCAATTCCTATACTTAATGAATCATCAACAATAAAAGATACTCAAGATATTTGTAAAAACATGGGAGACTTAGAATGCTCCTGGGGCTTGCCTGGGATCCGACACAAGTCAGTTCAGTTAGCTCGCACCGTCTTGGTGACATCTCCGGTCCTAGCACTTGCTTAGTCCTTCCATCTTCGGGATAGATCCACCTAAACCTAATCTTCGAGTTCGGCTCCACATCACATCCTTCACGTAGTTCATCTAGCGTACCTAAATGAGATGCAAGATGCATGTATATGAATGTGATGAATGGTAACACAAGATGCATCACATAAGCATTCAAGACAAACACAAGATTATGCAAGACATAGACACCAATAGCTATTTAACTAACATCGCACAACTAACTATAGAGAGCAAGCACATCAAGCATGACACAAGTTTAACAAGGTCACAAGTATCATAACTTGACCATCAACAAGGGCATAAGCCACACTTAGCAACACATGGAGTAAACAACCACAACTAGCATATGTCTATTTCTGGACTGGAAACAACAGCTTCATGTTTGGATCACAACTAGAGTTATACAAATCCAATAGCCATGCAACAAGACATTCTGGAAAGCTTATGAATTTTTCTACAATTCATCTTTAATCATCTTAGCATGATTCTCAAGTTAAGTGGGTCGAAATTACATATTTACAGAAACTGGTCTAAACAAGACAGAGAGCAATCAATTCTGTAACCCAACTTTAAACAGCTGTAACTCTTAAACTACTTGGCCAAATAACACCAAATTTTAACATAAGCTAGATACATGAATTATCTACAACTTTTGTATAAACAAGTTTCACAACAAAGCACATTATCATGAAGAACTTTGCTAAGTTCCCAGATCTGTCCATAAACCACATCGGCAAGAAAATAATTATTAACTTATGTTGCAAACATATAATTGGGCAAAAACAACTTTACCAACATTTCACACATGAACTAAAGAACACCAGAAAGCATGGTGCTCACCTCTAAATAAATTTTCTTAAAGCATTTCTTAATTTATTTAGACATCAAGGTGTACTTATGAACATATACAAAAAATGTACAATAAATTCTACAAAAATTACAGTAGCTCACATATCCTCTCAGTAGTCTACTATACAATTTTCATAATATTTGCATAAGTACAGCTTCCTCTATGAAAAAGACAATTTGCTATTGCAAGAAATCATGTGAGAGCGAGATAAACCAATAACTCACTCATACTTCATCCAATACTCATGAAATTTTTTACCACACATCAACTATCACATGAGTAGCATGTCCACAAAAATTTCACTTCATTTGGAGCTCTAGATTTGCAGTTATGGAAAATAACAAATTCAACTAGCATTACAACCTTCACTGCACAAATCTATTTTTTGCAGCTAAAACTTTACTAAAACATGCCATATTATAGATCTACTGCATAGACAATTTCACAAGGATTCCAAAAAGTCCTCATTTGCTATTTTACAAATTTTCTATGAATTACTATGAATTTCCAAAATTCAGCAAATTTCCTAGAAAAAGGTCCTTAACATCACTATCCATTTGAGTCACAGACTATGCAATTAGGTCCCTCCCTTTCTTCAAATTCTTGCACGAAGTCCTTGACAGTGGATTTGTAGCAGAGGATGTTCTGGAGCTCGCCAGTTTCGGCCGGCAAGGACTGGCGCCGGTGGCGAGCTGCAAGGCCGCGGCAAGCCCTAGCCTACGCACACTCGCACAGGGCTTTGGCTTGGCCTGGGAAGGTCCAGCCACATGCGACCACGGCGCCGGCAAACTGAGTAGGCGGGGGGGGGGGGGTTGAGCTCTAGGGCTTGGTTGGCTTGCTACGAAGGAGGGCCGTGGCCGCACTGTGGTTAAGGCTCTGCTGTACATGGCTGTGCGGTGATTGGCTCTGAGGACGGAGAAGGGAGCGAGCTCTGCCGGCCTTCTGTGGTGGCTGCGAACGCGCGCAGCAGCAGAGCGAGAGGGAGAGCGCAAGGGAAGGCGAGAGGGAATGGGAGAAGTGACCGCAACAGTCTGCTGCATCCAAAAGAGGAGAAACGTGAGCACATGGAGGCATGGGCACATGTCGGCAATGGTGGGACACGAGCGCCCGCATGGCTGCCACGCACAGGCCACGCGGCATCCTTTGGGGCATTTCCACAAACACCTGGTGGGCGACGTAGTGGCCGGCGTGGAACACGTCTTTGGGATGTCTACTACCCGAATTTGACAATGGCCCCAAAACAAAGTTTGCTTCTTTCCTGATGCTCTACATTTCTTATTTAAGGAGCCAAGTCATTAGAGCTTTGGATCAATAGGTAATTAGGCTCCAAAGTGATAGTGTCAATGTATTGACAACGACAAACAAAAATCCAAATTGATGGTCCAAACTAACTCAAACGAGTGCCATCTTTTTACATGCTCTTATCCATCATGTACACTCCAACTTTTATCTTTGGACCAAATCAAGTTGCTTAGCAAAATTTGGAGGAGGCGAGATGTCATTGTCGACGTCGGTGAATTCCGGACTGCAAACACTGTCGGGTTGATTTCAGCTTTTCTATTAGACTTTGAGCCTTGTTTTGATCCATTTTGAAACCAAATCATGACTTGGTATTTTAACAAAGTTTGTTATAATCAAACTTTTATTCAACTTTCATTTTTGGTCAAACCTCATATCTAGTCCAGAAGTCAACTTTATTTCTCAGTCAACTGCAAAGCCCTTTTTGCTATAGAATCTAGGGTTTCCATTATTTTTGGATATTTTCTCCACCTTTGCTCAACACGAACCCTTCATAACTTTTGTTGTAGAGTTCAATTAGAGTCATTTGGGCAAGGTTTCAAGGTTTGGTTGACGATCGAGAATTCCATTCACATTATAAAACAATTCAAGCAAGGACATAACTTGTCATTTCATGTGACTTCTTGATTCCAAACTTCACGAAACTTTTCCATGGATCAATATAGATGGATATTGATGTGAGACACATGAAAGAAGTACATCCAACATTACTCAAGCATACTTTTTGGAAAGGGCAACATGTGTGCATGGTCCAAGTTTAAGTGCTGGCTCATTTTCATATGTTTGATCTAACATCTCCATCACCACTTAACATGTCATGGTTGAGCTCAACTGGTAACAAACACCTAGGGGTGTTACAATAGTGGTCAAAACGGCTCAAGCCTGTGACCTGATCACAAACTTGGCCACAACATTAGTGAACCTCCAAAGGTTCAACATCAGACTGAATCTCGAGAAATGTGTTTTTGGGGTTCCAAAGCGGAAGCTGCTAGGATTCATTGTGTCCGAGAGTGGCATCGAGGCCAACCCTGAAAAGATCACTGCCATATCTAACATGGGACCTATACGCAATGTCAAGGGCATGCAAAGGATTATCAGCTATCTGGCTGCCCTAAGCTGATTCATCTCCTAGCTCGGCGAATGGGGTATGCCACTCTACAAGCTCCTCAAAAAGACAACGCCTTCGTCGGGACTAAGGAAGCTCAGTAGGCTCTCAAGAGCCTCGAAGCATCCTTGACATTGGCCCTAATCTTTGTCCGCTCCTGAACTGGGGAGAACCCCTCCTCCTCTACATTGCGGCGAGCAACCATGTGGTGAGCGCCACCCTGGTCATTGAAAGAGAGGAGCTAGGACACCACCTTAAAGTCCTAGCGCCCCATATACTTCATCAGGGAGGTACTCACTGACCCCAAGGTCCTAGTACCCCTAGGTGTAGAAACTCCTATACGCCATGCTGATGGTGACCTGGAAGCTCCTACACTACTTCACCAACCATGGAGTCACGGTCATCACTTCATACCCATTCGGAGACATCGTCTGCAACCGTGACACCACGGGATGGATCTCCAAGTGGGCACTTGAACTCATGGGCCATGATATCAGGTATATCCCTTGTACCACCATTAAGTCTCTTGCTGTCATGGATTTTGTTGCCGAATGGATGGAGGTCCAGCTACCGACCTGAGATGTCACCCACGAGTACTAGACAATGTACTTCGATGGGTCTGTCATGGCGCCTAGCTCAGGGGCTGGAGTGGTTCTGATCTCCCTAGATGGGAGTAGGCTTCGTTATGCCATCCGCCTCCACTTTTAGCCTCAAACAACGCTATGGAGTATGAGGCCCTGATCAATAGACTCCGCATTGCCATCGAACTTGCTGCTACATGACTCTACATTCACGATGACTCAGAGTTGGTCGTCGATCAGGTCATGAAGGAGTCCTCCTACAAAATCCCCCTCATGGTAGCATACTGCCAAGAGGTGTGCAAGCTTGAGGACAAATTCTAGGGAATCGAGCTACATCACGTCCCCCGAAAGGACAACGATGTCGCTGATTTCCTTGCAAAATTGGCCGCCAGGCAAGATCCGTCTCCAAGTGGGATCTTCATCAATGACCTCCATGAGCCATCCGCCCTGCATCCTAGAAGGTCCAATCTAGACACACCCCAACACCAAGCCAGTGCTCGGGGGCTCACACCCTGATGCCAAGCCAGCACCTAGGGGCTCTGACCCTAGTGCCTCTATGATGATGTCACCCTCTAACGTCACTGTATTGGCACTCAATCAAACTGACTAGCGAGCACCACTACTCACCTACCTCCTCGAGGAGGTTCTCTTGCCCAAAAGGATTGAAGCCTGATGGATTGCTTGATGCGCTAAGACCTTCATCGCGCTTGGTGACAAACTCTACAAATGGAGTCCATCGGGGGTGCTCATGAAGTGCATCCCCACCAACCAAGGGAAATAGCTCCTCCTCGAGGTCCATGCCGGTATTTGTAGACATCACATGGCCCCAAGGTCGCTGGTCGAAAAAAGCCTTTCACCAAGGTTTTTACTAGCCCACCGCACTATGAGATGCAGAGGAGGTTGTCCGTAGGTGTGAGGGATGCCAATTCTATGCTCGGCAAACTCATTTGCCATCATAGGAGCTTCAAACCATCCCCATCTCCTGGCCATTCATAGACTAGGGGCCTCGACATGGTAGGACCCCTCAAAAAGGGCCTAGGGTGGCTTCACTCACCTACTCATAGCAGTCGACAAGTTCACCAAGTGGATAGAGGCCAAGTCCATCACCAACATCCGCTCGGAAGAGGCGGTCAAACTCTTCCTCGACATCATCTATTGGTTCGGCATTCCTAACTGCATCATCACCGACCATGGGACTAATTTCACTAGAAAGAAGTTCCTAGACTTCAGTGATGGATACGACATTAGGATCGACTAGGGCTCGGTCGGACACCCACGTACTAACGGTTAGGTCAAGCAGTGCCAATGGCATGGTCCTCCATTGACTCAAGTCATGCATCTTCGACTGAACTCAACAAGTACACTGAGTGATGTGTTGCAGAGGTCCCTGTGATCCTCTGGAGCCTAAGAACGACCCCAAACCGATCCATGGGGTTCACACCCTTCTTCCTGGCCTACGAAGCTAAAGTAGTGCTACCCTCTGACCTCGACCACGGCGCCCCAAGAGTGAAGGTTTTCGACCATGACCAAGCCACAGAGGCTCAGCAAGACATAGTCGACCTGCTAAAGGAAGCCTATAAGACAACCATCATCTGCTCCGCTCACTACCAGTAAACTCTTCGTAGGTACCATGAAAGGAAGATCAGGGCGGGGATCCTCGAAGTCGGTGATCTTATGCTCCGGAGGACCCATTCAACAAAGGAAAAACACAAACTCTCTCCACCATGGGAAGAACCCTATATGGTAACCGAAGTGATCCAATCAGGCGCCTACCGACTGGAGGACGACAACGACAATGTTCTCACCAACACTTGGAACATTGAACAGCTATGTCGTTTTTCCCTTAAATTTAGTCTTACCACTTTTTAGTTAACACTCGCTCCTGTAAAGCACCCTAGCTCGAACATTTTCAGCCAGGGTCGCTCGGGGGCACCATGAGGGTACAATACTAAATACTACCTCTCTTTTTTTGCAATGACATGGTAAAAACTTTTTACCTGAACAAAAGGGCATTCCATTCCTTTGATTACCCTACATGACTTTGTTCTTACTCCCAACCGAATGCACCCCGCCACGACCTACGGTTATGAGCAACCGAGCCCTATAGGCCATGCCTAGGTTCTTAAAAGCTGTAGCCTATGGAATGAATGGGCAGGTGTGAAAAAGAAAGGATAAAAACAAAGCTATGCTAGGATAAAAAACAAGGGATGGATAGTGATTCTATCACAAAAATAGAACTAATGCATTCATTGATACAAACAACTATTGACACAAGGGGCTCCCCCATGAACTTAATGATTACATTTGCTGACTTCTTCTACTCCAAATACTACTATGGCCACTCGGTGGCATCAGTTGATGCCAAAGGAGAAGCCACAGCACATACCACCGGACATGACCCCATCCATTTCCACTCCCTCAACTTCGACGAGTGCAACGGGTACCTCAAAGACCCCATCCGTTTTGGCTCCCTTGACTTCAATGAGCGCAATGGGTACCTCAAGGATGTGGCACCCATAGATGCTCAGCAGAGGAGCATGGAGCTCCTGACCTTCTCATGCAGTCAAGGCAGCTCCTAGGTAGGGACGCTATCCGCTGAGGTATGGCAACTGTGGATGGAAGATATCTCATCAAACTTTATGAACTGGCCAACCTGAGCAACTATAGGCACAGATCCACTAGCACGATCCTAGACAACTTCCCCTTCGACAAGGCTCGCTCGGTGAGCATCCACCAGAAAGAGACCACACACGGCTCCATCCCAAAAAAGGCCTCACAGATAAATCCAGCACGCCACCTCCTTCGACAGAAGCCGCCCCTTCTCAGGCAAAGATGACTAGCACCACCTTAGGCAACCTCCAGCTTGACATTGTGCTCTAGATTTACTGAAGGGATTTGTGAGTCCTCCCCCTCGCTTACCCTCTCTCTCACTAAGGAACCACTATGGCATACAGGCACTCTCAGGCGAGGAGGAAGGAGGAGAGGCAATAGTTGGAGAATAGGCAAAGGACTACGATGAGAAGCCCTCTCCCTTCCCCTATTTAAGGTAGGAAACATGGTAGCTAAAGAAGGGCAAAAGATCAGAGCGAAAACCTCTCTCCCTTTCCCCATTCAATGCAGGATGGGAAACGATGGGACGCGCCCTGACCGATGGGACACACACTGACCGATGGAACGATGCCTGGTCAGACAGAACAACAGCCTAGTTAGATAGGATGTGGCCTGGGTAATGGCCCACCACTACCGCACGCTGGGCGCAAGAACTAAAGCACCACCACGTGCAGGCGGCTCTTCGCCTCTCCAGGTAGGACTTGGAAAAACCCAAGCAATAGGATCTCTGCCAGGAGAGACCATTAGGGTTCCTAAGTCAATCGAACGGCTTAGGAAAACACCGAGAGACAGGTAAGGAGCAAAGGGATGCCCCATGTAGGCCATGCCGACTCCATCACAAACGACGAGCACGGGTCCTGGTCGGACATTTCCGATTGGAGCTCTTCAAACCCCATCACTTGAGTCATCAAGGTAACACTACCAACCCCCGCTATTTCTTCATATAATCATTCATACATTCATACATGCCTTCATTCCATACACTTGTGCTCCTCGGACGATTTGGGCCCTAAATCGTTCGAGGGCTCAGGGACTAAGGTATTGCACATGTAGCTAAATGCATCACAACGCTCCATGTTGCATCACAAAGCAGTAGTTGCCTCATTCAACATGAGCAACGACCAATCGGGGTCGAAGGCTGGCCCACAAAGGGCTCGAGGCCGCCTTGCATCAAATAGAGCCAGGGGAGAAAACACAGATCAGCCCCATGCGGCCCTCACCCAGTCTGCCCCAAAGTGGATAGGGTCATCTCAACCTTCTCGTTCGATCCTAAACCTCTCGCCAAGCCCATAGAATCTCCATTGAGGGGAGGCCTGCGGGCCACCTAGGTCGGTCTCTAGAATGACCCAGACATCTACCGAGTTGTAGGTAAAGGAGTAGTGGAATGTCACAAGATGGCTATGCCAACCTCCTCATGAATGACAGACCCAGATTCCGCTCGATCATGCCTGTTAGCGAGCTCACCGAGCACGTTACTCGAGCCCAAGTGATCAAGGCGAGCGATAAAACATAGCCCCTCCGCTTGTGAGAAACTGAGGATGGGGTAACACACAAAACTAAAAATCGACCCCTACCAAGCCCAGTGGGGCTCAGGGGCTCAAGACACCAAAAAACACATGGGTCTGCGACCCCGAACTCACCCCATTCCTCGGCTATGCCTACACACCAACATACGGGTATGCGACCCCAAACTTGCCCCATTCCTTGGCTATGCCTGCACACCAACACATGGGTCTATGACCCCAAACTCACCCCATCCCTAAACTAACTGTCCTTGGCTATGTGGGTTGCACTGACACCAGGATCCATGACTCTGACTCACCTGATCCAACGGCGTGCATCGACGCCAGGATCCGCGAGCTCTGACTCATCTGATCCCTAAACTAAACTGCCTTGGCTGCACAAACTGCACTGATGCCAGGATCCATGACTCCAACTCACTTGATCCCATGGCACACCGATGCTAGGAGCCATGACTCTAACTCGCTCGATCCCCCGGCACGCACCGACGCCAAGATCCACGAGCTCCATCTCGCTCGATCCCTAAAACTAATTGACTCGACTAAAATACACGCACACAGACCCGCTGACAAAACCCCCCTAGGCGATCCTACCTAAATCACCTGGGGGCTCAGGGGGCTACACCCGCGGGTGCGCTCACGTGCACCCACTGAAAAAATGAAACCTCCCCCACTGGCAACACAAAAACCCCCCCTAGACAATTTTGCCCGAATCACCTGGGGGCTCAGGGCCTACACCCGTGGGTGTGCTCATGCGCACTCGTTATCAAGACAAAAATCCCCTAGACGATTCTACCTAAATCGCCCAAGGGCTCGGGGGCTCCTATCGGCTTCACAAACCTAGGGTCCCTCATGGACTGGCTTCCCAACAAAGGCTTGGCCCAACACACAACATTGCAAGCAACATGGAACTCATGGGCCAGCCCAAATACCTAGACGATAGGCTAGAAGGACGATCCAATCTCCGACCGGATGGCCTGGCCGAGGAGGAATGGCGCCCGCTTCCGACTCCGGCCCACCTCTCCGACTAGAGCGCTCGCTTTGGTCTCCAGCCTACCTCCGGACGGGCTTTTTGACTGGAAGGTCAGGCCAAACACCACTTTCGACTCCAACCCACTTCTCCGACTGGGAATGCACCGAACCCCTGCTTATAGCTCCTCTCCGGCTAGCGCAATCAAAGCCAACTGGGACCAACCGACCGGGGACACTTGCTCGGTAAGAACTAGGAAACAAACGGAGAAAGTAAGGTAGGGCGCACAAGTCAAATAGGAATACCAAGGACCATACCCTATACACCTACAGGATAGTACCCTGTGACCTCCCTGGCATGACAGAACGCAAGCAGTGTTGTAGGCACCGACATTTTCCCCACAGTGTTGTGGGTGCCATCAACTCCCATACCAGACAAATACGGTAAGGCCCCCCCATGTGCCTCTGAGGCATCAGCAATGTTGTGGGCACTGGCATTTACCATGCTAGGTGAACATGGTGAAACCCCCTACATGCCTCTCAGCATCAATAGTATAGCAGGTACAGACATCTGCCATACCTGAAGAAGACGACACAACCTCCCACGTGCATCTAACATTCAACCGTATTGTGGGCACCTACCATCATCTTGTACCCGCCGGCATGGGAAGCAAGACTTAGCAGTGAACATACTCCCTCCCTCTCACTTGTAAGGCCATCCCCTTCATCTATAAAAGGGGATGCGCTCTCTTCCAATAGATAGGTTGATTTAGATCGATCAGTTCACTAGTTCACAACAACAAAACCTGCCTAGGTTCAAACCGCAAGCACATGCTCGAACACATAGCTCATAACAGAGCTCCCGTCACTCTTAGCCCCTTTGACTAGAGTCTGACCGGACCTCTTGTACCCCCCATCTTTCTCCTTCTTGTTTGTAACCCCACTACAATCTTTGAGCACCTAGGCTCAGTAATAAAGTCTCCAACCGACTCAAACTACACGTAGGGCACGCTTGCCTAAACTAGTATAAACCCTATGTCATTGAGTGCTAGGCCACCTCCGATCATAACGTACGGCAAAACTATAAATATTTACGTGTTGGTCACTTTCTGCACTGACACCTAGCGACATTGGTGGCGATCTCTTTCTTCATCTTGGTCCACCAAAAATGGGTTTTCAAATCTTGATACATTTTGCTACAACCCGGATGGATAGACAACTTTGATGAATGAGCTTCATCTAAAATTTGATTTCTAAGCTCATGGTCTTTCAGTACCACAAGTCAGTCCTCAAACCATAGCACACCTCTTTCATCCAACCTAAAATATTTGGTTTCTTGTTCTTTCATCTTTCACTTGATGTGAAATACACCTACATCTATCTTATGTAGTTCTATGATTTTGCTCTCAAGTGAGCAACTGACAGTGATATTGTGCAGCACAACAAGATGTAACAAATTAAATCCATCTTCCAACAAGGCTTCCAAAGTGTTGTAATGAGAATTTTGACTAAGTGCATCTGCTACAACATTAGCTTTCCCTAGATGGTAGTGCACTTCCAAATTGTAGTCCTTGATCAGCTCTAACCATCTTCACTGCCTCATGTTCAGCTCAGGTTGAGTGAAGATATATTTGAGACTTTTATGGTCAGTATATATGTGACATATGTTTCCCAACAAATAATGTCTCCATATCTTCAACACATGAACAACTACTGCAAGCTCTAAATCATGTGTAGGATAATTAACTTCATGCTTTCTCAACTATCGAGAAGCATAGGCAATAACCTTGACCTTCTTGCATGAGCACACACCCCAAACCTATACCCGATGCATCACAAAACACATCGAAAGGCTTTTCAATGTCGGGTTGTGCTAAAATCGGAGCTATAGTTAACAAGGTCCTTAGGGTGTGAAAAGCAGCTTCACACTCCACCATCTAATTGAACTTTTCATCTTTTTGAAGTAGTCTGGTCATGGCCTTAGCTATCTTGGAGAAATCTAGAATGAAACTGACGATAGTAACCTGCTAGCCCTAGAAAACTCCAAACTTCATGAACCGAAGTTAGGGCCTTCCAATCTATGACCTGTTGTACTTTAGATGGGTCTACAGAAATTCCATCTTTAGATAAGATGTGACCCAAGATAGGTACTTTACTCAACCTGAATTCACACTTGCTAAACTTAGCATATAACTTATGTTCCCTCAATCTGGACAAAACAACTCTCAGATGCTCTACATGGTTTGCCTCATTCTCTGAATAAATCAAGATATCATCGATAAACACAACCACGAACTTGTCGAGCTCAGACATGAATACCTGAATTCATCAAGTACATGAAGTAGGCTAGGAGCATTTGTCAGTCTAAAAGATATGACCAAATACTCGTACAAGCCATACCAAGTGGAGAAAGCTATTTTAGGTATATCCTTTGGCCTGATTTTAATTGGATGATAGCCTGACCTCAAGTCAATCTTAGAGAATACCTTTGCTTTTGCCAACTGATCGAACAAGATATCGATACGGGCAAAGGATACTTGTTCTTAATGGTCACAACATTTAGCGACCTATAATCCACACACATTCTCAAGGACTTGTCCTTCTTCTTTACAAATAAAGCTAGACATCCCCATGGAGACAAACTAGGTTGAATGAGACATTTGTCCAATAGTTCTTGTAACTAAATTTTAAGTTTAGCTAACTCATTTGGTGGCATTCCTATAGGGTCTTCTTGAGATAGGTGCCAGTACCTGACACTAACTGGATCCTAAATTCACATCCCTATTAGGCGGTAAACCCAACAACTCATCTAGGAAATACATCAAGAAACTCACAAACCACTGGAATATCATAAAGGGTAGTGGCTTGGATAGCACAAGACAAGTTTTGGAGATCAAAACTTTGGGGAAGTGGTACTAGAAAAGCATTACCTCCCTTTGGTTCTCTCAACATAATTGTCCTAGTGCTAGTGTCAATGAGAACCCCATGATCGCTCATCCATTTCATGCCTAAGATCACATCTATGGCTAATCTGAGCAATACTATTAGATCCACTATGTACTCCCTCTCTTGTATAGAGATGAGCACATCCCTGACTATCTAATTTGTAGAGATAGTAGCCCTAGCTAAACTTATACTATAACCACCCTTGTTTACCTCAATTATTTTCTGAATCATACTTAGATGCAATTGCTTGGCTAATAAATGAATGAGAAGCTCCAAAATCAAATAAAATAATGGTAGGATGTTTGTTAACAAGAAACATACCAGGTGGTGACAACTTCTCCCATAGGAACTTCTTCAACAACTGTGTAATGCATGTATCTAGGACATGCTTTAGGATTGACCTGCTTCTAATTACCCTAGTTTTGATTACTATTCTTCTTGGGATGGGGGCACTCCTTGGCCCAATGGCCCAATTGATTATAGGTGAAGCATGGTTGATTGCTCTTTGGTCCTACTGAGCTTCCTTGCCCTCTATTTCCCTTAGGTAGGGTAATGGTGAACGCCCTATGGAATGTCTTCTAGGGGGCGATTGGCTTGAGATTTTGGTGGAGGAGGCCTAAACTTAGGCGCTAGGTGGACAAAACTATGGCCTAGCCACCACTAGAGCTCTAGGACTGGGAAGATCCTGAGGTGCCTAACTCAGCTGCTATTTTATGGACCCTTCGCTGCTGCGTGCAAATTGTTCTATTTCTCCTAGGTTAGGGCATCACTAATGAACTAATTATATGTGGTACACCTCGAGTTGGCCATAGGTCTTCATTAGCTTGGTACCAAGGCCTCTCTTGAAGCTTTCTATTTTCTTCTCCTCCATATCGATGAACCCTGGGGCATAATGGGACAAATTGTTGAAGGCATGCATGTACTCGGTAAGGGTCTTGGTCCCTTGTGTGAGTCGCATGAACTCGGTAGCTTTCATAGGCATTAGCCCTAGGAGAATGTGATGTCCCCTAAAGGCTAACTTGAACTGCTCCCATGTGACCTATGAGTTGGTAGGTAGAGAGGATAGGAAATGGGTCCACCATATCCTAGCTGGTCTCTATAGTTGATGGGACACATATTCTGCCTTCTAATGCTTAGTAACCCTCAATAGATGGAACTTTTGCTTGATTGTGTTTAGCTATTCATCTGCCTAGAGCGGTTCTTTAGCCACTTTGAAGATAGGAGGCATGGTGTCTTGGAAATCCTTGAAAGAGCTATATTGATTTGGCTCAGGTCCCTTGATGTTGCTGATGGGTGTGAGCTGGTGTTCTACTGCAATGAGGCGCAGTGTATCCTCCATGGCTCTCTGACTACCTAGGAACTATGCAAAGAATTCATTTGTCGACAGTTGACTGGTGGTGGTGGTAAGTCACCATCGTTGCCACCTTGGATGGTGCCTGGCTCTAGCATGAGTGCGAGTCATCTGCAAAGTTGCAACAATAAGTAATTATTGGATGATGTCAAGAGATTGTAGATGAATTGTGTAATCATGCCAAACTAAAATTACTGGAGAGAATCTTAAATTCATGCAATAAAATAGAGGCATAATAATTCATTCTCGCAACATGACATCACCAATTTGATCACTTATCATGCTCGCAGCACATTAACATGCATGTCATAATCCACCAGTAAAACAAAACTGAAATTTCATTAAAGTTCAACCCATAGTGAAACAACATGCAAAGTGCCAATATTACACCGAAGTCAAATCATGAATACTAAACCCCAAGCTACAAGTCCATTACATGAATAGTAGGGATAAATCTTGCGCTTTAACTAGTCACTAGGCGACATTAATCTTTAGCGTGCTCGCTGTCGAGGTCGGAGATAGCATCGTCCTCATCCTCTAGCTCCACTTCTTCCTCATCAAGGATCAGGTGTAGTTGGTTGTTTAGAAAATGCACCTCATGCTGAAGATCCACCACCACGTCCCCTCATGCCGAAGATCAACCACCACATTCTGGGTCTGTGCAAGCTGCTGGCGCAAGTCCCTCTCGACACGGTCCTATTGCATGGTTAGGGCTTTGGCTCTATTTCGTGCTGCTTCTGCTAAGGCTACATGGTTGTTTGCTTAGATCCGCTTGGTGCATAGCTATGAGCGCCTCGGCATGAGTGGCCTCCAGCTGCTCGTGTAGTCCTACTAGCACTACCAGATCATCCGCTCTTGCCTCTTGGGCAGTAGCTCTCTACTGATCAACTTGCTCCATCTAGGTGTGGAGATTTCCCAATGCTACATATGCCTAATCAGTTTCCCATCGAGCCTCACTTGCTGCCTTCTTGTGCTTGCGCACACGCTTCCTCAGCTTACACTGTGCAACTTCAGCTCTCATGAGCCTATCCATGCAAGTGGTATAGGACTCCTGCTAGAAGTCCCTGGTGTCTTGATGAGTATAGAACATCTTCATCACTACAAACATTGCACTCATAGCAGGACTAGAACTATCTGCTCGCTCATCCCGGTCTCAGATTAACGTATTGCTGTTGCGCTGTACCCATACTACTGTAGATGGATTGCCCTGAGGAAAAGTACCAGCGGCACTACTAGTAAGCTCATCCCCATGCTACTGACATATCTGACTTAGCACCTCAAAAGCCACTACTTGGGCAGCTTCCCAAGGAGCTCTTCCTTTAGATTCTGCCCTCCATTCCTACCAGAAGAATGCTTGGTTACGAGCTGGTATGGTCAGCTGTACTTCATACCATGGTTGTCTCTCCAAGTATACTTCATTCTAGTAATAGAGGGGTGGTTCGTAATACCCTGCATAATGCAAGACTCTCCAAAGTAGGGTAGGGGTACCAAACATCAATAGGAAATTCTCACTTCCAGCCGGTGCTGCCATCTATACCAACAACATAGTGCAACTCTCATGAGACAATGCCATAATGGATATGAGTTACATAACTAAGTAAGAGACTTATAAGGGGAGGAACAATGCAAGTATGTAATAATGATTTATCATGATGCATGCACGTTCCGTATGTCCTCACAAACTCAGGAAAATTTAAAACTTCTAACGGCATACACAGGTGGCATATAAGCGTTCTCTCATATACAACGTAACTAGTCGAGCTACACATTTCGCTGTTAGTGTACCTACACAAGAATTTCATTTCAGCCCAACCCCCATAATTATATATGTAGAATGTAAATCTGGGCTCTAGGTTGCAAGCTAAATACTTCCATATATATACCCATATATATACACTTCCGTATCAAAGCTACCCAAAAGTATATATGTCCCATATATACATATAAATATGCATATACAGTTGTATCAAAGCTAACCCACAATTAAATACCTCCATATATATATATGAGACATATATATACTTTAGTATCAAGGCTAACTCTCCCCATAGACCGTACGCTCACATCTTGCGGTCATGCCACTATGATGACGAGTGGCATCTTACATTGGGCGTAGAGGCATTTGATCCACACATTACCACTCAAGTGAATGTCATTCATACAATAGCACACCATATAGATGACGAAATGGAAAACCCCTAATTTAGTACTTAATTAGCCACCTAAAGTCCTTAACTAGGCATAAAGGAAAGTGATCACTAGCACACTTTAGATTCAAACTCTAGGTTTTAAACACCTATATATAGCTATAAGTGGCTAGAAACTAGTTTTGGAAAACAAAAACCTTTGTTTTAAATACACATGTGGCAATTAATGTTGAATCTTGCAATAGCCATGATAAACTGTACCTATCTACAACAATGGGAATAAAACCCTAAGTACGAGAAGGTACTAAGCTAGACTTACCCGTCATAAACCAAAAATAAAGTGACTCTAAGGATTATGTAAGGCTTTATAAGTGGAGCTAGCTGGACAACATTTTGCATAAAAAGCTTACCAATTCAAGTATATTGTTATAATTTGGTCATCAAGTTAATTATAGCTATTCATCTCTAGATTAGCAACTAGCCTATGCCAAACATGTGGTATATCATTTAGTAGCATACAGTAGTAACCATAGCCGATATAATAATTCCATGTTCATCATAACCATCATTCCATAATATAGTTACTACGATGTTGGGGCTAGCCAATTTTCTCACTGTCTAGGAGAGACGGACGATTCAAATCAATTTCAACCAGCTGGGAAGTTATTCCTAACACAAACCCAGGCAGACTAGATCAACGGTCACCTTAGGTCACCTTTGGTACAACTCAGGTCCACATTATGTGGGTTTGCCCCAATTAAGAATACTGTGTAAAAATTTGAATGATCATATATTATGTATTTTTACCCCAATTAATTTCACTAGAAACTAGCAATTAATTAGGATTAAATATGAAGACCATATTTCAAATATGCCTACTATAGGTTTAGTATTTTTCCTAGCTAGAGCATGTCAACACAAGACTAGAAAAAATTGAGTCACAATTTTATCGTCTTCCTAGCTCAAGCTATGCAATTTACAAGATAGAAACTATTTTAAAAGCAATTATCTTGCTCAATTTAATTATTCCATTAAAATACCATAAATAGTAGATTTCATATTTTTATCACATAGTACACTTCAAGTTAAATCCAACAAAATTTGGTTCACCCCATTTGGACACTCCTAGCTCTAGATATGAATTTTTGAAGTTTGCATTCAAATATGTGAAAATAAATCCAGAAAACATTTCAAAAATCGACTAACAGTTGGGACCCACGAGTCAACGGGACCCACATGTCAGCGACACAGAACAAAGGCGTGGCTTGACCAGTGAGAACTCAATGACGGCGAGGTCACTGACGATGAGGTCAGCACCAACATGTTTCCCATCCTAATCCGCACCTATAGGTACCCTTGGTTTGCTTGGAGGATCACCAGAGCTAGCTCGCTGACGAGCATGGTGGCTTAGCGGAGGTGCATGGTGGTGCTCTAGCCATCCCCGGCAATGGCATGGCTAGGCGAGCATGCCTATGGCATCTATGAACCCTAGTGGAGCTCTACGGTGTGGATCGAGCCACAATGAAGCGACGGTGAGCTCCGGCCACATGCATGGCGGCACGGTGGTGCACAGAGCACGATAGTGGTGTCACCGTTCCGATGAGATAGCGGCTGAAGGTAGGTCTCCATCATCGGGGAAGGTGCAACACCTCTAGGCAACATGGTAAGGGGTACCAAAGTGGGTGAAGGGTGGCCGGTGAAGTTGGCGGCGACTAGTGCCTGCTTGCAGCCATGGCGGACGCACACGGCAGCGTCGCGCGTTCCTGCTTGACGGCGGCGATAGCGGTTAAACAATGATGATGAGAGCATCAATGGCCTAAGGTGATGATGGAACCAAGGAGAAGGAGGTAGGAGGAGCAGTGGATAAGACTGGCCACAATGAGCTCGAAGCTTAGCGGCACTCCATGGCCATGTCGGTGATGGTGATGCATAATGCGGCCTTACCCTTGCTTGAATGGTGGTGCTAGTAGGTCATCAAGGTGGAGGAGGTGGTGGTAGAGCTATGTGCACTGAGCTATTGGACAATGATGCGGATGGCAAAAGTGAGCAAGCTCAGTGGAGGTGCGGCGGCGATGGCAGCGCCGCGGTTCTGCTTCGGTGAGCGTGAGAGCGAGAGAGAGTGAGGGTGCGAGTGAGGGCAGGGACGCTCGATGGCCTCTTCAGCGCATGCCCGGCCACTATGTGGCCCAGCCTCAGTGCGTGTACACCACGTAGAGGCCACAGCCTATGACCGATTGGCCATGACACCGTGCTGCCCCGGCTGGTTCGAGCCTGCCACCGACGACTGATAGTGCAAGTTCGTGTACTTGTAACTCCTAATCCGTGGTGAATCAGTGAAAATGGTATTAGTGAAAGTTGTAGAGCTACATGAGATCTCCTACTTTGCTTTAGGAACCATCATCTAATTCTCACTAGTTTACAAACTACAGTGTTCCAAAGTGAGGTACTTTAAAACTAAAAACAATATCAACATAGAAAAATTTCAAGTTTTGAAAACAACATTTTGTTGAAAATTTGTGAGCTCTATTTGACCATGTTAGACACTGAATTAGCTCATGACCCTTAAATAAAGTTTGTTACTCATGACAAGAACTACAACTTTTATTTAGGTGACATAGCCATGCAAAAAATCTAAGCTACTGTTCAACTTTAGTCAAACTAGTATCATGAAAATGGCATTTCAAATGAAACCAACACTTAGAAGCAAAATTGGCCCATGTCATGAATACAAACATTGTTCTATTTACCATCCTAGATGTGTCTAAGGTGTTTTCATGACCTCACAACCATGTCATACATTGGTCATACATGATTGCAAGCATAATCATATATATAAAATCTAGATTTCATGTGATACTGTATAAGAATGAGATAAAAATTTCATATGCTCATGTTCATGAATGCTTGGATGATGCTTGTGCTCCTAAAATGCAGGTGCTAAATGCAAAGCTTAACACTAGGGTGTTACAGAGGGTGTATAGATCAGGGTGTACCTAGCATTTAGGGTTTGGTTGGTTTTTGAATTATTTTAACAGATTTGAATACAAACTTCAAAAATTCAATTCTAGAGGTAGGAGTATCCAAATGGGGTGAACCAATTTTTTTTGGAATTATCTTGAAGTGTACTATTGGATAAAAATATGAAATATACTATTTAGGGTATTTTTCTAGGAGAATTAAATTGAGCAAGATAAGTGCTTTTAAATTAGGTTATATCTTGTAAAATGCATAACTTGAGCTAGGAAGATGATAAAATTGTGATTCCAATTTTTGCTGGTCTTGTGTTGACATGCTATAGCTAGGAAAAATAGTAAACCTTATAGTAGGCATACTGGAAATATGTTCTTCATATTTAATCCTAATTAATTGCTAGTTTCTAGTGAAATTAAATGGGGATAAAAATACATACCATATGATCATGCAAATTTTTATACAGTATTCATGTGATAGGAGGAAAGTAAGAAAAATATTAAATCTATTGCTTGACACTTTTCACTATGCGAAACTATTTTTGCTAAACTAAGCAAATGTAGCTTGTCATTTTTGTAGAGGTGGCTATACTTATCCAAATGGCACGAAAATTGTACAGTAGACTATTAGGCTCATTTGTAGGCTACTGTAATTTTCTCATAATTTATTGAGCAATAGAAATATTTATCCTTTAAATCACCTTATTATATAAGGAAATTGATAAATGAATATAAATAAATTAGTTAGGCATAACCATGATGTTTTATATGATGCATATGATCTATTGGTGCTATTAGTTAGGCTTAGAAGTAACTGGTTATAGGCAGCTTGTAATTATTGCTTTATAATTCAACTAGATGGCTGCTTGTATAGTTTCTATTGTTGTGGTAAATTCATGATGATAATGATCTTTTGTGTGAAACTTGTTAATAACAAAGTTGTAGATAACTTACTTATCTACCTTGTGTTAAATTTTCATAGTCATAGACCTTATGGTTTGAGAATTATAGCTATTAGAAGTCTGCTGTCAGAAATACTTATTCCGTAGATAGATCTGAAAGATGGATTTTTTTGGCGTAGATAACTATTGAATAACCTTAAGATGGTTAAAATAAAGTTGTAGGCAATTTCATAACCTTTCCATAAAGTTCACAAGCATATTATTTAGATGTGTATAACTCCAATTATGGTCAAATCAAGTGGCTACTTGTCTTACAGTCCAGAAAATTGCTTAGATGAGAATTTGTTTAGTTACTAGAGAAGAGATGTACACCTACTCAGTAAAAGAAAATTTATCTTGTTATCACCTCAATGCAATGCTATTGAGAACACTTATGAGGATGCATTTTATCACACCATATCATATCATGCATGTTAGTATATATGCATTCGTGATATCTTATTTCATGCTCATGCATATAGGATCGTCCGAGGGGATCACTCTATTGGAATTCAATGAAGAAGAAGAGGAACATCAGGAGGCACCTCAGCCTGTAGCTCCAAAAGGCGAGGAGATAGCTCTTAAGGGACCTACCCAAGTGCCCAGATCATCGGCCAACTTCTTTTCTCAAAGGCAAGCCCCGGAGCATTTTAAGCCTCCCATGTTTTACAAAATATCACTTGAGTCCTTTATGTTTGATGCATTAGGTTATAAGAGTTGAATTGGAAATACTTGATGCATAGAACTATCTTGTCTAGATAAATATACCTTTAACCCTATGTAGGTCCAGGATCAAATATATGCTTAGCCATGCTTAGACCGGTAGAAGTTGGGTGGTTTCCTATCACCTGCGAGATATAGGTGGATACTAGAGCATGGTTGGCTATATTTGCTATTGTGGAAAAGAACCATGGAGTATGTAACTGGTGGTCAGATGGAGTCTATGTGTAGGTTGGCTCATGTGATTCCATCTATGCCGATTAAGGACCGTACCATTGTTGGAACTTCTATTGAGATTGAACACATGCCTCTCACTTAGCTGGCCGAATAACTCGTTTTCGACCGTGGAGCCGAGTAGCTCAACTTAGACTAGGCCCCATTCTGTTAGAGTGCGCACTCTGGATGGTAGTAAGGATGTGTGGAGAGCTAGATGTGAGACCAAGGGTAGGGTAGTCCTGATCGTCCTAGCAGCTAGTTGTCCCTGGTTGTGTGGCGCTGATTCGAACCCATGAAATATGTACCTAAGTTGTACCAAAGGTGACCAAGGTGACCGTTGATCTGATCTGCCTAGGTTTGTGTTAGGAATAAATTCCTAGCTGGTTGAAATTGATTTGAATCGTCGTCTCTCTCGGACAGTGAGAAACTTCGCTAGCTCCAACATCATAGTAACTGGATTATGGAATGATGGTTATGGTGAACTTGGAACTTTTTACACTAGCTATGGTTACTACTATATGCTACTAAATGATATACCATATGTTTGGCACATGTTAGTTGCTAATCTAGAGATGAATAGCTATAATTAACGTGATGACCGAATTATAAATGTATAACTGCCTTAGTAGCTTTTCATGCAAAATGTTGTCAAGCTAGCTCCACTTATAAAGCCTTGCATGATCCTTGGAGTCACTTTCTTTTTGGTTTATGATGAGTAAGTCTAGCTGAGTACCTTCTCATACTTAGGGTTTATTTCCCACTTGTTGCAGATGGTACAGTCTATCATGGCTACTGTAAGAACCTGCTTCTGTCTCGCCATGGACGAGGAGTAGGGCCCAAGGCAAGGCGTCTCTCATTAATTCCCTCTGTCATGCTTTTATGGCTGTGATCATGGATTGGCACTGTATTGGAATAATGATGTGAGGTGTTGGTTTTCAAACTTAATTGCTTCCAGTGACTATTTTATTTGAACATGGTTTGTAATAACTCTTAATCGTACTCTGATGTATGACGTATTTGTGAACTGATGTAACATGTAACATGTCTGTTGAACCATGTATGATCTTGGTTGTATGCTGACGGTTAATTGAGACCTTTTGTGGTACTCGATGGACTACCAGGTTTATTGTAACATCTCGGCCCAGGGCTTAACAGGATTAATAGGATACTCATACCAACAAGTTGCAACTTTTTTTCTAGAAGCCCATCTCTAAAGAACTCTAAGGTTAAGCATGCTTGGTCTAGAGCAATTTTAGGATGGGTGACCGACCGAGAAGTCCTTCCCTGGTGCTCATGAGTGAGGACAAAGTGTGCAGAAAAGACTTGTGTGGGTCTATGAGGGCAGTCTATGTCCTAGAAAAGCTACCAGATGTAAGCGGGTCCGACCTTGTAGAGGCAGAACGTTACATTTATATGGGCTCAAGTATGATAGTGTGACCGCTTATAGGCTACCATTGTTCTTGTGCTCTTATAAATTGGACGGTTCTACTACACCTGGTATCGAAGCAAGATTCAACATTAATTGCCATATGTGTATATAAAACAAAGGTTTTTGTTTTCCAAAACCAATTTTTAGAAACTTATAGATATATATAGGTGTTTAAATATAAAGTTTGAATCTAGAGTGTGCTAGTGGTCATTTTCTTTATGCCTAGTTAAGGATTTTAGGTGGCTAATTAAGTACTAACTTGGGGGTTTTTACTTTTGTCGTCCATACGGCGTGCTTTGTAGTCTGAACTCATATCATTGCTGTACTCCAAATATATATATGAAGTCTAGTTTGATGTTATGTTATCTATCTAGTAGCACTGCTCTCCTCTTATTATGCATGTAGCCATGCCTAGCCCTACAAAACTAACCAAGACCCAGGAATAGGTGCCTAATCTTTTATGCCACCAAAGCATAGTTCGGCCATGTATTTTTATCTTGGACATGCAAAATCAATAACCAAAGGACAGTCCACCCCCTCGTTTTGCCATAGGATGGACATGCAAAAAAATGGTGCAGAAGCAGAAGGGCAACAAGATGAGTTAGGTGATGGTTTGAACTTAGTTAATTATGGTATGTATCTAGATGTCAATATTGTTGATGTATCTCAATCTATAATTAGCAATGCACTTGTTTATTTAGTGTTTGTTCAGTGTTTATATCAGTTTGTTATTTTTGTCGCAATGCTTTTCACTGTTCAAAGAAAGCCATTACCTATGCGCCCTCATCAAAAGCACATTCCAAAATACATGAAAAGCACTCAAAAATAGTTAAAACCGCTATTATATTGATTCCTAATTCCTAATATTTATCTACATACATGAGGCCATTCGAAATAGACCAAAAGTGCACTACAACACACCCACCATTGTACTACTACCAATTAGTACCAGACCTATTGCTACTATACTAATTAACTACACCTACTGATCGACGCTGTTGCCCCTACCATCGCCAATGTCATTGCCCTCCTTGTCGTCCTACTCTGATGAGGAGTCATCCTCGTCCTCCGCGATCATGTTGGGGGATGGAGGGTTGAGCCTATGCTTCTTGTTGTGCGGCATGGGGCCAAACCCCTGATAGAATGGTCTCAGTGATGTTGTCCACCTCCTCCGCTGGTGCATCCTCCTCCTCCTCCTCGTCCTCCTCTGCTGCATATAGTGCCTCCTCCTCATCGTCATCGGTGGGCTCCCCATCATCTTCGATGGGCTCCTCCTCACGCTTGGGGCTCGATGTCTATTGATTCACCTCCTCACCATCCTCATCTTCATAGTTAGTAGAATACTTGCCAGATGACCAGTGCCTCATTGCTCGCTCTACACGCCATTGGTGAGTAGGGATCAGCTGGTGAGTAGGGATCAGAGGAGGTGATGTGATGTGTACTGGTATGTATGTATGTATGAGAGAATACCCTAGTCGGTGGTGCTCTCTACAGCCTACTGGTCATTTTAAAGAGGAGAGCCAAACGGTTGCTCTCCCATAGGACTCGACGATTGAGGCTTCACAGTTGGTTGGCATCCCCCATTTCACATTTTGACTCCTAGGATTGGAAACAGTGTACACTCAATGCACCCGGTCACCTGCCCACCCGGTAATCTAAACCGTGTTGTCATTGTGAGTTCCCATGCCAGTTCATAGAGGGTATTTAGAGAACTCCTACTATAACCCCCGCTTAGCCACCTCCCCTACGTCCCCCTCAGTCAATGCACGTCGCGCCACTCCACCTATCTAGCCCACTAGCTCACCGCTGTCCACACATCATAGCTCCATCCACGCCGGCAATCATGTTGCTGACGGTGCTCCCAACCGATGTGACACCTCGCTATGACCTCAGATTGGCCCATGGATGACCTCCATAGCCTACGAGTGACCTACTCGTCCATGTGCCGCATCTGCAGCCACCCCACCATTGGTCGACGTCTAGCACTGGATCAGTTTAGACTGTAACAGAACTGACCAAATCATAAGAACATAAGTACAAAAACAATCACTGAAGTGATCAAATTCCTGTACTTAAGCTCCCATAATCCCGATAGTCTGGAAATCACTGAAGGATTTCAACCAACTCTCGACATACAAACCAAGACCGTAGTGATTCAACACAACATATCATCCGTTACAACATTCCACAAGTAGCATTCGGATTACATCCATCAGAGTTCAAATAAAATATTACAAACCAAGTTCGAATGTGCGGAAGCAACATAGTTTAGTACATAACTTCATAGTTTCAAATACATTGCCAGATCTGAGTCATTTCCCACAAAAGCATCATTAGGTATGAGAACTAGTAGAGACCGCACCCAATGGTCTAGTCTTCATCCCCAGTCCGGGAGAAGGCAGTACTTGCAGCAACCAAAGTAGAACTGGTCATCTGCAATAGGTGGGAGATAAACCCTGAGTACGAGAAGGTACTCAGCTAGACTTACCCGACAAAACCAGAAATAAAAGACTCTAAGGATCATGCAAGGTTTATGAGGTGGGCTAGCTTGACACAGTTGCATAAAAGAGCTTATGATTATAGTAGCAATTTAAACTTAGCATCAAGCTTATCATTCATTTACCTGTCCACTAGATTAGCACCTGTACTAGAGCACTCACTTATTAGGAGCAAACAATATTAACCATAGCAGGTATAATAAGGCTGTCATCATCATATCATCATTTCCGAACCATTAAGTTATTTAGTGTATCTACATTGGAGGTAAGCCCATCAAGTTCTCACTAACCGGGAGAGACGGCGACTCAAATCGAATTACAACTCAGCTGAGGGGGTATTCCTAACTCTCACCCTGGCATACATAGCAAGGGTAGCCGTGGGTCACCTTTGGGACAACTCAGGAACCAAATTCATGGGTTTGATCAGTGCCAGCACTCTTAGGGATTACCCTTCTGCCAGGACGATCAGGACTTTTAAATCACCTGCCCTTGGACTCACGCCTATGGCTCCCTTCCAAGGCGTACTTTATACTTATCGATTCCTAGCCTGAGGTGAGCTACTCGGCTTCGTGGTCGGTCTCTAGACCTAGCCAACTAAGAGAGAGGCATGCGTTCAACATGAACAGGAAAGGCTCCAAGATTCAGTCCTTAATCAACATAGACGGAGTCACTACAAACCAGCAAGCCTCCATCCGGTCTTTATTTCAAATTAAGACTGGTTCTTTTCCATGATAGCAAATATATCCAACCGTGCCATATGTATCTTCCTATATCTCGTAGGTGACAGGAAATCACCTGACTTCTACCATGTTAAAGCAGGGCTAAGCACTACACGAGCCCTGAGCTACATAGGATTTATGGTATCAATATCTGGACAAGGATTGGATAACCAATGCAGCAAGTGTTTGCATCCAACACCTAAACTTAATGCAACACAATATATATATATGTAACAATAATACTGTAACTGCATTTCGAAAATTAGGAGGCTTAATATGCTCTGGGGCTTGCCTTTCACAAAGTTTAGGTGATCTGGGCACTCAACGGCGACCTCGTCTGGCACTTCTCCTGAAGGCTGCACCTCCTGTACCTCCGGTGTCGGCTGCTGCTGCTCGCTCGGTTCCTCGAATTCTAGCAGTGTTACTCCCTCCGGTACACCTATTGCATGCCGATGCACAAGATAAATATCATGGATGCATAAGGACTGACATGATGCTCATGATGAATGGATCACAGTAAATGTTTAACGAAAACATCACTGGACACTCGTTTACCGAGTAAAATAGCTCCATTCAAATCACTTTAAAACATGTATCTACTTAACTTGAAGAACAAGAGCTACTTACCTAACTTGCATAACCTAAGGTAAAGATGCTCATCTTCAGTTAAAGGCCTAACACCTAAGAACATTACCACAAATTTAGGAAATATTAAAGGCATACTTAAATCAAAGTTAAGGTTTTACATGCAACGAGTAGTTCCTTAATTCAATCATAACCAGAGTTCTATAAATCCAAATGACTTGCATGAGGACATTCTGGAAAGCTTATGAAATTCTCTACAAATCATTTGTAAACATCAAAGCATGATTCTTACGTTAACCAAATCAAATTCCAGTAAACCTAGAATCTGTCCAGAAATGACAGGGTTACTAAATTAATTATTTAATGATGATGCAAAAGCATAATTTGACCAAACCAAGTTTACCAACATGTTTTGCAAACCAGAGAAACATTAGAAAGTATAGTGCTAACTTCTAAATAAATTATTTAATATCCTTTTCAAATTTATTTAGTTAATTAGGTGATTAAAGCAATATATAGTAAAACTATTCAGAAAAATCTACAAAAATTACAGTAGCTATCTCATGCATCACATAGACTACCATAAAAATTTCAAAGCCATTGAGCAAGCAGAACTTGCCGTACCCAAAATAATAGGTGGCATGTCTATTTTTAGCATAATTAGGAAACCCTATTGAAAAGTGTCAAGCAACAGATTTCTTATTTTTCCTAGTATCATTCTAGCATAAGAATAGCACTCACCAATTTTTACCCTAACTGGATCTATAGAAAAATTATGAAAATTCACTCAAGATCCACTCATGCAAACAAGATAATTTTCTATCTCCTACATATAGTGTCCAAAATATATGAAAATTTAACTACAAGCTATTCATGATATGAGCAGTAGACCATAAAAATTTCATGCCATTTGGAGCTTCATAGAAAAA
Source organism: Miscanthus floridulus (assembly GCF_019320115.1). Classification (NCBI taxonomy): domain Eukaryota; kingdom Viridiplantae; phylum Streptophyta; class Magnoliopsida; order Poales; family Poaceae; genus Miscanthus; species Miscanthus floridulus. The sequence goes on from NC_089585.1 coordinate 58,436,213, forward strand.
GATATAATTATCCCTATTTCCTCCATGATTAAAAGAGATAAATAGAAACTCCCATTTTCATAATAGAACATAGCAAAAATTATATTTTTAATAAAATCTAGACATTATCATGAACTTAGCAAAATTGGAACCACATCATTTGAAGCTACCAACTAGGAGATACATATTTTTGAATCTATACACAATTCTTTGAAAAGAATAAAACAGAAATGAATTTGAAACCCTAACTCTACTTGCTGGGCCGGCCCGAACAGATCCGACGGCCCACAGCGCATGCGCAAGCAATGCTAGTGTGGCCCAGAACAGCGCAGCCTAGGCTGGCTCCCGCCTCAGCATCGGCGACTGACAAAAGGGGCCCGCACGTCAGCGAGAGAAACAGGGGAGGAAGAAAAGGGCGGCGGCGAAGCTCGTCGCCGGTGACTCCTAGGGCGAGTCCAGTAATACTACGATGTTCACCTCGTCCGTGCGCATCTAGCGGTGCCCTCAATCGATGCTATTGCTGTGGCTACTGGGGGTGGTGACGACCATGGCAGCACATGGCCACGGCATGGCCGGCTCCGGTGAGACTACTGCGTCCTAGCCCTATCGGTTGACCCTATGAGCATCAGTAGCGTCCACAGCACCTAGCACAAGGCAGAGAAGGGATGGCAAGGGCGTGAGGATAGTTGGCCGCATGGAGCACCAACTCCGGCCAGGTCAGCCATGGCGGCGGTGGAAGAATTGACGAACACCCGCTTACCAAGACTCGATTGACTCGATTGAACGGTGGAGGTGGTAGAGGGGATCATGGCGAGGCTCTGGGTGAACTGGGCAACGCATTTTTGCAAAGGGGCATGAGCTAGGCGAGGGCAAAGGCTCGGCCAGCAATGGCAGATGGCTGTGGCTCGGCGCTGCGCGCGGTGAAGGCGAAGGAGAAGCGAATGGAGCAGGCGAGTGCATCGGGCAGGCGCTGGCCTTCTTCTAGAGCGTGGACGCACGACTGTGGTGGCGTCGGTAGAGCATGAGTGACACACGGTGAGCAGCTCCTGCGCCAGTCGGCCACCGTGTTCACAGAACGTTTTCTGAAATTTTTTGATTCAGTGCTCGATGACTATGACTGACAGGTGAACTTAACCATGATGGATCTCTTAATCCGTGATGATTTAGTGAAAATAATGTATACAAAAGTTGTAGAGCTATAGTAGGGCTACAACTTTGTTTTAGAACTCTATAGCTAATTCACCCTATATCCTGAGTTGTATCAAGCCAAAGGTGGCTCAATCAAACTAAAATGGCATCAATGACTTAGACAAATTTTTTAGTGTGAAATCAGCATGGAATTCTGACTTGTGGGCCATGTTTGAGCTTGTTCTAGCCATTTTCATGAGATGATCATAAAACAACTTTTGTTCCTTGATAAATTAGCTACAACTTTGGTAAAGGGTGCATAGCCATGCAAGCTCCCTAAGTTGGACTTTTGAATCAGTCAAATTGTGGCACTCTAAGGGTCAATTCAAGTCAAACCTCTTCTAAAGGGCAATTTTGTCATTTTGATCTACATGAACAATGTCCAAACAATTACCCTAAGTGTAGTTAAGGTGTATTAGACCATGATCAACCACTTTACACAAATGCAAAATGCCAATTTCTAATGATCACATGTGATGAAGCACAAAACAAGCAATTCACCCAAATGTTGCAATTCAACGTTTCACATGTTTCATGACTTTGTTGTTATTTTATACTTGTCACATTACTACCATGTTGCCATGTTTCAAGGTATGAGAAATTCATGTTGCATTCACATGTTGCACTACCACCATTCATAAGCAATAAAGTATGAAACAAACAGAATATGCGAATGTTGCATATGTATGTTTTAGTGATAATGGCATGGTGACATGGATGATGCATATGTTTATGAAATGAAATGCAATTATGTGGAAGCCAAACACCTAGGGTGTTACACAGACATGGGAGGACGAGGGCCAACCTCGTCGACTACTATGCCCTCCTTGCTAGCCTAACCCAAGTTGGCAACCCAAAGGCTTGCTTTCTCACCTAGATACAAACCGTATTCATGGAAAAGAAGAGCCTCCAACCAAGCCTCAACGATCTCACCCGTGCCACCGAAGGCAGGCATAATCTAGCAGCCTATCTATTCACCCTATTGCTCTATAGGCACAATGGCGATGCTGGCGATGATGACCCTATGAGATGGTACATGAGATGGGTCGAGGGCGAGGAAGAATCGTGAGTGGTGGTGGTGAACGGTGGCTATGGATCAACGAGTAGGTCGCTAAGCAACAAGGGGTGTGTGTTGTGCCACCGCTGGGCCGACAAGGTGATCTACAATACGATGTGGGGATGGTTGTCGCTGCTGCCGCTGGCATACATGTGCGGCGATCTTCCTTGTGCAGGCGACGCTTGCGGTGATGTAGACGGATGGGAAGGAAGGGCTGTGTATTGCAGCAAGGACTATAAAATTCATCAAGAAATCCATTTTTTCAAATGGAAATTTGGAATAAGAGACTAGTAATTCACTCTTTATGTGTGAGAGTGAATTACTCCCTCCATCCCGAAATGTAGTGTATTCTAGTATTTGAAATTTGTCCTCAGATATAGTGTATTCTGCAGCTTTTGATTTCTGATTGCTTTTGCTTTTCTATTGTTTTGTTTCAATTATATTCATTTCCTTTAGGGATTCCACAAAAGTAGTAGTACGAAACAGGTTTCCCTGTATAACGTGAGATGTGTCCAGGCCGGTCAGATTTACAATGCTTGGACTTTCTTGCGTGTGTAGTAAAATTTGAATAGCTATGTGGCTCCTCTGTTAGGCATTACATCAATGCGAGACTAGATCGAATGAATTCTGTTATGCATATTTACCACACTACAGATCAAAAAGAGAACCGAAAGAAACCTATAGGCAAAACCAACCAACAGTGGCTAGAAACCGACTACCAAATGACCAAAGGACCTAATCTACACCATGCTCAACAGAGTTTAACCCACCTAATTAATACAAAGTTCAACAATATAGTAAACACATACATGCAAATATGACTTCACAAATCAAAACCTCTATACATTTGAACGCTTTCAACATAAAATGCAAGGGAAGATACATAAGGAAGAGTAACAGCATAAGGAAAGAGTAACAACATGTACTCCCTCTGTACTCCCAACATAAGGAAGATACATCAAATGCAACATGAGATACATCAAATGCAACTTGAGATACATCAAATGGAACTTTATTTACTCCTCTACTCATCGTCGGTATCAATATCCTCATCCTTGTCCTCCTCGTTGGTATCAACATCATCGTCGTCCTCATCAGCGATGATGTGGTTGGCCACTTGCTCAGCATTAGCATGAACCAGGTTGCGCCAGTGCTTCTCAGTGTTGTGGGTGGTGCTAATTCACTGCATCATGATGTTAGTGTCGAAGCCATCTATCTAACTCGGGTAGTAGGCAAGGATGTACTCTATGTTGTCCATGCAATTTTTGTTCAGGTAGGCTAGCAGTTCTTCTAGAACATCAGCGAGTTGGTGAAAAATGAAGATGTAATTGCTCACCTTTTCCTCCCAAGGCGGGTTGAGGGTGCCTAGACCGGTGTTCTGTAGCACATGCCTGATCTTCAAGAAAGCCTTACTCATGATGCCAATGGCCCAATCATCTCTATCTCCAAAGGGATCCACTAGAGCTTCATATTGATTCACCACGGGCATAGCATCATCCTCCTTCACCATGGGTGTCGCACCTAGTTTTAAAGACAAAACTAGATACACACTATATGTGAGCCTAGGAAGTCAAATCTCACATATAGCCACAAATAAGGGTAATATCAAAAGACAATACTTATTACATAATGTATTAGTACAAGGAATATAACCTCAGAGTATAGACAGAGGAAAGACGACTCCGATCTTCAGGCGAAGACTCCAAATCCACATGGATGACTGATTGGTTGACCACAAGCCTAACTCCTCCAGACTAGCAATCTAGTACCCATTTAGGATTTTCATTGGATGTAAAGCAAGTGTAAGCTCACCATTCTTAGCAAGTATATCAAAGGGATCTATGAGGCTCAAAAGGCTTGACACTGTTTGACTATGGTTTGCAATTTTAGTTGATCAAATTTTAGCATCCTGAACCACTACTTTAATGAATAGTCCCAATTCCCAAGTGATAATAAAGTATAGTCATGTTTAGCTCAATTCCCAACCATCCACCATCCACAGTAACCACTAATCTTGAAGGATCCAGACCACTCATATCCGTGACCATGGCTATTATAATAGGTCAAATATTTCTATAGAAATTGTACAACTTTACCCACCGATCCGTGATTCCCATTGTCGGGGTTTGCAAAGCCCACTACACCTCTACCTAGGAAGTGTGGCAGGGTTTCACTATGAAACCCTTAGCTAGTTGCACTAACATGTCATCGATTCTAGGCAGTGGGTACTTGTTCTTAATTGTGACTCATTAAGTGATCTATAATCTATGCACATTCTCTATGTACCATCTTTCTTCTCTACAAATAGTACTGGTGCACCCCAAGGTGAAGAACTAGGTTGAACATAACCCTTATCTAACAATTCCCTTAATTGTTTCTTAAGTTCTTCTAATTCATTTACTCCCATTCTATAAGGTCTCTTAGCTATGGGTGCAGTTCTAGGTAAAAGTTCAATTATAAACTCGATGTCTCGTTCAGGTGGCATACCTAGTAATTCCTTAGGGAAGACATCTGGATACTTGTTTACTATCCTTATATCCTCTAAGGTTGTGCCCTCCAACTGATTAACCCAGTAGATTTTAGCAGCTGACTATGTTGCCAATCCTCAACAAGCTCAACCTCAGCAGCGCTATCAAGGTTAGTAAGGTCTAGTCAACCACAACCAGCAACCCTAGTGTGCACAGCAACAGTAGCAGTAGTACAAGGCGCCAGCCCAATGCCAGCAGTAGTCCAACAATATACTTGTGAGGAACAATGCCCCCAATGCTCCATAGAAGAATGGCACATCAAAAGCACCAAATGCAGTTAATGATAATAAATGCTTCAATTGTGGAGAGCCAGGACATTACTTCAATAGATGCCCCAAGAGGATGGCTAACACGAAGTAGAATTATGTTCGAGGGAAGGTGAATCATGTGACTGCTGAAATAGCTTAGGAGGCACCGGATGTGGTGATCGGTACATTTCCGGTCAACTCAAACTCGGCTACAGTAGTTTTTGATTTTGGTGCTTCGCATTCCTTCATAGCATATACATTCATAGAGAAACATGGTATTCCAGTAAGTGTTATGAAGAAACCCATGTTAGTAAGCTCACCTGGAGGGCAAATGAAAGTAGAGTGGATATGCTTAGCTGCTAGTCTCTGCATAAGGGGGGCGGTAGAATTTCAAGCAGACCTTGTAGTCATAAACTCATGTGGTATCAATGTCATCTTGGGTATGGATTGGTTAAGATTGCAGAAGGTAGTTATAAATTATGGCAATAGTTCTATGAATCTTACCACTCCATCTAGAGAGAAAGTTGAGTATGTGGCAACATAGTCAGCTGCAGAAATCTGCTGGGTTAATCAGTTGGAGGGCACAACCTTAGAGGATATAAGGATAATAAACGAGTATCTAGATGTCTTCCCTGAGGAATTACCAGGTATGCCACCTGAATGAGACATCGAGTTTATAATTGAACTTTTACTTAGAACTGCACCCATAGCTAAGAGACCTTATAGAATTTGAGTTAATGAATTAGCAGAACTTAAGAAACAATTAAGGGAATTGTTAGATAAGGGTTATGTTCAACCTAGTTCTTCACCTTGGGGTGCACCAATACTGTTTGTAGAGAAGAAAGATGGTACACAGATAATGTGCATAGATTATAGATCACTTAATGAGGTCACAATTAAGAACAAGTACCCACTGCCTTGAATCGATGACCTATTAGTGCAACTAGCTAAGGGTTTCATAGTGAAACCCTGCCACACTTCCTAGGTAGAGGTGTAGTGGGCTTTGCAAACCCCGACAATGGGAATCATGGCTTGATGGGTAAAGTTGTATAATTTCTGCAGAAATATTTGACCTGTTATAATAGCCATGCTCAAGGATACGAGTGGTCTGGATCCTTCAAGATTAGTGGTTACTGTGGATGGTGGGTGGTTGGGAATTGAGATAAACATGACTATACATTAATATCACTTGGGAATTGGGACTATTCATTAAAGTAGTGGTTCAAGATGCTAAAATTTGATCAACTAAAATTGTGAACCATAGTCAAACAGTGTCAAGCCTTTTGAGCCTCATAGATCCCTTTGATATACTTGCTAAGCATGGTGAGCTTACACTTGCTTTACATCCAATGAAAATCCCGGATGGGTAACAGATAATGGATATGAAGAGTTCTCGGAGGATGTCCAGGACTACTAGGGAGATGTTCACCAGTGGGAGTCCCTATGGCAGTTTGGGCTAGTTATTCCGCTGTGATTGTAATAATATGGCCCTTGAGCAAACTTTATATTAACTTTATGATGAGATATGTGATGTAATAAGTACTTTACTTTGGTACTATTGTAATTTGTGATATATGCGTGTGTTTGGACATCCTGGGTGCACATATATGAGTACTTGGTTTTGCTATGCAAAATTGGGTGCAACAATGGGCACAACGTCATCCTCCTTCACCATGGGCACGACATCATCCCCCTCCCATGCGCGCTTTGCAAAAGGCTCACCCTTCACCATGGCAGTGGCTAAGAGTGAAGTAGGTTTGGAGAAGGCAACCACACATTCCTGGCTATTTTAGATGTGTAGTGGGAATAGGAGGGCTCAGGGAAGGAAGGAAACCAAGCGGAGCTATGGAAGAGATCACAGTGGTTAATATATAACTACTACAGAGGAGCCATTGGTGTTTTTTATTTTTGGGGAACAAAGCGGAGCCATTGGTGTTGAAATGTTACTCCACATGCAAGAAAGTCCAACCTCTATAGGTTTGAACATGTCTGACACACTGCACAAACCTTAGCTTACATTACAAACATGTTAAAGTCGCTACAAAATAATGAGAATATCCATCCAAGAGGAAATTAACATCTCCATACACAATATAATCAAACAACACTGATCCATTTAAACATGTCATGATAGAGAGATACATCATGGACCTTTATTTACTCCTCTACTAATGACTCCAACTCCAAGAATAAGGGAAGATAGGGAAGATAGTAAGGTCCGTTGTTGATTTCTGGCAGGATGCCATGCTTCAAAAACTGACTATAATGTGTAGGGATGACATGAACTTTTCTGCTGTCCATGTTATATGCAACGATGTCATTTTCACCCCAACCCCAACAAAGAGAAGCAAATTCCATTCTAGGTGAACCATTGAGTAGTACTCATTAACATCGTAGTACGAGTAATAACTAAATTCATCGTTAGTCTGTGCAAACACCTTCAGAATGCTGACAATATGCTTCAATGTCTTCCATGCCAGCAATCCTCCTTCGACAGATGGACCTCTCATCAGTGTGGTCTCTCACCCACCACCAGTCCCCCTTTGAAGGTGGATCATCACCGTATCGCTGTTCATGTTGTTTATCTTCATTTAACTGAATATGCGAGCAATGCTCACACTAGCTAGTATGAGTTCATGCTATTTAATTTAACTAGTATTTGGAATTTGCCTACTTTCTCAATAGGTGAACATGGGCGTGACGGTGTCCTGAGCCTTGTTGGCCCTGGAGCCTGGTTTTTCATCCACGGTCATGCTTGGAAAGCATCCCCGCAAGGCATCCCCCGATGGGGGCAGCCACCCGCGATTCTGTGCCATGCTGCGCCGGTTAGTTCGGTAAGTCATTTGCATTCTCAATCCGATCACTCTCCCCCTTATCCTATATGGGCTTGAACTTGGCTTGCATTGTGCAACACTTTCTCCACGATGGCAGCATCCCCGGTCATGGGTCTTCCACCTGGTGTTATCAGAGAGTCGTCCTATCGCCGCATGATGGCACCATCCCTAGTTGTGGAACTAAGGACGTGGGTCCAGACCCTACAGCTATGCGTGCAAGCCACCTATGACGCTGCCTTCGTTGTGGAAATAGTAGACAATCCGGTCACCATAGAGGAGCACCTCCATGATCTACCGACCCACCTTTGAGCCATGGTGACTGAAGCTATTTGTTAGGGGGCTACCACAGCGCTGGCTGATGCCTAGCTTTAGATTGGCGAAGCAGGGTTTTCTGCTGGCTTCGATGGACGATAACATCATCGATTTGATCGAGAGTTTTGAGTCGGCCGCCAACGCCGTCTTACCAAAGGTGGATGTGGAGCTGATCTTGCATGCCAACCTCGACCCTTGATCTATGTGACATATCAGTAGTATTAGTAGTAATGAATAGGTTTGATCTGTGGGACACCCTTGCAAATATGTGAACTCTTATTTGCATGTTGGTGTCAACTTTTGTTGAACTTTGTATTAGATGGATTATACTCTGTTGAGCTGTGGTGTAGCTCAGGTCCTTTGTCATTTTGTACCTAGTTTCTAGCCCCTATTGGTTGCTTTTTGCTACAGATTTCTTTCTAGTTATCTTTGATCTGATCTATAATATGCTAAACATTCATGAGTGCCTTTGATCACTGTTGAAGTCAACTTGTGTCTTTGATAAATTTTGTTGACATTGAGAGAGCCATGCAGCGAGGAGTTCATTTGAGCAAGTCTTGCCTCAATCTAATGTAGAATGGACGAGCCATAGCTGTTGACTTTTACTATGAACGCAAGAAAGTCCTACCCGTTGAGTATTTGATCTCGTAGGATAGAATAAAGTGTCATATGGAGTAGCAATCAATCTGCCCTCGACTACCTGTGACTGCTTGGATTGGAGTGAAATAAGTACAGAAAAGACCTATCACAACTGCACTAGGCATTCAGGTGTCAAGCATGTCATGGTGGTCAAAAGCTCTTTCTCTAGATTCACTTCTTATGTCTAGTTTTCCTATCACATTCACTTTGCTCTCGTCAGCCGTGCAAGGTCTAGTATATGAAAGGAGCGTCCCCCCTTCCCTCATCTGATAGCATTTATATAAATCACCTACCTTCAAGCTCCCCCCTCACCTGTTTGCATTTTCCTAACCACATTCGATGCTAGTTTGAGGATCTGAATAAAGGTAATGTGCTTTATATCAAATCATACTATTTGTATGAACTTATTATGCGTTCCATGCTGGTTTGAGGATCTCGATTGACATTTATTCTAACCGAAATCATGCTTATAGATGGCAACTAGTTACCATACCACTGGATGTTTACTCTACAACAAATGATCACAACTTTTCCCCTGACCATGTCCCTCTATGATATTAGATGAAGTGACGTTTACCTATTTCTTGTAAACCGTATGTTCGCCTAATAGTCTAAGCAGCGTAATTTGAATAGGCCAAACATGTAACTCTTGTACTTAGGTATGAGTAAAACTTTTGCCTTATCGGCTGTGCTACAAATAGGAACTACACTATCTGTGGCTGCATGCATGAAGTAGTATGGTAGGAGTAGTTGGATTCCTGAAGTGGCAGCTTCAAACATAGCCGAGGGAGTGCTAGACGATCAGAACCTATGAAACCATGTAGCCATCTCTAGCTAGCTGCTACCCCTTGGCTACTGCGAGCATGCGACTCCTTGGATTGGACTACACTATACTTCACCGGATGATAGAAGGCCCGACCATCAAAAATATTCACTACTTCGGATACTAGTAATGCTAAACATGGTGCGCTCACGTTAGAAGCCTGTTGTAGCCCTGGCATCCCTATGTGTACAAAGCCTGGTCTCACTCTCATTGTTTTTTATGGTCACCTCACTCCCATTGTTTCACTCCCCCTTGCATTGTGCGAAAGCCTTTGCCTTGCAAAGTCCCCACCTCCGCCTCTCCATCGGTTCCCATGAAGGTCGTCCCCATGAAGCAGCTCTAGGTCCTCCTTGAGGGACCATGGCTGGGCTTTGGTCCACGCTTCCTCCAATGCACTAGACGCACCCTGCTTCGATGCCTACTCATACCCTTCTTGACTGCTAGTACCCATCATGCTCCCACATGCTGTCTCCTAGGCTACCATTTGTCTCCCCATCACCCATCGACAACACCGTTGACGCCTCCAGGACTGTTGGTTCCCTCGCCACCACCACTCCTAAGTGGGATCCTAACTCGCCATCGTAGTCAGGCCCCATCATGTGGTCCCGCATGCCATCTCCAATGGCTGGCACTGGTCTCCCCATCGCCCACAATGATGACAGTTGATGCCTCCGTCACCAGTGGTTCGCTCGCCACTGCTGCTCCCAATGCGGTCCACCTCACTATCATCATAGGCACCATCCCCTAAGGTTGGCATTGGTCTCCCCATTACCCATGATGACGACATTGATGCCACCAACACCGGTGGTTCGCTCACCACCGCCTACAACCTAGTGCTGGTCCACCTCACCGTCATTGGTGGCCCCATCCTGGTTGAGCTCGCTGTCGCTTGAATCCGCTCCAAGTGCCCAACTGGTGGCAACTGGTCTCTTGCAACCTCACGGTCCTACTCACCATCTAGCAAGGACATGTTTGAGGGCTCTATGGTGGTGGCCCCATCGTGGTCTAGCTCACCTTCATTGGATCTAGTCTAGGCGCACCATGGCAGGAGCGGGTGAAGTGATCCTCTAGTTTCGACGTGGTAGAGAGGTTTGCTGGTTTCAACCTAAGTAGGTTTACCTTCTAGGCATTGGATTTTGATCGTGCCTATTGGTACCCTTGTTGCTTAGAGCTGTGGGATGGCACAACTCATTAAATTAATTAGTAGTATCAAGTCATGTAAACATTTGTAGTTAGGACGAGTACGCTGCCTGATGCTCATTACTACTATGAACTCATGTTAATCATCTATAGTTAGAACTAGTATGTTTATGTAGTAGTTGTATGACTTTGATTAGTGTGGCAAGTTTCTCCTCTTATTATGGTTGATAAAGGCATGGTTATGTAGTATGAACTCATATTGTTGCTGTACTCCACATATATATATGAAGTCTGGTTTGATGTTATGTTATCTTTCTAGTAGCACTGCTCTCCTCTTATTATGCATGTAGCCATGCCTAGCCCTGCAAAACCAACCAAGACCCAGGAATAGGTGCCTAATCTTTTATGCCACCAAAGTACAATTCTGGCCATGTATTTTTATCTTGGACATGCATAATCAACAACAAAAGGACAGTCTACCCCCTTATTTTTCCACAGGGCTGGACATGCAAAAAATGGTGCAGAAGTGAAAGGGCAACAAGATGAGTTAGGCGATGGTTTGAAGTTAGTTAATTGTGGTATGTATCTAGGATGTCAATAATGCTGATGTATGTCAATCTATAATTGGCAGTGCAGCTTGTTTATTCAGTGTTTACATTAGTTTGTTCATTTCATCGCAATGTTGTTCACTATTCAAAGAAAGCCATTACCTGTGCACCCTCATCAAAAGCACATTCCAAAATACATGGAAAACACTAAAAATAGTTAAAACTGCCATTATATTGATTCCTAATTCCTAATATTTATCACGGTACATGAGGCCATTTGAAATAGACCAAAAGTGCACTACAACTGCACCCACCATTGTACTACTACTAGTTAGTACCAGACCTATTTCTACTATACTAATTAACTACACCTACTGATCGATGCCGCTGCCCCTACCATCGCCGTTGTCATCGCCCTCCTTGTCATCCTACTCTAATGAGGAGTCATCTCATCCTCCACAATCAGTGTTGGGGGATGGAGGGTTGAGCCTGCGCTTCTTGTTGCGCTGGCATGGGGCCGAACCTTGGTAGAATGCTCTTGGTGATGTTGTCCACCTCCTCTGCTGGCGCCTCCTCCTCCTCCTCCTCCTCTAGCCGCCTGCGGTGCCTCCTCCTCCCCATTGTTGGTGGGCTCCCCGTCATCTTTGGTGGGCTCCCCATCATCTTTAGTGGACTCCTCCTCATGCTCGAGGCTCGGCGTCAGTTGATTCACCTCCTTACCGTCCTCATCTTCATAGTCGGTGGAATACTTGCTAGATGACCAATGTCCCATTGCTCACTCTACTGTACCGCTAGTGAGTAGGGATTGACTGATGAGTAGGGATTGGAGGAGGTGATGTGATGTGTACTGGTACGCATGTATGAGAGAATACCCCAGTCGGTAGGTGCTCTCTATAGCCTACTGGTCATTTTAAATAAGAGAGTCCGAACGGTTGCTCTCCCATAGGACGCGGCTGATTGAGGCTTCACAGTTGGTTGGCATCCCCCATTTCATGTTTTGACTCCTGGGATTGGAAACAATGTACAGTTAATGCAACTGGTCACCTACCCACCTATAATCTAAACTGTGTTGTCATTAGCGAGTTCCCACGCCAGTTCATAGACTGGTATTGAGAGAACTCCTACTATAACTCCCTGCTTGGTCGCCTCCCCTGCCTCCCCCTCAGTCAACGCACGTTGCACCACTCCACCTCTCTAGCCCTCCGGCTTGTCGTTGTCCACACACCGTAGCTCCATCCATGCTGGCAATCATGTCATTGACGGTGCTCCCTATTGACATGCCATCACGCTACAACCTCTGAATGGCCCATGGACGACCTCCATAGCCACCCTACCATCGGTCGATGTCTAGCACTTGGTCGGTTCAGACACGGGAGGACGGGGGCTGACCCCGTCGACTACTATGCCCTCCTTGCTAGCCTAACCCAAGTCAACAACCCAAAGGCTTGCTTTCTCACCTAGATACAAACCATATTCATGGAAAAGCAGAGCCTACAACAAAGCCTTGACGATCTCACCCGTGCCACCGATGGCGGGCACAATCTGGCAGCCTATCTGGTCACCCTATTGCTCTATATTCACAATGGTGGTGCTGGCGATGATGACACTATGAGGCGGTACATGAGATGGCAATGGACGACGATGGTGGACCAATGAGTAGGTCGCTAAGCAACAAGGGGGTGTGTGCTATGCCACCGCCATGCCATCAAGGTGATCTACAATACGACGTGGGGATAGTTGTCGCTGCCATCGCTGGCATAGGTGCACGGCGATCTTCTTTGTGCAGGTGGCACTTGCAGCAATGCTGAGGATGGGAAGGACAGGTTGTGTATTGTAGTGAGGACTGTAAGATTCATCTAGAAATCCATTTTTTCAAATGGGAATTTGGAATAAGAGACTAGTAATTCACTATTTATGTGCTAGAGTGAATTACTCCCTCCATCCTGAAATGTAGTGTATTCTGGCATTTGAAATTTGTCCTCAAATATAGTGTATTCTGTAGCTTTTGATTTCTGATTGCTTTTGCTTTTCTGTTGTTTTGTTTCAATTATATTTGTTTCCTTTAGGGATTCAATGAAAGTAGTAGTACAAAACAGGTTTCACTGTATAACGTGAGATGTGTATGGGCTGATAAGATTTACAATGCTCGGACTTTCTTGCGTGTGTAGTAAAATTTGAATAGCTATGTGGCTCCTCCGTTAGGCATTAGATCGACAGTGAGACTAGATCAGATGAATTCTATTATGCATGTTTACCACACTATAGATTAGAAAGAGAACTAGAAAGAAACCTACTAGGCAAAACCAACCAACATGGGCTAAAACCGGCTATCAAATGACCCCGAGTTTAGTAGTAGTAGTCATGAGTGGCTTTGATCCATGTTGAACCCAACTCATCTTATTTTCGTGGCTGCTTCAGTCTTTAGTCTATAACTCATCAGTCTTCAGCCTTCAATCTACCCCTCGTTTGTCAGTGACTACTTGGGTGCTCCTGCATTCCCACTGCAAACACACGTGCGTGGGTGGCAGTTAGCTGCCTATTATAGCAGGGACGTCGCCTCGTGGCCTGTCGCATGCATTAACGTGACGTGGCCAAGCCACACCACCAAACCACATAAGCATCTCATTGCTCGTTGGTCGTGGGGTGATACTTTGTATTAGGTGGGTTGAATAGTATTGAGCATGGTGTAGCTCAGGTCAGTTTGGTTTCTGTTTGTTTTCTGGTGCCTTAGTGTCTTTGTCAATCTTTGTTGAACTTGCAAGACCTTGCAGCGAGGAGCAAGTCTTACCTTAGTCTAATGCAGAACCGAGTAGCCATTGGTGTTGAAATGTTATTGCACATGTAAGAAAGTCCAACCTCTGTACATTTGGTCACGTCTGACAGTATCCTCTATGGTTTTTTCCTCGTTTGGATGCGTCTGACAAGTAAGAACTTAGGTTGTAATAACTTTTAATTGTACTCTGATGGATGGTAATGTAATTGTGAACTCTATGTAATATGTGGCATTTATGTTGAATCATGTATGATCTTGGTTCTATGTTGGTGATGAATTGAGACCCTTCATGGTACTCGATGAACTATCAGGGTTTATATGGGCTCAAGTATGACAGTGCTATCGTTTCGGTGGTTGCCATTGTACTTATGCTCTTATAAATTGGTTGGTTCTATCACAGCTGGCATCGGAGCAAGATTTAACATTATTTGCCACATGTGTATTTAAAACAAAGGTTTTAATTTTCCAAAACTAGTTTTTGGCAACTTATAGTTATATATATAGGTGTTCAGATCTGAAATTTGAATCTAAAGTGTACTAGTGATCATTTTCTTTATACCTAGTCAAGGATTTTAGGTGGCTAAATAAGTACTAACATGGGGGTTTTATTTTCATCGTCCATATGATGTGCTATTGTATGGGTGGCATTCACTTGAGTGGTAATGTATGGATCAAATACCTCTACGCCCAATGTAAGATGATGAGTAGCATGACCACAAGATGTGAGCGTGCAGTGTAAGGGAGAGGTAGCTTTGATATTAAAGTATATATATGTCTCATATACACACACACACACGGAGGTATTTAATTGTGGGTTAGCTTTGATAATTATATGTATATATAGGATGTATTTACTTTCGGGTAGCTTTGATACGGAAGTATATATATATGGGTGTATATATATATGGAAGTATTTAGCTTGCACCCTAGAGCCTAGATGTTCATTTCTGCAGATATAATTGTGTGGTTGGGCTGAAATGAAATTCTTATGCAGGTACACTAATAGCAAAACATGTAGCCCGACTAGTTACATTATTTATGAGAGAACGTATGTATGCTACCATGTATTTTGCTTGAAGTTTCAATTTTTCCTAAGTTTGTGAGGATGTATGGAACATGCATGCATCATGATAAATTATTCTTTACATACTTGCATTGTTCCTTCCCTGATAAGTTTCTTATTCAGTTAACTCTTTTCTATTATAACATTGTTCTCATGAGGGATGCGCCATTTTTGCTATAGATGGCAGCCTATTACCCACCGGATGGGAACGAGGCATTCTTGGGTATCTTTGGCACACCTGCCTTGCTCTAGAGAGTGTTGCACTTTGTGGGGTACACAGAGCTACCCTAATACTTTTGGACACAGAGGCATGTGCCGGAGGAACCATGGTTTGAGGTGCAAGTGTCCATCCTGGCTTGTACATGGGCACCATAGTACCTAGGGATGGAAAGCAGAGTTTGAGGGAAGAATTTCTTGGGAAGGCGCTCAAGTGGCAGCCTTTGAGATCTTGAGCACACTTTGTCAGCAGCATGGTGATTCACTCACCAACAATGCAGCAAGATCTATTCCTCTGGTGGATCCTAGCTACGGCAGTTTAGAGGCAGCATGACCATGTTTCTGTGGTGTAGGACCATGATGAGCAGGCATAGAGCTTGAGTCTTGCTATGAGTGCCATGTTCGCTGTCATGCAGATGTTTTATGCCCGAGAAGACGCCCGCTATGTCTAGCAAGAGTCTTATAACATCTGTGTGAATAAGCTCATGGAGGCTAGGGAAGTACAGCGAAGGCTGAAGCATGTGCATAAGCATAAGAAGATAGCTAGGGAGGCTCTTTGGGACACTGCTGATGCTCATACAGCATTGGGAGCCCTCCAGACTCAGATGCAAAATGCTATTGTGGATAGGAATGTAGCACAGGCAGAGACATGGGCCAGCTCATGCTCAGAGGGTGTAGGCCATCCAGCAGAGGGATGAGGCCTACCATCTTACAGATGACTCACACTCAGCACTAGGGCAGGTACCAGCCAAGGTGGTAATGATGGTGACCTACCACCACCACCACCACCCTCCGCGAATGAGTTTTTCATGCAATTCTTGGAGAATGAGCAAGCAATGGAAGAAACACTATGCCTCATTGCGCAGAATACTACCCATGCCCGCTAGCAAAATTAGGGGCCAAAACCCAATCAATATAGTACATTCAAGGGCTTTCTTGAGACTAAGCCTCCTATGTTTAAAGAGGCAGAAGAACCACTCTGTAACACCCTGGTGTTAAGCATGCATTTGGCAGTGGCATTGCATGAGCACAAGTATCATTGAGCATTCATGAGCATGATCACTACCTTGCCTTATATCACATGTGATGCCTCTTAAATTTATACCTAGGCTAGGGTTTACATGTGATCAATGTGTGAAATGCTTGTGGGACCCTAGGAGTACCTTAAACATGCTTAGAATGTCACATGGAACAACTTTGGTATTCATGACTTGGACCAATTTGGCCTCTAAGTCATGAATATAGTGTAAGCTACCATTTTCAAGTTGCATGTTTGACCTAAGTTGAACTAGGCACTAGAGTGCTTGCATGGTAGTGTACCCTAAAGCAAAGTTCTAGTACTTGACTAGGGGTAACAACTTTTATTTTTGGGTCATGGTCTAATTCAGCTCCTAACTTGCTCTAAAATAGTGCATAAATAGCAAGAAAATACTGTTCTAGCACTTTGAAAATTTTCTAAGTCTGGGAGCGAATTACAGTGTCAAGTGTTGCACTTTGGGTTGATATAACTTGCAAACCATTAGAATTTAGGCCAAAGTCCTTTAAGCAAAATTGTAGACCGTAGGTAGCTCTACAACTTTTGTTAATGCTCCTCTCAACAAATCGCCACGGATTTGGAGTTAGACGATCACAAAGTAGCATTGTCAGGCACTGTCATCGGCTCTGATGGCCACGTCAATGCGTGCATCAGTGGACGACCAGCCACAAGGCCATGGTCGCTGCATGGCGGCCATACACCAGTGATGGCCCAGTCAGTCAGGCTGGAGCATGCACATAGGCAGTCGCGCCCCTACTACTCACTCCACTCACCCGCTCTCACTTCCTCCCTCTCGCTCTACCTTGCCAAAGCAGAGCTCTGAGCTCGCTACATCACCACCATAGCTCCACCACAGCTGGATGCCGCCGACATAGATCCACCGGTCGATTCATCATGGCCATAGCTGCTCTGCCATCACCTCCACCTCCTTGAGCCACCAGCACCACCTCTTGACCCAAGGTAAATCGGTGTTCTGCTTCACCGTAGCTACCATCACCACCTGAAGCCCCGATGTGCTCTTGGCTCACCATGGCCCATGCCGCTCCACTACATCCCCTGCCTTCCTCTTCTTAGGTCCGGTACCATGCTAGGCTCTAGATGCTTAGGCTAGATCTAGGGTAGATGCTACCGCCTAGTTGCGTAGGAACGCGTCGCCGCTCTATGCGTGGCCACCATGGCCACCATGTGGCACTCGAGCTCGCCATTGCCGAGCTGGTCCATCGTCTCCCTCCTCTCTTGCATATCTTAGGTTGAGTGATCCTAGACCTAGTGGATGGCATGGTGGAGACTTCCTTTTGCCACCATCTAGCCGGAACTGGTGGGATCACCATCGTGCTCTGTGTGCCGCTACGCGGCCATGCATGCGGTCGGAGCTCATCGCCGCCTCACCGGAACCCTAACCTACCCTAGATAGCTTTGTTAGGATTTCGCAAAGCCGTAGCACACCTCATTGGAGCATGTGATGGCCTAAAGAACGCAGGCGTACCGCTACGCTACCTCCGTCATCCGCCTTTGCCACCGTCGAGCCATCTCCGGTGAACCCTAGGTCATGTCTTCACCACCAACCGATGCGCCTTGATGAGGAGAACATGTTGGTGTCACCCTCCTCGCTGGAGATCTTGCACTGCCGGTGAGATAGTGCTGGCTAGAGCGCCTCTGCTGCCCCGGTATCACTGACATGTGGGTCCTACTGACCAGAGGGTCCCATCTGTCAGTGGCTGCATTCAGAAATATAGGCAAACTTTGAAAATTCATAAGTAGAGTTGTAGATGTCCATTTTGGGAGAACCAAATTTTGTTGGATTCATCATGAAGTGTACTATTTGATAAAAATATGAAACCTATTGTTTGGGATGTTTTTCTAGGAGAATTAAATGGAGCTAGATAAGTGCTCTTAAATTGTTTTCAATATTGTAAAATGCAGAACTTGAGCTAGGAAAGTGATAAAATTGTAATTCCAATTTTGCTGATCTTGTGTTGACATGATATAGCTAAGAAAAAAATACTAAACCTATAGTAAGCATACTTGGAATGTGGTCTTCCTATTTAATCTTAAATAATTGCTACTTTCTAATGAAAATAAATGGAGTAAAAATACATAACTAATGATCATGCAAATTTTTACATAGTGGTATGGTGCTAGGATGAATTTAATAAAAATATGAAGGCTGTTGTTTGACACTTTTCACTAGGCTAAACTATTTTTGCTAAAATAAGCCTATGCAATGTGTCATTTTTGTAGAGATGGCTATACTTATCCAAATGGCACGAAATTTGTACAGTAGACTTTTGGGGTCATATGTAGGCTACTGTAATTTTCTTTGAATTTATTATGCACTTTTGATATATTTTCCTTATTTCACCTTAGTGTCCAAATAAATTAATAAATGCATTTAAATAATTTATTTGGGCTTGACCATCATGTTTTCTAGAGTGTGTATGATTCCTATGAACTGTTGGTACCATTGGTTGTGCCTAAATTTGATTGCTTGTATGCAGTGAAATATTAATTGCTCTATAATTCAATTTCAGTGACTGTTTGTACAGTTTCGGTTATTTAGTAAATTGCATGGGTAAGGTGATGTTTAATGTGAATCTTAGTCAATAACAAAGTTGTAGATAACTTACTTATCTTGCTTATGTAAAATTTTCATAGCAATAGGCTAAATGGTTTGAGAGTTATAGCTGTTAGAAGTTGGTCTCCCGAAATGCTTACTCTCTGGAATTTCTGGACAGACCTAGGAAGTTTACCTATTTTGACTAGGATAGTGGTTGAATCACCTTTTGGTGATTAAATGAAATTTGTAGGAAATTTTATAAGATTTCCATAAAGTCCAATATCATAGCATTTAGTTGAGTAGAACTGGAGTTATGATCTAAACTTGTAGCTGCTATGTTGTGGTCCAGAAATGGACTTAGTGTGGATTCTTGAAATTTTGAGAGAAGAGATATGCACCTAGTCAGTAAATAAGAATTCAACTTTGTTATCATACTAATGAACTAATATGATAGTCATCATTTAACCATGCACATTATCATGTCATGTCATCCATGACCCTTCTTATGCATTCATGATTCTCACTTTTTGCATGTGCATGCAATAGGTGCGACGGAAGAAATCACCGTGTTGGAGTACGAGGTCGATCACTAGGAAGAGCATCAGGAAGTGCAGCAATAGGAGGCCCCAGGAGAAGGTGAGCCCAATGGTGAACAATTGACTGAGTGTCCTAGATCATCAGCCCTCAACCTTTGTGAAAGGTAAGCCTCGGAGCATTCTAAGCCTCCTATGTTTTCAAACTATTAACTTGAGTCCTTTTATGTTGATGCATTAAGTACTAGGAGTTGATTCAAACCACTTGCTGCAAATATCTTCCTTGTATAGATATATATATATCTTGAATCCTATATAGGTCTAGGATCGAATATATGCTTAGCCATGCTTAGTCGGTAGAAGTCGGGTGATTACCTGTCACCTGCATGATATAGGCTGATAACTAATCATGGTTGGCTATATTTGCTAGCGTGGAAATAACCATGTGTCAATGAATAAAGGAGACTGGGTGGGATCATGATAGAGAAGCAACAAGGCATGGAGGTCTTGGGTGCCTATCTATCCCCGTTTGTGTCGATTAAGGACCGATTCGCTGTACGTCCTCATGTCATGTTGAACGCATGCCTAGCACTTAGCTAGCCGGATCCGATGATATGACCATGAAGCCGAGTAGTTCAATTCAGGTTGGGCCCCAATAAGTGGAAGTGTGCACACTGGAGGCAGTAAGGATGTGCAGAGAACCAATGGCGTGAGTCCAAGGGCGGGTTCAAGTCCTGATCTTCTTGGCAGATTGGTAGAATATCTGAGGGTGCGGCGCTGATCGGACCTATGACTGTACCTAAATTGTACCAAAGGTGACCTAAGGCTACCTTAGCATGGGTGTACCTCGGTTTGTGTTAGGAATAAATTCTCTAGCTGGGTAGGAATCGATTTGAATCGCTGTCTCTAGCGAATAGTGAGAACTTGACTGGGCAGCGGCAACATAGAAGCACTAATTGAAACTTGGTGGTTATGATGATTGCTCAAATTACTACACTAGATATGGTTACTAATGCTTGTTTAGCTTGATCAAGTGCTTGCTATAGTACAGGTGCTAATTTAGAGATGCTTAATTGAATAGGGATAACTTGAAGCTAAAGATATTATATATTTCAAGTTATGCACACTTAAGCTTTTTATGCAAAATGTTGTCAAGCTAGCTCCACCTTTAAAGCCTTGCATACTCCTTGGTGTCTTATTATGACAGGTAAGTCTAGCTGAGTACATTCTCATACTCAGGGTTTATTCCCATTTGTTGCAGATGATGTGATGTACCATGGTTACTGCAAGCATTGCATAACTCCTAGAGTTGACGGAGAGTAAGACCAAGGGCATGGGCATTCTATATCATCTCATCTATGTGCTTTTGTTGGAGATAATCTTAAACTGGCTATGTATTTGAACTATCTTGATGTTGTTTCAAAACTATGTTGCTTCCGCTACTTCTAAATTTGGGTTGTAATAACTTTGTTGAAACTCTGATGTATGAGAACTATTTGTGAACCTATTGTAACATGTGACTAGTTGTGTTGAATCATGTACGATCTTGGTTTGTATGTTGGTTTGTTTGAGATCCTTCGTGATTTCATCGGACTACTGGGTTTATATGGGCTCAAGTATGATGGTTTGATCGCTTTGGTGATTGCTATTGTACTTGTGCTCTTATAAATTGGACGGTTCTGTTACACGCTCTAGGCTGATGAGTGATTGAACACTATTGAACAAAAGTTCTATCTGTTGAGTGTCACAGAACCGTCAAATTTATAAGAGCACAAGTACAATAGCAATCACCGAAGTGATCAAACCGTCATACTTGAGCCCATATAAACCCGGTAGTCCAACGAAATCGCGAAGGATCTCAAACAACCAACATACAAACCAAGATCGTAGAGATTCAACACAACCAGTCACATGTTACATCACAGTTCACAAATATGTCTCATACATCAGAATTCGAATAATTATTACAAACCAAGTTTGAAAGTAGCGGAAGCAAAGTAGTTTAACATCAACATCACACGTAGTTTAATACAAAGCCAGTGTCATAGTCATCTCCAACCAAAAGCACAAAGGTGAGATGAAATACAGAATGACCATTGCCCATGGTCCTAGTCCTCGTCCACAGCAGGAGCAAGACAGTTCTTGCAGTAGCCATGATACATAATGTTATCTGCAACAATGGAAATAAAACCCTAAGTACGAGAAGGTACTCAGCTAGACTTACCCGTCCAACTAATATACTAAGACACCAAGGAGTATGCAAGGCTTTATAAGTAGAGCTGGTAGACATCATTTGCAGAAAAAAGCATAAGTTATCCAACATCTCTTTAATTGTGAATCACCAGTTATTAATCCTATCTCATACTAGATTAGCAACTATCCTATGCCAGACATGTTGGTCCATTAAGACATCACAATAATAACCATATCCAGTTGAGTTCTCGCATAATCTCATAATCATCATTTCCATAATTTACTACGATGAAAGGAACTCAAGTCAAGTTCTCACTATCCTGGGAGAGATGGTGATTCGAATCGATTCCTACCCTGCTGGGGAATTATTCCAAACACACACCCAAGCATACCTCGCGAAGGTAGCCTAAGGTCACCTTTGGTACAACTCAAGAACCAAAATCGCGGGTACGACCAGTGCCGCACAATCAGAGAACCACTCTACCAAGGGTGATTGGGACTCTAACCCGCCCTTGGGCTTACGCCAATGGCTCTCCGCACATCCTTACTACCATCCAGAGTGCGCACTTTTACCACTTGTGGTCCCGGCCTGAATTGAACTACTCGGCTTCACAGTCAGAATGACTTATCCGGCCAACTATGTGAGCGGCTGCGTTCAACATGACAAGATGACCTCCAACGTCCGGTCCTTAAACGACACAAATGGAATCACTACAATACCACATATAAGACTCCGCCTAGTCTCCATTTACTCCACATTACCAGGTTATGTTCCACGATAGCACAATATAGCCAACCGTGATTAAGTTATCACATATAGCTCGCAGGTGACAGGAAATCACCCGACTTCTACCGGTCTAAGCATAGCTAAGCATGATAAACGTTCCTGGACTTAAATAGGATTCATGGTAGATATTTCTGGACAAGGAAGGTAATATGCAACAATGGTTTCCAAACAACTCCTGTCATGTAATGCAGCAATACGAATAACTTTAAGTGACATTAATAAAATAGGGAGGCTTATAATGCTCCGGGGCTTGCCTTTCATAAACGTCGAAGGCTGGTGATCGGGGCACTTGGGAAGGTGATCAGCTTCAGGCTCTCCTTCTTTGGGAACCTCCATGTGCTGAACTTCCTGATTCTCCTCCTGTGGCTTGGCATCGAGCTCCACAAGCGTGATCCCTTCGGTTGCACCTATTGCATGCATATGCATAAGTAAGTACCATGAATGCATAAGATGGATCACGGAGGATGTGATAAGGAATGTACATGCTGCGACAATGATGTTAAGTAGCAAAATGATAACAATGCTAACTCCTTATTTGCCTAGTAGGTGCATATCTCTTCTCTAGTTATTTACAAATTTCACACAAAGCAATATCTAAGTTACACATGACAGTTACAAGTTTATATCATAACTGAAGTTATACTTATCCAAATGCTGTGATCTTAGACTTTATGGAAAGCTTATAAAATTGTCTACAACTCTTATTTAATCACCAAAAGCTGAATCACAATCTATCCTAGACAAAATAGGCAATCTATGCAGTGCTGTCCAGAAATTCCAGAGAACAAGCAATTCGGAAAACTAACTTTAAACAGATAGAACTCCTAAACCCTTTGGCCTATTGACCTGAAATTTTAACACAAGATATATGAAGAAGTTACCTACAACCTTGTTATTAACCATTTGTACAGAAAACATCATTTTGACTATGCAACATAACAAGCAACAGAATCTGTCCGAAAACATGTTAAATCGAATTATAAAGCGATAATATTTCTACTACATGCAAGCATTCAAAATTTGACACCACCAAGTACACCAACAGTTTAGGGGCATCAAATACACTCAAGAAAACATAATGGCAAAGCCCAAACTATTTATTTAATTGCATTTATTAATTTATTTAGATAATTAGGTTAAATAATAAACCTATACCAAATGTGCATAATAAATTCTCAGAAAATTACAGTGACCTCCAAGTGCTACCACAAGACTACTAAAAAGTTTCATGCCATTTTACCAAGTAAAATATTCTTTACAAAAATGACAAGCTAGTAAGGTTGATTTTAGTGAAAATAATAAACCCTATAGAAAAGTGTCAAACAACAGATTATAAATTTTTCCTAGCTAGAGCATGTCAACACAAGACCAACAAACTTGGAATCACAATTTTATCACTTTTCTAGCTCAAGATATCTATTTTACAAGTTTACTAACATTCAAAAAGCATTTATTTAAATACATTTTAATCACCAAGAAAAATACAATAAACTGTATATTTCATATTTTTATAAAAAAACTACACTTCATTAGGAACACAACAAAATTTGACTCGCCAAAATTGGACCTAAATAACTCCACTTATGATTTTCCAAAGTTGCATTCAATCAGGAAATAAATGAGCTAGCTTTATGAACTGAGTCACTGTAGCGAACCGAAAACAGAGCACCGAAAACAGAGCATCGCGCGGCGGACGGAGTTCGCCGATGGCAGCTTCTCCGACGATGTCACTGACACTACAAGCTTCCACATGGCAATGCGCACCTATAGAGCTACCTATCAAGACCTATCGTCGGAGCTAGCAATGATGGCAGCACTCATGGAGAGGCGGCGACGCGGGACGACGGTGATACGCCGGAGCCGGCCATGGAAGCTCAAGCTAGGGCTACTCCGTGCATCTACACGCGACTACGAAGCTAGCGCACCCTCTATTTCGGCGAATGGCGGACGGAGACGATGTGGCCACTGCGGCGGACACCGGCGAGGTCCATGCGCAGTGCTGCAGCCTTACCAAGCGCGGCGTGGGAGCAAGGCGATTGCGGTGGTGCGGTAGGGGTACGGTGAAGCTGCTACGGTGGTGATTTCACGACATGGCAAGCTTGGTGCTGTCAATGGCACCAGCAGCACTGCGGTGCTGCTGCTGTGCTTGCTACGGACGAGTGCGGAGGCGAAGGAGAAACAGAAAACCAAATGCGACGCTGGGAGGCTCACCGGCGCGCGCTGGGGCTTGATGTGGCGCACAATAGCCCATCGTGGCCTGGCCGGTCAGGACACCGGCGACGCACAGCCACCCACGCAGCAGCCAAAGCCTAAAACAGTCGGCCCTGTAGACGCCATCAGTTAAGCCATCAGAGATCGACATGCCGACCGGACGACGCAAATTGAAGGCGATAAAACTCTTAATCCGTAGCTCCTAAGCATATACAATCTGAACCAAAGTTATAGTCCAACATACCATCTTCAACTTTTATTAAAGAATCAATCTCTAATTCCCAACCAATACGCAGTAATATCATCTCCAAGTCAAGCCGATTATACTGGAAACCAGTTTTGACTTAGAAAAATTCAAAGTGTTGGAAATCAGTGAATTGTTGATTTTTGTGAGCACAAAATGACTAAGCTATGCATAGAATTAGCTCAAGACCCAAACATAAAAGTTGTTGCCCTACTCAAATACTACAACTTTGCTTAAAGGTTCACTACCATGCAAAGTCTCTATGACATCATTCAAACTAGGTCAAATGTAGCACTTTAAAAAGATGTCACACACCATACCAATGACTTAGAGACTAAACTAGACTTAGTCATGAATACCAAAGTGGTTCCTTATGCTATTCTAAATATGTTTAAAGCATTCCCAAGGTTCCATACACATTTCATACTTTGGTTCCATGAAAACCCTAACTTAAGTAAGGTAATTAAGTAATACACATGAAATATAAGCTAACAAAGGTATAGCAATTGAGATGCTTATGCACATGCATGCTCATGGATGCTTATGATCATGTAACGTCAAGGTTAAATGCATGCTTAACACCAAGGGTGTTACAACCCTTCCCCCTTTAAAGAAATCTCATCCCGAGATTGCACGACCTACCATTCCTCATAGAAACTTGGATAAACCTCTTGAAGATAATCCTCACGTTCCCACGTAGCATCTTGCTCACTATGATTATTCCAAACCACCTTGTAGAACTTGGTGACTTTGATACGGGTCACTCTTTCCATTTCTTCAAGCACTTTAATAGGCCTCTCTTCATAAGTCAAATTGACTGAATCTTGATACTAGTAGGTTCAATAGCTTCTTTGGGCACACGAAGACATTTCTTGAGTTGGGAGACATGAAAAACACTGAATATAGCTTTCATTTCTGGAGGTAACTGGAGTTGATAGGCTACTGGTCCTTTTTGTGCAATGATCTTGTATGGTCCAATATACCTAGGAGCAAGTTTTCGCTTAACTCCAAACCTTTGTACTCTCCTCATTGGGGATAACTTCAGATACACATAATCTCCGACTTGGAATATAATAGGACTTCTCCTCTTATCTGCATAACTCTTTTGTCTTGATTGAGTGGCTTCTATATGTTGTTGAATGATTTGTACTCGTTCTTTAGCTTCTTTGACAAAGTCAATTCCATAATACCTTCTTTCACCAGGCTCAATCTAATATAGAGGGGTCCTACACTTGCGACCATATAAAGCTTCAAATGGAGCCATCTTGATACTCTCTTGATAACTATTATTGTAGGAGAATTCAACCAAAGGTAACCAATCCTCCCATGAACCCTTGGAAGAAACCACACATGCTCTCAACATATCTTCCAAGATTTGATTTACATGCTCAGTTTGACCTGCGGTTTGAGGGTGATAAGCAGAGCTGCGAATCAATGTGGTACCTAAGTACTTGTGCAGATGTTCCCAAAAATGATTAACAAATTGGGGCCCTCTATTTAATACAATACTCTTAGGTACACCATGCAATCTAACAATTTGTTTAATGTATAGCTTTGTATATTGATGAGGTCGATACTGGACATTGACAGGAATAAAATGTGTAGACTTGGTGAGACAGTCAACAATTACCCAAATAGAATCATGACCTTTTTGGGTCTTTGGAATTCCGATAATGAAATCCATACTAATGTCATCCCATTTCCAACTAGGAATGGACAGTGGCTGAAGTAAACCTGCTGGTTTCATATGAATGGCCTTCACTCGGCAACAGTTATCACACCTAGCAACATATGCCGCAATTTCTTTCTTCATTTTAGTCCACCAAAACCTGGTCTTCAAGTCTTGGTACATCTTGCTACTACCCGAGTGAATGGATAGCTTGGAAGAATGAGCTTCCTCTAGGATTTGGTTCCTCAACTCCCTATCTTTCGGCACTACAAGCCGATCTTTAAACCATAGAACATAATTCTCATCTAACCGAAAATGCTTACTTTCTTCTTCTTTCATCTTTCTCTTGATATGGAATATACCAACATCAGTCTTTTGGAGCTCAATGATCTTTGACTCTAGAGAACAACTAACTATAATATTATGTAGGACTGCCGGATGCAATAAGTTGAAACCATCTTCCAACAAAGAATTACCATGATACTTCTGACTTAAGGCATCGACAACTACATTGGCTTTCCCCGAATGATAATGCACTTCTATGTTATAATCTTTGATCAACTCTAACCATCTGCGCTACTGCATGTTCAACTTCAATTGAGTGAAGATGTACTTAAGGCTCTTGTGATCAGTGTAGATATGGCAAACATTACCAAGCAAGTAATGTCTCCAAATCTTCAAAGCATGGACAACTGCTACAAGCTCTAAATCATGTGTTGGATAGTTGACTTCATGCTTTCTCAATTGGCACGAGGCATAAGAAATGACTCGGCCTTCCTGCATTAACACACATCTTAAACCAATACCTGAGGCATCACAAAATACATCAAATGGTTTCTCAATGTTAGGCTGTGCCAATACAGGAGCAGTAGTTAACAAAGTCCGCAAAGTGTGAAAAGCTGCTTCACACTCTGGTGTCCATACAAATTTCTCCTCCTTTTGAAGTAACCTCATCATAGGCTTAGATATCTTAGAGAAATCTGGGATAAACCGACGGTAATATCTAGCTAGACCAAGAAAACTTCAGACTTCATGAACTGAGGTTGAGGCTTTCTAATCCATCACTTCTTGCACTTTGGATGGGTCTACAAAAATTCCATTCTCTGATAAGACATGACCTAGGAAAGGTACCTTCTTCAACCAAAACTCACATTTACTAAACTTTGCATACAACTTATGCTCTCTTAGTCTCAACAATACCACTCTCAAGTGCTCTTCATGTTCTTCTGTCGTCTCAGAATAAATCAAGATATCATCGATGAACACAACCATGAACTTGTCAAGTTCAGGCATGAACACCGAGTTCATCAAATACATGAAGTAGGCAGGAGCATTAGTCAATCCAAAGGACATGACTAAATACTCATAAAGGCCATAACTAGTGGAAAAAGTCATCTTAGGTATGTCTTCTGGCCTAATCTTGATTTGGTGATAACCTGACCTCAAATCAATCTTAGAGAACACTTTTGCTTTTAACAATTGATCAAACAAGATATCAATGTGAGGCAAAGGATACTTGTTCTTGATAGTAACAGCATTGAGTGGTCAATAGTCCACACACATCCATAAAGACTTGTCCTTCTTTTTCACGAATATGGCAGGGACAACCCCAAGGTGACGAACTAGGGTGAATGAGACCCTTCTCTAAAAGTTCATGCAATTGAATCTTCAATTCTGCTAACTCGTTGGAGAGGCATTCTATAAGGTCTTTAGGAAATAGGTGCGGTACCAGGCAACAATTCTATCTTGAACTCTATCTCTCTATCCGGTGGTAACCCTGGCAATTCCTTAGGAAAGACATCTAGAAATTCACATACTACCAGAATATCAGTAAGGGCCATAGGCTGGATAGCATTGGCCATATTATGGAGATCAAACTCCCTAGGACGGGTGTCAACGAAATATGGTCGGCAGTCCATCTAGGGGTATGCCCATGATGGTAGATTATCGATAGACGGTGCGTGTAATCAGGAACCAGATGGTTACAGAGGCACAAGACACAAGACACAAGATTTATACAGGTTCAGGCCGCCAGTGTGGCATAAAACCCTATGTCCTGTGCTCTGTTATCTGTATTGATCTAGGGTGAGATCTATTGTCCTCCCTGAGGGGGACCCCTGCCTCTCCTTATATAGTCTGGAGGAGGAGGGTTACAAGTAAAGTATCATATTTGGTACTATTACAATATCTAGTACAACTTGTAATCTTGCTGTGCACGCATCGATCTTACGGGCCAGGTCACCTCGGATGGTGTGGCCCATGTACCATCTTGTGGTACCCGGGGGTATATCCCCCACAGCTAGTCCCCGAGCGCCATGTATTCTGATGCGACATGCCATTTTAACCTTCTCCAAACAGTGAGGCTTGAGTTCTTGACATCTCCGACCACCATTGTCGCCGGAGAAGTAGGTTGTCCGAAGAATGTATGGTGCTCTTAAAAAGAAAGAAAAAGATTTTCGTCCTAAGAAGTGTGCCCACTTGTATTTCTGAAAAGAAATGTAAGTGTGTCTTGAAGCGTAACGTCCTTGATCATCAGAGGCATAGTAGTCAAAAAACAAACACATTCACCGCAAGGTGAAGTGTGCCCACTTAGTCCCCGAGCCTAGTAGTAGGTGACGTAGGCACATGGTGCCAAGGTCTAAAAAGAATTCCCAGTTAAGTTGAGAATCGAATCGTCGTATATGCGATACAAGATGCACCGATAGGTGCATCGTACCGATGTAGTCCCTGAGCTTGCTAGAAGGAGAGGTATGAGCCTTGTAGCAAGGTCTAAACGTCAAAGAATATCCCAATTGTATGCGAGTCGCTAGTCGCATGTAGTTGAGACACAAAGTTCTCGAGCTGTGGTCGGAGAGTGGTCGAGGTAGTCGCCGAGCACAGGTCGAGGAGCGAGCGATGAAGTCCCCGAGCTGTGGTCGGAGAGTGATTGAGGCAGTCCCCAAGCACAGGTCGAGAAGCGAGCAACAAAGTCCCCGAGCTGTGGTCGGAGAGTGATTGAGGCAGTCCCTGAGCATAGGTCGAGGAGCGAGCGACGAAGTCCCCGAGCCATGGTCGGAGAGTGATCGAGGCAGTCCCCGAGCGTAGGTCAAGAAGCGAGCAACAAAGTCCCCGAGCATAGCTCGAAATTCCTACAATATAAATATGTTGAATGGTAGTACATGATGTACAAAATAATAAATTATGGAGAAAAATCAGCGGTGAAGAAACAATGCTCAGTGGTCATTTGAAAATGAGCATGATGTGATAAAGTAGTTGGTGCTTTGTAAACATCAGTGTTAATGTGAAGTTTGTGTTTATACTTAATATTTACCGCCTGACCAGTTAGTATGTAGCTGAGTCTCCAGCCCTAGCTAGCTCATGAACCATAACGCGGGGCGCGGAGCCCATGCACGTGTAGGAAGAACAAAGCGTCGCTAAGGAGCCGCTGCCGACCACCCATAACACAGAGGGCAGACGCTCGTGCACGTGTAGGGAGGAGCCAGAGACAGGGCCATCTCTGTAGGCATCGAGCGTCAACATGACTGGTCGAGGATTTGCATTAAGTATAGTTGTATGTTATATTTAAGATGGTATACATGGACAAATGCTATTTGAAGAATAATCATGACTAGGATGTTGTGGAGAAATGTCATAATGAAAATTATATTAAATATAAATATTAGAAGTGTACTTATCTTTGGATAGAAATCTGGTCGGTGGCGATGAAGTTGTCCGGTCCTCGAGCTTTTTGGCCTGTTGTGACGGTGGTCGCGGTTGTCATAGCGCCGTTTCTTCATGGCGATCATCATTGCGACGTGGTCTGGT
Organism: Miscanthus floridulus; assembly: GCF_019320115.1. Classification (NCBI taxonomy): domain Eukaryota; kingdom Viridiplantae; phylum Streptophyta; class Magnoliopsida; order Poales; family Poaceae; genus Miscanthus; species Miscanthus floridulus. Next base: position 58,466,595 of record NC_089585.1, read on the forward strand.
GGTCAGAGCTCGGCGGAGCCGCTCGGGACGTGGTCTGGTGGTCCGGTGGTCAGAGCTCGACGGAGCTGCTCTGGACGTGGTCGACGTGGTCTGGTGGTCGGAGCTCAACGGAGCCGCTCTGGACGTGGTCTGGTGGTCGGAGCTCGGCGGAGCCGCTCTGGATGTGGTCTGGTGGTCCGGTGGTCGGAGCTCGGCAGAGCCGCTCTGGATGTGGTCTGGTGGTCGGAGCTCGGCAGAGCTGCTCATCATTGCGACGTGGTCTGGTGGTCAAAGCTCAGCGGAGCCGCTCGGGACGTGGTCTGGTGGTCCGGTGGTCGGAGCTCGGCGGAGCCGCTCTGGATGTGGTCTGGTGGTCGGAGCTCAGTGGAGCTGCTCTGGATGTGGTTGACATGGTCTGGTGGTCGGAGCTCAGCAGAGCCGCTCTAGACATGGTCGATGTGGTCTGGTGGTCGGAGCTCAGTGGAGCCGCTCTGGACATGGTCTGGTGGTCGGAGCTCGGCGGAGCCGCTCTGGACATGGTCAACGTGGTCTGGTGGTCGGAGCTTGGCAGAGCCGCTCGAGACATGGTCGAGGCGGAGTCAGAAGTCCACCGAAAGATCTAGATGAGGGTCCGAGTTCTCATAGTCATTGTTGATCTCATGGTGATGAAAGTCGTGCGTTAGCAGCAAGGAAATATTCCCGTATGCATGCTTGTTCGTGACGTCAGCTTGTATGGCTCGATGCGGCTTGCTTGATGGCCTGACATGGCTCGCTAGTCAGGTCGGCCAGCTTGCTTGAAGGCTTGGATCTTGTCGCAGCTTGTTTGATGTTGGTTGATACAACGGTACATAACCATGTACGTATTAATTTCCAAACAATCATGCATCCGTGCAAACTGATCCGTACGGCTGACCAGCTTGCTTTGCATGGCCTCCTTGCTGGCTTGCCGTCGTTCGGCTGCTTGTTGCTAGATACGCCCAGTCGGAGTTCTAGCTCCTGCCAAAAATAGTTATGTAGATGTAGACACATCCAATATATATTTCATAGAATAGTTAATTGAAATAGGAAACACGACTTAGCTTGTTCCATATTGATATACGTGACCCATGCATGTGCATGCTTGCATGCAAGCCGAAGGATCGTTATCGTCCTTAGCGAACTTGTGTGGTCTTGTAGATTAGACGTAGCCTAGTATTGGATGCCTTGTTATCATCTCCATGGGAGATAGGTATGATTGTCTTGGCCTTTGCTAGTCTGAGTCAGAGTAGGATCCAGTGGGCCAGAGGTTGGTTGGAGCAGATCACGCCACGTAGGCTAGGGTGATCGGCTTCGTAGCAGATGAGGCAGCAACTGGGAATCAACGCCCTGCCTGCACCCGATGTCACATTGGGGCGTGACACCGCGGATGATATTGATGGTCGATGATGAGGGCCGGCATGAGCGTCGATGTCATCGGAAGCCAGGTTCCATGGATGATGTTGATGAAGAAAATCGCCATCCAATTCGTTGGAAGATCAGCACACACAACCCCTAAAAGGGGACCCCTACCTGGCGCACCACTGTTGACGAAATATGGTCGGTAGTCTACCTAGGGGTATGCCCAAGGTAGTAGATTGTCGGCAGACAGGTGCACAAGCCACAAACAAGACGGTGATGCAAGACTGACACGAGGTTTTATCCAGGTTCGGCCGCCGAGAAGGCGTAATACCTACGTCCTGCGTCTGATTTGTATTGCTGTATGTCAATGAGAGACGTTTTTTAGAGGGATCCCCTACCCACCTTATATAGTCCGGGGGGCAGGGTTACAGATCTAGAAACCAATCCTAGTCCGTTATAATTGCAATATGCGACTGGATAAGGATTCCTATTCTAACCGACCAGGATCCTGCTTGATCGCCAAATCCGCCTTGACTCCTTGTGTGGGACTCCGATCAGGTTGGCCGGGCCGCACATCGTCTTTCGGGTGGATCGGACCCATTGATCCGGGCCGGCCCAAGCCTACACGACTTAGAACAGATCTCGTACTTACCTGCTCATTAGGTTGACTTTGAATCATACTTACTAGAGCTAGGGTTTCAACGAGTTTGGTGCCGACCCGATCGATGGAGTCGAGCAGGTCGGCGTTGTCGATCTGCTTCCCTTTGTAGCGGGGAAGTGGATGATGGGTTGTTAGCATGGCTGAAGGTGACATAGGCATGGTCAGAGCTAGATGTACCATGGTCGGAGCCAGATCCATCGTGGTCAGAGCCGTATCCATAGTGGTCGGAGCCGTATCCGTCATGGTCAGAGCCATAGCCGATGCAGGTGAAGTAGTGGTCGGCGTGGACTGAATCCATGCCTCCTCCATGGTCATGGCGATGGAGTCGTCGGAGCCGATGGTCTAGGTGATCTGGCTGACGATGAACGTGAGGCCATTCAGCATAGCCATGGAACCAGAGATGATGACCATCTTGTTTGCTTGGAGAGCAGTACGCACACCCCCTACCTGGCGCGCCACTGTCGATCATAAGGGTATTAACCCCTATACCCTTACGGCTAGGCTTGGGCCGGCCTAGATCAATGGGTCCGATCCACCTGAAAGATGACATGCGGCCCAGCCAACCTGATCAGAGTCCCGCACAAGGAGTCAAGGTGGATTTGGTGATCAAGTAGGATCCTGGTCGGTTAGAATAGGAATCCTTATCCAGCCGCATATGGCAATTATAACGGACTAGGATTGGTTTCCAGATCTGTAACCCTGCCCCCGGACTATATAAGGTGGGCAGGGGATCCCTCTAAAAAACATCTCTCATTAACATACAGCAATACAAATCAGACGCAGGACATAGGTATTACGCCTTCTTGGCGGCCGAACCTAGATAAAACCTCATGTCAGTCTTGCGTCACCATCTTGTTTAGTGGCTTGCGCACATGTCTGCCGACAATCTACTACCTTGGGCATACCCCTAGGTAGACTGCCGACCATATTTCGTCGACAACGGGGTACAAGAAAAGCCTCATTATTCTTGGGATCCCTCAACATAATAGTTCTAGTCGAGGTAGTCAATAAGAACACCATGGTTCTTCATCCAATTCATCCCCAAGATCACATCAATACCCAATCTCGGTAATATCACTAAGTTGGTAGTATACTCCCTTTCACTTATTTGGATGCGTACATCTCTAACTATCTGGTTGGTAGAAATTTTACTCCCAGCAGCACTTATACAATAACCACCCTTGTCAACTACAACTATTTTCTGATCATACTTGGATGCAAAAGTTGGACTCATGAATGAATGCGAAGCTCCAGAATCAAATAAAACAACTGGTAAGATGATGATTCATAAGAAACATACCAGTCGTGACCACTTCACCAGAGGGAATCTCTTCCATGGTGGTATAGTGCACATGTCCCTGACGTCCATTGGAGTTGCCTTGCTTCTGGTTGTTGTTCTTTTTGGGGTAAGGGCTATTCCTTGCCCAATGACCCGTCTTGTTATAGTTCCAGCATGGCATACCATTAGGTGGAACGTTGGAGCTGCTTTGTCTAGTGCTACTCTTAGGTAGATCAACAGAATAAGCCTTGTGATACACCTACTAGGTTCTGACTAGGCTGTGCCTTCTTCTGTGGTGGTCTATACTTTGGAGCGGGAGGGCGGACTAGGGTCTCACATTGGTAGGAGCTTTGGACTGAGATACTCCTACTTCAAAAGCTTGCTTGCGATTCTTGGAGGCTGTATAGATGTTGTTCTAGTTCTCTTGGGTTAGTGCATCACTAACAAACTCATTAAAGGTAGCACATTTGTTGTTAGCGAGCGTCTTCATTAGCTTCGGGCTAAGGCCCCGCTTGAAACTAGCAATCTTTTTGGCATCTGTATCAACAAACTCTGTGGCATACCTTGATAGATTGTTAAAGGCATGTATATACTCAGTCAAACTCTTAGTTCCCTACAGTCAGCCTCATAAACTATGTATGCTTCATGCTCATCAGACCTAGGGGAATATAATGTCCCCTAAATGCAGCCTTGAATTGATTCCATGTGATTTGTGCATCTTTAGGCAAGGTGGATCGATGATGACTCCACCATATGCCCTGTCGGTCCATGCAACTGGTGCGATGCATACTCAGTCTTGAAGTGCTCGGTGAGCCTCAAAAGATAGAACTTTTGTTCAATAGTATTTAGCCACTCATCTGACTATAGTGGTTCTTCTGCTTCCTTGAAGACAGGAGGCTTGGTGTCGAGGAAGTCCTTAAAAGTACTAAACTAGTTCAGTTCAGGTCCCTAATGCTGATCTCTTCCATGTCCTTGTCCAGCATTCTGCACGAGACCGCGCAGCACTTCACCCATAGCACATTGAGTCTCCATTAGCTGAGCCATCATCTCAGCTGGGGTAGGATGCGGTGGTGGGGGAAGATCCTCATGGCCATTGCCACAACCATCGCTACCACTCGCATCATCACCAAAAGTTCCCCTACGAGTGCGCGTCATCTATGAAATTGCAACAAGTGATTATTGGATGATGTCAAGAGATTGCAGAAGAATTGTATAATCATGCCATACTAATTACTGGAGAGAATAGTAGATCCATACAATAACATAGAGGCATAATAATTCAATTCCACAACATAACGTCACAAAATGATCGCTTATTGTGCTCGCAACGCGTTCCAAACATGCCAAATATTTCATTTCAAACTCAACTGGAATCCATTAAATAGTGCAACTGCCACAATTAGTACATGCATAGTTCCAATACATCACAAGGGTACATCATGCGATTGAGACCTACGTTATGAGTTTGTTACATAATGATCAACAATAAAGAGCTAAGACATCAAGTGTGGCAGAACCTCCTAAATTATAGGACCCACATGCACCTGTCACTGTCCAACGACCTCTGACGACTATGCATATGTTCCTAGTAACTTAAGAAGATAGCCGGGGGTCCTCGAGGAACCCCGAATCATCCATAAATTTCAAGCAGGATCGCATTACAGAGTCATTGCTGTATTACAACATTTATTCAAATATCTACATCAGAGTAAATTAGCGGAAGTCTTACCATAACTTAGTTTACAAACCAGTTGTTTCAAACCTTACAAACTAAGTTCGATAATTATTACAAACCATAGTAGTAGTGGAGTGGCATTAGTAACATAATACAAACACACAATATAAGTATCCTACCCAAGGATCACACATTCACTTATCATCATCAACCTGAACAACACTCATGCAGCACGATCCAAAATAGACCTGCTCATGAGGCTCACCTGCAACAAGGGTCAACGAACCCTGAGTACAAAAGTACTCAATAAGACTTAACCAGAATAAAAACTGAGAAGACTTAGGAATGCAGGCTCAGGGATTCAAGGTATGGTTTTAGCAATAGTCAAAGTTCTTTTGCGTAAAAGCCCTTTCACAAAATTCTTTACTTCAACATATAAAACTTTATAAGGACCACATATGAATCTGGCATGATCCATAATGAGATCTTGAACTTCATATCAAACTCTTTCTCAAACCTTACTCAAGTTTTAGTTATTAAACTACGATGATGAACAGAGAGTTGAGTCTCCATAACCGAGGAGCAACGATGATTCGAACCAATTAAACCTAGCTAGGGATTCTAGACCACACGACATATGCATGTCCCTGACCTACATATACCAACCTACCCTCAAATCCACTAAAACAAGAATGGGTCCACACCACCCGATAATACAGTACTCCACCAATCTAGCCCATTTCCACATGGGTACACGCTATTCACACCATCTCTCCACTCCCTAGTGCACGAGTAGCCATTCTCGTAATAGAATCACCAAGTTAAGGCTTACTGGAGTATGTGGTTAGTACTACAAAGTCTCATCTCACACAATTCAACAACAGATGGTTCTTAATCGACACAGGCGGAAAGAACCCGCTCACAAGACCTCCATGTCTTGTGGCTCTCACACACCGAGTTTGCCCTGGTCTAGATTTATTACTCCACATGCTCATATCTCATGACAACATGAATAACTGACCATAACCAAAAACGTTTTATATCACATAGGTGATAGGTAATCACCTGACCTTTATCTGTCTAAGCATGGCTAAGCATAACTAGGCAATTACGAAGTAAAACTAGGTAACAGGGTAGATATGGAGAAAACAAGGTTGGTAATGCACCAATTAGGTTTCCACTTGACTCCTAATCACTTAATGCAGTATATAAAAGCAAAATCGATAAAGACTTTTAAAACACAAGGTAGGTTTAAATGCATCCGGGGCTTGCCTTGAATCACGGAAAAGTCAGGTTCCGGAGACGTTCCACAATTATCAAATCCGGCCTCAACAGACGGATTAACTTCCTCTGCAACTTGATTAACTACCACGTGCTCACCTTCGTTCACTACATGTAGTAACAATGCCATATTTAACATGATGTGGGATACAAAACATGATGCTTGATGATGGATGCGAAAGTTAAAAACTTGAATAGAACTTTCCTTTGCGGTACAGTTACATGTCAAGACTAACTAAAACCTTTTTCATAACACTTATTTCAATTGCCAAGGATCATTACCAACTAATGACCCAAGGTCATCGCTCAATCCAAAATTTCAAACAAAACCTAAATCTAAAGGTTACTATTTGCTTTTATGAATTAATTATTTAATTAAAATTATGAAATAAATCAACTTGTTCTAATTGAGCTCAAAATTTTTGTAAAGGTTCATCACATGATAACTAAGTGGCAAAATAATTTTGATAATTTTTGGATAATTAATTAAGCCTAGATAAATCATGGAAAACCATTTATTAATTAATTGAGCAATTTTTATCACATTCAAAAATTATTGAAAATCAACATTTCATATTTTTCTTAAATAGTATACATCACAGAGAGGTCACACAAAATTTTTCATAATTTTTGGAGCTCTAATTAATTCTACACAAAAAATAACAAAAGCATACACTATTCATCCATTTCTGAAAAAGAAAATTTTCCATTTTGAAACCCACGGTCAATGACAGCGCGACCCCACATGTCATCCCTGACCTCCGCGCTGACCACGGTGATGACGGCACTGACCAGCGATTTCTCGCCGCCGGTGAGACCAACGGCGATGGTAAAGGTACCACTGTGATCACCACGACAAGGCACATCTACTAGTGTCACAGATTGCATCGATAACAGCTCAAACCGAGCTCGACGCCGGCCATGGCGGCCACGATGGTGCAGCTACGCTATGCTGGCAAAACAAAGCCGGTAGCAGTTAAACAAAGTGCATGGGAAGGTTCAGCAGCTCACCCCGAACTCGATGGAGCAAAGAGCAGAACCGGAGAAGCAACTGAGACGCCGGTCGTTCGTCACAGCGGCCACGACGGAGCAACGGTCATCGATGGCAGTGTTCCGGCGACTGCGGTGGAAGAAATGATCAATTAGCCGGGCACGAAGCACCATGGCATCGTGTGTGAAGCTGAAACAAGGCTTCACAAGGTCAGAGGCTCACCGTAGAGCGCTGGCCACGATGACGCTCACTCGCGGAGATTCTACCAGCCGCGAGGAAGAAAGACACGACCAATGTTATCTCGGTGAAATCAAGCTACAATAGTTGGTTAGCTGGGTGCGTAAGGAACAAGAGGAGCTCAGACGGTGCTTTGCCGAGGATGTGGAGGTGCTACGGCGATGGCAAAGCTCAACGGAGCAGCGGCAACGGTGACTGGAAAAGCAGAGGAGTAGAAAAGAAGAACGGCAATGATGCCTGGGCTATAAACGCGACCAGGAAGCAAAGAGAAGCCATGCAGGGGCCTTCTCCACGCCAGCGCGAAGCCAAAGACGGCCACGACCGCGCCTGGAAGCAGAAAGAAGATCACCGGCGGTGAGGTGGCTTCTGCAACACTGTTCAACTTATTTACCAAAATGCCATTCGATATGAATTCCAAAATTACTCCCAAATTTAAGTAACAACTCAAAAAATCTCCAAAAATAAAGTTGTTCAAAATTCAAAGTTCTACAACTTTGCTTTTATAACCACCCCCATATTCGATCTACATTTTGAAATGCAAATTTGAATTCAAAAAGGGGACATTTAAAGAATTACGCCTTTTCAAATTACTTCAAATTTTATAAAGCAACTTTGAAAACTCTAAAAACCAACTTTGTACAACTCGACAAGCTCTACATTTTTGCTTTTAGGCTCAACCCCAAAATGTGCTTAGATTTTAAAATGGGTTTTCTAGGGCAAACTTAAATGGTGAAATGAGGGTTTTTGAAAATTCAAATCCAAACCAAACTTTGAACTTAATTCAAACAATACAATTCAACACATACAACATAAAGGTAAACTTGTCTTAGTGAATGCACATAAAAATTTTCACTAATACAAAATGATGTACAATGCATATGATGACATGGCAGGTTTTAGTATTTAAAACACCCGAGGTGTTACAAATCTTTCCCCCTAAAAGAAATCTTGTCTAGGGATTCAAAGTGCTAGGGTAAGTAATGGAAAAGGAAATGTGTCAATCCAAAAACATCCAAAACTTGTCCATAAATAGCTAAGGTCCCTTTACAAACATGATTCGTAACAACAAAGCAAAACTAACATTATTCTATATCGACGCAAGAAACTCTGGAAATTTTTCTAACAAGTAATCTTCAGATTCCCAAGTAGCTTCTTCTCTGGAATGTTGATTCCATTGTATCTTGTAGAACTTGATTGTCCTCTTTCGAGTGACATGATCTTTCTGATCTAGAACTCAAATAGGATATTCGGAATAGGTCAAATCAGGTTCAAGTTCCACTCCTTCAACCTCAACATTCTGCTCAGGCACTTGGAGACACTTCTTCAATTGAGAAACATGGAACACATCATGTACAGCTGAGAGATGTTCTGGTAATTTCAAGTGATATGCCACTTTTCCATACCTCTCTAAAATTTGAAATGGTCCAATATAATGAGGTGCCAACTTGCCTTTAACACCAAAACGAGTAACTCCCTTCATTGGTGATACCTTCAGATATATAAAATCTCCCTTGTTAAACACTAAGGGTCTACGTCGTTTATCTACATAACTCTTTTGTTAGGACTGAGCTATCTTCAAATTACTTTGTATTTGCCTAACCTTGTCTTCTATTTCTTTCACAAGGTCAACTCTAAAGAACCTTCTTTCCCTGGGTTCAGACCAACTCAGTGATGTTCTGCATCTATGACCATAAAGTGCTTCAAACGGAGCCATTCTAATGCTCTCTTGATAACTATTATTGTATGAGAACTCAGTCAAAGGAAAACATTCATCCCACTTATTGGAATAGTTAAGAACACAACATCTTAACATATCTTCAAGTGCTTGATTTACTCTTTCAGTCTGAACATTAGTTTATGGATGATAAGCTATACTATACAGGAGTTTGGTACCCAACGAAGCATGCAAGTGTTTCCAAAAGCTGGAGACAAACTGTGTACCCCTATCTGACACTATGATCTTTGGTACCCCATGTAAACTCACAATTCTGGCTAAATACATCTTGGCATATCGGATAGTGGGATATGTACTCTGGACTAGAAGAAAATGTGCTGACTTAGTCGATCTACAATAACCCATATTGAATCAAAACCTTTAGATGTCTTGGGTAGACCAATGATAAAGTCCATACTAATATCCTCCCACTTCCAAGATGGAATAGGTAACGACTGTAACTCTCTAGCAGACCTCAAATGTATAGCTTTCACCTTTTGACAAGTATCACACTTTGCTATATACCGGGCAATCTCTATCTTCATTTTGGTCCACCAAAATCTTTGTTTCAAGTCATGGTACATCTTATTACTTCCTAAATGAATAGATAACCTAGTAGCATGTGCATCTTCAAGAATTGACTATTGCAACTCAGGAACCTTTGGTACCACTAAGCGATTCTTGAACCATAACACACCTTCATCATCTACTTTGAAGCATTCTGCTTTCCCATTCCTAATTCTTTCTTTGATATGGGCTATACCCTTGTTTTCTTTCTGAGCAGCAATAATCTAGTCTCGAATAGTTGATTCAACAGTTATATTGGTCAAACTACCTTGTTGAATTACCTCTATACTCAATTTTTCCATCTCTTGGCATAAAGACATCCATTGTTTTTACTGCTAGACAATTGCAATGACTCTTTCAACTGAGGGCATCTGCAACCACATTTGCTTTACTAGGATGGTAATGTACCTCCAAGTCATAATCTTTAATCAATTCTAACCATCTTGTTTGTCGCATGTCAATTCTGATTGAGTAAAGATATACTTTAAACTCTTGTGATCTATAAAAATATGACATGTATTACCAAGCAGGTAATGCCGCCAAATCTTCAAAGCATGGACACCTGCTGCTAACTCTAGATCATGAGTGGGATAGTGCTCTTCATGTTGCTTAAGTTGTCTGGAAGCATAGGCAATGACTCGACCTTCTTGCATCAATACACATCAATACCAATACCCAAAGCATCACAATAAACGTCAAATGACTTCTTGATATCAGGTTGGGCTAATACTGGTGCAGTGGTTAACAGTCTCTTCAAAGTCTAGAAAGCTTCTTCACAATTAGATGACTAGACAAACTTGGTGTGGTTCTTCAACAACCCAGTGATGGACTTGGATACTCTAGAGAAATCTAGAATAAAACAATGGTAATACCCCGCCATTCCCAGAAAACTCCAAACCTGATGAACAGTGGTTGGTGGTTTCCAATCAAGCACATCCTTAACTTTGCTTGGATCAATAGCAACTCCTTCAGCTGACAAGACATGTCCAAGAAACTATACTTCCTTAAGCCAGAAGTCACACTTACTGAACTTGGCATATAGTTGATGTTCTCTCAAGCGGGTCAGGACAATTCTGAGATGTTTTGCATGTTCCTTCTTGTTCTTGGAATATACTAGAATGCCATCAATAAACACCACTACAAACTTGTCTAGCTCAGGCATGAATACTGAATTCATCAGATACATGAAATGAGCTAGAGCATTTGTCAAACCAAGACATTACCAAGTATTCATATAATCCATATCTTGTGGTAAATGCCATTTTGGGAATATCTTTAGGCTTAATCTTGATTTGGTGATAGCCCGACCTCAAATCAATCTTGGAGAAAACTTTGGCTCCGGCCAGTTGATCAAAAAGCAAGTCTATCCGAGGGAGGGATACTTATTCTTAATGGTCACTTCATTCAACGGACGATAGTCAACACACAACCTCAGGGTCTCATCTTTCTTCTTCACAAAAATTGCAGGACATCCCCAAGGTGAGGAACTAGGTTGGATAAACCCCTTATCAATCAACTCTTGCAACTGTGTCTTCAACTTGGCTAATTCCTTTGGAGGCATCCTATAAGCTCTCCAAGAGATCGGAGCTATTCTAGGTTTTAACTCTATGTTAAACTGAACATCCCTATCTAGTGGTAGACCGGGTAAATCTTTAGGAAAAACATCAGGGAATTCACAAACTACCAGGATATCTCTAACCTCCTTGATGGAAATTGCACAAACTTTTTCCACTGATCTCCTTAAGGTTGGAAGTTGGATAAGAAGCTGAGAATTACCATCTGGCAAACTCAACCTTATTATCCTATTCAAAGCATCTATAACAGCCTTATGCTGATACATCCAATTCATTCCCGCTGATACATCCAATTCATTCCCAAGATCACATCTATATCCTGATCCTTGAGAATAATCATGGTAGTGGGAAAAATATGCCCACATAGGTTTATGGGTACCTAGTACACCATTTCCTTAGTACACAGACGTCCTTGGGGCGACTATATAAAGAAATTTTCCTTTGTTGCCCCAATTAGAATTTCATGCTTTATGACAAAGGTTCTATTGATGAATGTATGAGATGCACCAGAATAAAAAAGCATAACTATAGGATGATTGGTGATAGGAAACATACCCAGCATCATGGGATCCCCTTCTGGAATCTCCCCTGCCTGAATATAGAAAACCCACCCCATCTTCTTTTCATCTTTGCCCTTCTAAGCATTCTGATTGTTGTTATTGTTTTGTGCTTGACCCTGTTGTTGATTGGCAGGGGCCTTCTGATAATTTGGATTAGGCTGCTTTGGATACGGATATTCCCTCAAGAAATGACTAGACTTGCCACAATTGAAATAGGGATACTGTTGACCCTGGGGTGTTGGAGTAGGGACCCTAGAAGCATTGGTCTGTTGTGGATTCTAATAAGTTGTAGCAGGATAGACATTTGATTGTTGCCCGGCTTGGAACTGCGGCGGATGATAAGCAGGATGATAATTATTGACTGGATGATAGATTATCTTTTGCCTCTTTTGATTTCCACCAAAAGATCCAGATGGCACACTCTTTTTCTTCTTGATCTCCTTATGCTGGTGATATTTTTCCTCTGAAGCAATAGTAATGTTCACTGCCTCATGATAAGTGACACTAGTACAGGTAGTCATCATTGTCTATAGTTTGGTATTCAGACCTCGCATAAACCATTTCTTTTTCTTAGCATCTGTGTTGACATGTTTGGATGCATACTATGACAGATGATTAAACTTTCTGACATATTGTATAACCGTTTGATCCCCTTGCTTCAAAGCAAGGAACTCATCCAGCTTTATGGCCATCACTCCTTCTAGAATATAATGGGCTCAGAAGGTAGTATGGAACTCAGCCCAAGTTATTGGAATGCTAGTTGGTTGCATAGCCACTAGATTTGCCCACCAAGCACCTGCTGCACCTCTAAGTTGCTAGGTGGCAAACACAGGTTTTTGCATCTCCGTGCATGGAATAAGATCAAATTTCTGCTCCATGGTCCGAAGCCAATCATCAGCCTCCAGTGGTTCATCGGCCTTGGTGAACACTGGTGGTCTTGTATCTGTAAAATCAACATACGTAGCCTCCTGCCTATTATGATTGCGACCATAGTTTCCTTGCACCATATTCTGATTACTCTGAGTTATCTCTTGAAGCAATCGAGCATTTTCAATAGTCACATTGACAAGGGTGGATCAAGAATACCGTCTTCATCTTGTGAAGTAACAGGAATATGCGAACCCCGCGTATGACGCATCTGTTCATAACAAACCAAACTTTACTCATAAGCCTTTATTAAGCGATAAAAGAGCTTACTTCAACGCATTACATTGGTTTCACTTATTTAAACACAAGATCACACCTACACAAGACTACTTAACTAGAACTCACTATTTTGCAACTCTACTCTTCTCATCGACCACATCAAACCTCGTGATCAGTATCCATTCTGGAAACATTTCCGCCTTCATTATCACTTTCATCAACCATCACTAATTCTTCCGGATCTTCTTCTTCTTCCTTTTCTGATTCACTATCATCAGCAATGATGACACCTGGGTCCATTGCATCTACTTGAGGTTCATGATTTGGATCTAGGAGATTGCTTAGCCTATGGACTTCTTCATGCAGATTAATATTATGTTCTTCTAAGTCTTCTACATAGAATTCTAGCTCATGAGCTCTAGCTCTAGCTACATCTTCTCTATGCCAAGCTTCATTCCTTCCTTCCACCATACGAACTAACATAAATTTGCAGTTCTTGTGAGCAGTGGTGAGACACCTCAATTTATTCCATAACTCGCCCACATGGATGGCATCCACAGCCCTATCTCTAGTAGCATGTGCTAACTCTGCTATAAGCCTCTGTATCTCTGCCTAGGGATCAGGCCTAGAGCTACTACTGCTAGCACCGTCATTCTTAGGGGCAAGCTAGTGATGAGGAACTCCTTTGGGCCCAACGGACTTATGGGGCATTACCTTGGTACGAGCCATACTGTAGGAAGCAAGATTAATCAAAATAAGACAATCTGATACAAGTCTTAATAGCAGCCAGGATGAATTATACTATTTAACCCAGACTCACTACTTAACTCCAGACTAAGAGGGAAAGTAAGTAACGAATAGATTAATCATGATGCATGAATCCTTCTTACGAACAAAAACATCAAAGCTTATAAGGTACATAAACAATAGTTGTTATTATATAGGGCATAATAAGATAACTACTCCACCACACAAAGCCTTTTTAATCAAATAAGGAATGGTGAGAATGAAATAAGATAAGCCAGAAGCAATTTGGAGCAAATTCACAAGTTATATATATTTGTCCCAAATCATTTTGAAGTTTTTGTAAAACAATACAACAAAGAGTTTGTAACGATCGCTCTGATACCAATCTATGGCAGAACCTCCTAAATTATAGGACCCACATGCACCTATCACTGTCCAATGACCTCTGATGACTATGCATATGTTCCTGGTAACTTAAGAAGACTGTCGGGTGTCCTCGAGGAACCCCAAATCATCTATGATTTCTGAGCAGGATCCCATTATAGAGTCATTGTAGTATTACAACATTTATTCAAATATGTACATCAGAGTAAATTAGCGGAAGTCTTACCATAACTTAGTTTACAAACCAGTTGTTTCCAACCTTACAAACTAAGTTCAATAATTATTACAAACCATAGTAGCAGTGGAGTGGCATTAGTAACATAATACAAACACACAATATAAGTATCCTGCCCAAGGATCACACATTCACTTATCATCATCGACCTAAACAATAGTCATGCAGCACGGTCCAAAACAGACCTGCTCATGAGGCTCACCTACAACAAGGGTCAACGAACCCTGAGTACAAAAGTACTCGACAAGACTTAACCGGAATAAAAACTGAGAAGACTCAGGAATGCAGGCTTAGGGATTCAAGGTATGGTTTTAGCAATAGTCAATGTTCTTTTGTGTAAAAGCCCTTTCACAAAATTCTTTACTTCAACATATAAAACTTTATAAAAACCACATATGAATTGGGCATGATCCGTAATGAGATCATGAACTTCATATCAAACTCTTTTGCAAACCTTACTCAAGTCCCAGTTATTAAACTACGATGATGAACAGAGAGTTGAGTCTCCATACCCGAGGAGCAACGATGATTCGAACCGATTAAACCCAGCTGGGGATTCTAGACCACACGACATATGCAGGTCCCTGACCTACATATACCAACCTTCCCTCGGATCCTCTAAAACAAGAATGGGTCCGCGCCACCCGAGAATACAGTACTCCACCAATCCAGCCCATTGCCATGTGGGTACACGCTATTCACACCATCTCTCCACTCCTAGTGCGCGAGTAGCCATTCTCGTAATAGAATCGCCAAGTTAAGGCTTATTGGAGTATGTGGTTAGTACTACAAAGTCTCATCTCACACAATTCAACAACGGACGGTTCTTAATCGACATAGGCGAAAAGAACCCGCTCATAAGACCTCCATGTCTTGTGGCTCTCACACACCGAGTCTGCTTGGTCTAGATTTATTACTCCACATGCTCATATCTCATGACAACATGAATAACTGACCGTAACCAAAAACCTTTTATATCACACAGGTGACAGGTAATCACCTGACCTTTATCTGTTTAAGCATGGCTAAGCATAACTAGGCATTTGTGAAGTAAAACTGGTAACAGGGTAGATATGGAAAAACAAGGTTGGTATTGCACCAATTAGGTTTCCACTTGACTTCTAATCACTTAATGCAGTATATAAAAGCAAAAGCGATAAAGACTTGTAAAACACAAGGTATGTTTAAATGCATCCGGGGCTTGCCTTGAATCACGGAAAAGTTAGGTTCCAGAGACGTTCCGCAATTATCAAATCTGGCCTCAACAGACGGATTAACTTCCTCCGCAACTTGATTAACTACCATGTGCTCACCTTCGTTTACTACACGTAGTAACAATGCCATATTTAACATGATGCGGGATACAAAACATGATGCTTGATGATGGATGCGAAAGTTAAAAACTTGAATAGAACTTTCCTTCGCGGTACAGTTACATGCCAAGACTAACTAAAACCTTTTTCATAACACTTATTTCAATTGCCAAGGATCATTATCAACTAATGACCCAAGGTCATCACTCAATCCAAAATTTCAAACAAAACCTAAATCATTAAAGGTTACTATTTGCTTTTATGAATTAATTATTTAATTAAAATTATGAAATAAATCAACTTGTTCTAATTGAGCTCAAAATTTTTGTAAAGGTTCATCACATGATAACTAAGTGGCAAAACAATTTTCATAATTTTTGGATAATTAATTAAGCCTAGATAAATCATGGAAACCCATTTATTAATTAATTGAGCAATTTTTAGCACATTCAAAAATTACTGAAAATCAACATTTCATATTTTTCTTAAATATTATACATCACAGAGAGGTCACACAAAATTTTTCATAATTTTTGGAGCTATAATTAATTCTACACAAAAATAACAAAAGCATACACTATTCATTCATTTCTGAAAAAGAAAAATTTCCATTTTGAAACCCACGGTCACTAACAGCACAACCTCACATGTCATCCCTGACCTCCGCACTGACCACGGCGATAACGGTGCTGACCGGCGATTTCTCACCGCCGGTGAGACCAACGGCGATGGTAAAGGTACCACTATGATCACCACGACAAGGCACATCTCCTGGTGTCACAGATTGCATCGATAACAGCTCAAACCGAGCTCGACGCCGGCCATGGCGGCCACGACGGCATGGCTGTGCTATGCCAGCGAAACAAAGCCAGTAGCAGTTAAACAAAGTGCATGGGAAGGTTCAGCAGCTCACCCTGAACTCGATGGAGCAAAGAGCGGAACTGGAGAAGCAACTGAGACACCGGTTGTCGGTCACAGTGGCCATAGTGGAGCAACGGTCATCGATGGCGGTGTTCCGGTGACTGCGGTGGAAGAAATAATCAATCAGCTAGGCACAAAACACCACGACATCGTGGCAAAGCTGAAACAAGGCTTCACAAGGTTAGAGGCTCATAGTAGAGCGCTGGCCACGACGGCGCTCGCTCGATGGAGATTCTACCGGCTGCGAGGAAGAAAGACAAGACCAGCATTATCTTAGTGAAATCAAGCTACAATAGTTGGTTGGCTGGGCGCACAAGGAACAAGCGGAGCTTAGACAGTGCTTTGCCGAGGATGTGGAGGCGCTACGGCGATGGCAAAGCTCAACGGAGTAGCGGCGGCGGTGACTGGAAAAGCAGAGAGTAGAAAAGAAGAACGGCGACGACGCCTGGGCTATAAACGCGACCAGGAAGCAAAGAGAAGCCACGCAGGGGCCTTCTCCACGCCAGCGCGAAGCCAAAGACGGCCACGACCGCGCCTGGAAGCAGAAAGAAGATCGCCGGTGGTGAGGTGGCTTCTACGGCACTGTTCAACTTATTTACCAAAATGCCATTTGATTTGAATTCCAAAATTACTCCCAAATTTATTTAATAACTAAAAAATCTCCAAAAATAAAAGTTGTTCAAAATTCAAAGTTCTACAACTTTGCTTTGATAACCACCCCCTAATTTGGTCTACATTTTGAAATGCAAATTTGAATTCAAAAAGGGGACATTTAAAGAATTATGCCTTTTCAAATTACTTCAAATTTTATAAAGCAACTTTGAAAACTCCAAAAACCAACTTTGTACAACTCGACAAGCTCTACATTTTTGCTTTTAGGCTAAACCCCAAAATGTGCTTAGATTTTAAAATGAGTTTTCCAGGGCAAACTTAAATGCTGAAATTAGGGTTTTTGAAAATTCAAATCCAAACCCAACTTTGAACTTGGTTCAAACAATACAATTCAACACATACAACATAAAGGTAAACTTGTCTTAGTGAATGCACATAAAAATTTTCACTAATACGAAATGATGTACAATGCATATGATGACATGGCAGGTTTTAGTATTTAAAACACCCGAGGTGTTACATCAAGCTCGCAACTACTACAACTAAGCTACTCCTGGGAGTGGTTGCTGTTGATGTCGGACACACCATCACCGTGGTCATCCTCCCAAGGCTCCACCTCTTCCTCTTCAGGGTCTTCTTCCTCGGCATCCATCTCTATGCCATCATCTTCGGCAATCAACACATTAGGCTCTTCTACCATTGCTGGGGCAGGAGGAATAATTGGGTTGATTATGCCATTGAGGCGATGAACATCAATCTAAAGCTCCTCAATCTAGCAAACGAGCTCCTGCTCCCTTTGCTCAAACTCTGTGGCCTGCCTAGCAGCCTGGAATACTGTCCTAATCCTTGTGGCCTCTCTGTTTTTAGCAAGATGAATAACCTCATCCCTCTCAGCACGGACGCCATGTAATTCATCCTGCGCCACATCTCTTTCTCTCACTACATGGCCAAACTACCTCTGGCGAGCTTCTAAGGCTATCACGAAGCCATCTCTCTCATGTTGAGCTGCCCGGAGTGCCCTTCGGTGCCTACGCACACGTGCTCTCATCCTGCGCTGTGCGGCCTATGCTCTTTGGAGCTCTAGCACATAGTTGACGTAGCTATCTTGGCGTGAATAAAACATCCTCATGACTACATACATAGCACTCATTGTAGCACTGCTACTTCTAGCTCTTTCATCCCTGTCTCTGACTAAAGCATTTCCACCTGGCTGGTTCCAAGTGGGCTATGATCGATCGACACGGGGAAAAGATCCAGCTGGCCCATTCACTAGTTCATCCCCAAATTCCTTACAAATCTCACTTAGAACCTCAAATGCTGCCACCTAGGGTCTGTCCATCTAACTCAACACACCACCCCTGCCACTGATGATTGTCCTCATGGGCTGCGATAGTGACTCACATGTCATACCCCTCTTGTCCTTCGGTCACCACTTCGCTCCAAACGTAGCGAGGCGGTTCCATGTACCCGACAGAGTTCAGCACCCGCCACAGTAAGGTGGGGGTCCCAAACAGTGTCAGAAAGGTGTCACTAGCAATAGGGGCTCCTGGGGCTGCCATCTGTAACAAAGGTTACACTTAAGTGAGGCATGTGCTGTAGAAACGATTTACTTAACGATAAGATCATTTAAGGGGGAACCATGCAGGAACATGAATGAACAATGCACCATGATGTATGCTCATTCCATACATCCTCACAAACTTAGAAAAATAATCTCTAACGACATACGCGGTGGCATACATACGTTCTCTCAATATATTCGTAACTAGATGAGCTACACGTTTTGTTGTTAGTGTACCTGCAGAAAATGCATTTCAGCCCAACCCAACAGATATATGTACAAGAATGTAAATGCAGGATCTAAATTGCAACTAAATACTTCCATATATGTATACCCATACATATACTTCCATATCAAAGCTACTCGATGACAATTTATACCCACAATTAAATACGCACCATGCACACATGCAAGCATGCATATACAGTCGTATCAAAACTAGCTCTCCCCGACCGCACGCTCACGTCTTGCGGTCATGCCACTCATCAACTTACCTTCTTACCTTGGCGTAGAGGCATTTGATCCATACATTACCATTCAAGTGAATGGCATCCATACAATAGCACGCCATATGGACGATGAAAGTAAAACCCCCCCATGTTAGTACTTAAATAGCCACCTAAAAGTCCTTAACTGGGCATAAAGGAGATGACCACTAGCACACTTTAGATTTTTATAACACAAAACCTTTGTTTTTAAATACACATATGACAAGTTTTAATGTTGAATCCTTGCTCTGATGCTAGCTGTCACAGAACCGTCCAATTTATAAGAGTACAAGTACAATAGCAATCACCGAAGCGATCAAACCGTCATGCTTGAGCCCATATAAACCCAGTAGTCCAATGAAATCGCGAAGGATCTCAAACAACCAACATACAAACCAAGATCATAGAGATTCAACACAACCAGTCACATGTTACATCACAGTTCACAAATATGTCTCATACATCAGAGTTTGAATAATTATTACAAACCAAGTTTGAAAGTAGCAGAAGCAAAGTAGTTTAACATCAACATCACACGTAGTTTAATACAAAGCCAGTGTCATAGTCATCTCCAACCAAAAGCACAAAGGTGAGATGAAATACAGAATGACCAATGCCCATGGTCCTAGTCCTCATCCATAGTAGGAGCAAGACAGTTCTTGAGTAGCCATGATACATAACGTTATCTGCAACAATGGGAATAAAACCCTAAGTACAAGAAGGTACTCAGCTAGACTTACCCATCCAACTAATATACTAAGTCACCAAGGAGTGTGCAAGGATTTATAAGTAGAGCTGGTAGACATCATTTGCAGAAAAAGCATAAGTTATCCAACATCTCTTTAATTGTGAATCACCAGTTATTAATCCTATCTCATACTAGATTAGCAACTATCCTATGCCAAACATGTTGGTCCATTAAGTCATCACAATAATAACCATATCCAGTTGAGTTCTCGCATAATCGCATAACCATCATTTCCATAATTTACTACGATGAAAGGAACTCAAGTCAAGTTCTCACTATCCGGGAGAGACGGTGATTCAAATCGATTCCTACCCAGCTGGGGAATTATTCCTAACACACACCCAAGCATACCTCGCGAAGGTAGCCTAAGGTCACCTTTGGTACAACTTAGGAACCAAATTTGCGGGTACGACCAGCGCCGCACAATCAGAGAACCACTCTACCAAGGGTGATCAGGACTCTAACCCGCCCTTGGGCTTATGCTAATGGCTCTCCGCACATCCTTACTACCATCTAGAGTGCGCACTTTTACCGCTCGTGGTCCCGGCCTGAATTGAACTACTCGACTTTGCGGTCGGAACGACTTATCCGACCAACTATGTGAGAGGCTACGTTCAACATGACAAGATGACCTCCAATGTCTGGTCCTTAAATGACACAGATGGAATCACTACAATACCACATATAGGACTCTGCCCGGTCTCCATTTACTCCACATTACCAGGTTATGTTCCACGATAGCACAATATAGCCAACCGTGATTAAGTTATCACCTATAGCTCGTAGGTGACAGGAAATCACCCGACTTCTACCGGTCTAAGCATAGCTAAGCATGATAAACATTCCTGGACTTAAATAGGATTCATGGTAGATATTTCTAGTCAAGGAAGGTAATATGCAACAATGGTTTCCAAACAACTCCTATCACGTAATGCAGCAATACGAATAACTTTAAGTGACATTAATAAAATAGGGAGGCTTATAATGCTCCGGGGCTTGCCTTTCACAAACATCAAAGGCTGGTGATTAGGGCACTCGGGAAGGTGATCGGCTTCAGGCTCTCCTTCTTCAGGAACCTCCAGGTGCTGAACTTCCTGTTTCTCCTCCTGCGGCTCGGCGTCGAGCTCCACAAGCGTGATCCCTTCGGTTGCACCTATTGCATGCATATGCATAAGTAAGTACCATGAATGCGTAAGATGGATCACGGAGGATGTGATAAGGAATGTACATGCTATGACAATGATGTTAAGTAGCAAAATGATAACAATGCTAACTCCTTATTAGCCTAGTAGGTGCATATCTCTTCTCTAGTTATTTACAAATTTCACACAAAGCAATATCTAAGTTACACATGACAGTTACAAGTTTATATCATAACTGAAGTTATACTTATCCAAATGCTGTGATATTAGACTTTGTGGAAAGCTTATAAAATTGTCTACAACTCTTATTTAATCACCAAAAGCTGAATCACAATCTATCCTAGACAAAATAGGCAATCTATGCAGTGCTGTCCAGAAATTCCAGAGAACAAGCAATTCGGAAAACTAACTTTAAACAGACAGAACTCCTAAACCCTTTGGCCTATTGACCTAAAATTTTAACACAAGATATATGAAGAAGTTACCTACAACCTTGTTAATAACCATTTCTACAGAAAACATCATTTTGACTATGCAACATAACAAGCAACAGAATCTGTCCGAAAACATGTTAAATTGAATTATAAAGCGACAATATTTCTAGTACATGTAAGCATTCAAAATTTGACACCACCAAGTACACCAACAGTTCAGGGGCATCAAATACACTCAAGAAAACATAATGGCAAAGCCCAAACTATTTATTTAATTGCATTTATTAATTTATTTAGATAATTAGGTTAAATACTAAACCTATACCAAATGTGCATAATAAATTCTTAGAAAATTACAGTGACCTCTAAGTGCTACCACAAGACTACTGTAAAAGTTTCATGCCATTTTACCAAGTAAAATATTCTTTACAAAAATGACAAGCTAGTAAGGTCGATTTTAGTGAAAATAATAAACCCTATAGAAAAGTGTCAAACAACAGATTATAAATTTTTCCTAGCTAGAGCATGTCAACACAAGACCAACAAACTTGGAATCACAATTTTATCACTTTTCTAGCTCAAGATATCTATTTTACAAGTTTACTAACATTCAAAAAGCATTTATTTAAATACATTTTAATCACCAAGAAAAATACAATAAACTGTATATTTCATATTTTTATAAAAAACTACACTTCATTAGGAACACAACAAAATTTGACTCACCAAAATTGGAACTAAATAACTCCACTTATGATTTTCCAAAGTTGCATTCAATCTGGAAATAAATGAGCTAGCTTTATGAACTGAGTCATTGTAGCAAACCGAAAACAGAGCACCGAAAACAGAGCACCGCGCAGCGGACGGAGTTCGACAGAGCTCACCGACGGTGGCTTCTCCGACGACGTCACCAGCACTACAAGCTTCCACACGGCAACGCGCACCTATAGAGCTACCTATCAAGACCTATCGTCAGAGCTAGCAACGATGGCGGCGCTCATGGCGGGGCGGTGGCGCGGGACGATGGCGATACGCCGGAGCCAGCCATGGAAGCTCAAGCTAGGGCTACTCCGTGCATCTACACGCGATTATGAAGCTAGCGCACCCACTATTTCGGCGAATGGCGGACGGAGACGATGCGGCCACAACGGTGGAGCTCGGCGGCGGACACCGGCAAGGTCCGTGCGCGGCGCTACGGCCTTACCAAGCGCGGTGAGGGAGCAAGGCAGTTACGGTGGTGCGGTAGGGGTACAGTGAAGCTGCTATGGTGGCGATTTCACGACGTGGCAAGCTTGGTGTTGTCAATGGCGCCGACGACGCTGCGGTGCTGCTGCTCTGCTTGCTGCGGGTGAGTGCGGAGGCGAAGGAGAAACAAAAAACCAAATGCGACGCTAGGAGGCTCATAGGCGCGCGATGGGGCTTGATGTGGCGCACGATAGCCCATCGTGGCCTGACTGGTCAGGACACCGGCGACGCACAGCCACCCACGCAGCAACCGAAGCCTGAAACAGTCGGCCCTGTAGACGCCATCAGTTAAGCCATCAGAGCTCGACAGGGCAACCTGACGATGCAAATTGAAGGCGATAAAACTCTTAATCCGTAGCTCCTAAGCGTATAGAATCTGAACCAAAGTTATAGCCCTACATACCATCTTCAACTTTTATTAAAGAATCAATCTCTAATTCCCAACCAATACGTAGAAATATCATCTCCAAGTCGAGCCGATTACACTGGAAACCAGTTTTGACTTAGAAAAATTCTAGTGTTGGAAATCAGTGAATTGTTGATTTTTGTGAGCACAAAATGACTAAGCTATGCATAGAATTAGCTCAAGACCCAAACATAAAAGTTGTTGCCCTACTCAGATACTACAACTTTGCTTAAAGGTTCACTGCCATGCAAAGTCTCTATGACATCATTCAAACTAGGTCAAACGTAGCACTTTAAAAAGATATCACACACCATACCAATGACTTAGAGACTAAACTAGACTTAGTCATGAATACCAAAGTGGTTCCTTATGCTATTCTAAACATGTTTAAAGCATTCCCAAGGTTCCACACACATTTCATACTTTGGTTCCATGAAAACCCTAACTTAAGTAAGGTAATTAAGTAATACACATGAAATATAAGCTAACAAAGGTATAGCAATTGAGATGCTTATGCACATGCATGCTCATGGATGCTTATGATCATGCAACGTCAAGGTTAAATGCATGCTTAACACTGAGGGTGTTACAGTGAGGGTCACCGAAATGATAAAGGCCGAGTATGCATTGCATCAACTGTAGGGGTCTGCAGGTATCTGGTGGACTCATTATTTGTCTTCCTTACCTGCTAGAGCAAATGTAGCCTAGGAGCAATTCAAGGTAGCCTTTAGGGGGCATCATATACCCCTAGGGCTGATGCAGATGAAGGCTGCTGAGTTTATGAAGCTAACACAAGGGACAAAGACTCTCACCGAGTATATGCATGCATTCAACAACTTGTCCATATATGCACCAACATTCGTGGATACAAAAGAGAAAAGGATAGAAAGCTTCAAGAGAGGCTTTGGTACCAAGTTGATGAAAACTAGGGCCAACCCCAAATGTGCTACATATAATGAGTTTGTTAGTGATGCGCTAACTCAAGATAACCAGAATAGCTTACATGCGGTAGAAAAGGGCTGCAAGCGAGCAGCGGAGGTAGGTGCCTCAGGTTCATCACATTCCAAGGCTCTAGTGGCAACCAGGCCACAGTTCCATCCCCCATTGCCTAAGTTTAGGCCTCCCTAGCAGAAAGCTTAGGCCAGTCACTCTTAGAAGACATTTTGCAGGGCATTCACCATTGCCATGCCCAAGGGAAACACAGGGCAAGGAAGCTCAGCAGGAACAAGAAACAACTAGTCGTGCTTCAATTGTAATCAAATAGGGCACTGGGCCAAAGAGTGCCCCTATCCTAAAAAGGGTAGTAATCAAGACTAGGGTAATCGAAAGCAATCCAATCCTAAAGCACGTCCTGGGTATGTTCATTATACAACCATGGAGGAAATCCACACGGGAGAAGTTGTTACCTGCTGGTATGTTTCTTGTAAACAAACACCCTACAATTGTTTTATTTGATTCTAGAGCTTTGCATTCATTTATGAGTCAGACTTTTGCATCTAAGCATGATAAGAAAATAATTGAGGTAGACAAGGGTGGCTATAGTATAAGTTCAGCAGGGGCTACTATCTCAACAAACCAATTGGTTAGAGATGTGCTTATCTCCATACAAGAGAGGGAGTATACTATGGATCTCATAGTATTGCTAGGATTAGCCATTGATGTGATATTGGGCATGAGTTGGATGAGTGGTCATGGAGTTCTCATTGACACTACCACTAGAACAATTATGTTGAGAGAACCAAATGGGGGTAAAGCTTTTCTAATACCACTTCCCTGAAGTTTTGATCTTCAAAACTTGTCATGTGCCATCCAAGCCACTACTCTTTGTGATATTCTAGTAGTTTGTGAGTTTCCTAATGTATTCCCAGATGAGTTGCCTGGTTTGCCACCAGATAGGGATGTGGAATTTAAGATTGAGTTAGTGCCAGGTACAACACCTATCTTAAGAAGACCCTATAGGATGCCTCCTAATGAGTTAGCCAAACTTAAAATTTAGCTACAAGAACTTTTGGACAAAGGTCTCATTCGACCTAATTCATCTCCTTGGGTTTGTGTAGCCTTGTTTGTGAAGAAAAAGGACAAATCGTTACGGATGTGTGTGAACTATAGGCTGCTCAATGCCATAACCATAAAGAACAAGTATCCTTTGCCCCGCATTGATACTTTGTTCGACCAACTAGCAAGAGCAAAGGTATTCTCAAAGATTGACTTGAGATCAGGCTATGACTAGATCAAGATCAGACCAGAAGATGTACCTAAGACAACTTATCTTTTGGACTGACAAATGCTCCTACCTATTTCATGTATTTGATGAATTTGGTATTCATGCCCGAGCTCGATAAGTCCGTGGTCATGTTTATTGATGATATCCTGATTTACTCTAAAACTGAGGTAGATCATGCAGAGCATCTGAGGATTGTCTTGTCTAGGCTTAGAGAGCATAAATTATATGCAAAATTTGGCAAGTGTGAATTCTAGGTTGCGGAAAGTACCTTTCTTGGGTCATATATTATCTGAAAATGGAATCTCTGTAGACCCATCTAAAGTGCAAGAGGTCATGGATTAGAAGGCCCCCAACTTCAGTTCATGAATTTGGAGTTTTCTAGGGTTAGCAGGTTATTATCATCGTTTTGTTCCTGATTTTTCAAAGATAGCTAATCCCATGACCAGATTACTCCAGAAGGATGAAAAGTTTTATTGGACTCTAGAGTGTGAGGCGTCTTTTCACACTCTATGAACTTTGCTAACAATAGTTCCTGTGTTGGTGCAACCCGATATAGAAAAGCCCTTTGATGTGTTTTGGGATGCATCAGCGACTGGTCTTGGTTGTGTGCTTATGCAAGAGGGCCAAGTCATTGCCTATGCTTCTCGGTAGTTGAGAAAGCATGAAGTCAACTACCCTACCCATGATTTAGAGCTTGCCGCAGTTGTCCATGCATTGAAGATATGGAGACATTATTTGTCGAGGAATGTATGTCACATATACACTGATCACAAAAGTCTCAAATACATCTTCACTCAACCTGAACTAAACATGAGATATCATAGATGGTTAGAGCTGATTAAGGACTATAATTTGGAAGTGCACTATCATCTGGGAAAAGCCAATGTTGTAGCAGCTGCACTTAGTTGGAAATCTCTTTGTAACACCTTAGAAGCCTTGTTGGAAGATGGATTTCATCTAGTTGCATCCTGTTGTGCTACACAATATTACTGTCAGTTGCTCACTTGGGAGCAAGATCATCGAACTACAAAAGATAGATGTAGGTGTGCTTCACATCAAGAGAAAGATGAAGGAATAGGAACCCAAGCATTTTAGGTTGGATGAAAAAGGTGTGTTATGGTTTAAGGACCAACTAGTGGTACCAAAGGACCAGTGAACTTAGAAATCAAATCTTAGATGAAGCTCATTCTTCCAAGTTGTCTATCCATCTGGGTAGTAGTAAAACATATCAAGATTCAAAAACCTATTTTTGGTGGACTAAGATGAAGACAGAAATTGCCGCCTATGTTGCTAGATGTGATACTTGCAGTAGGGTCAAAGCGGATCATCTGAAACCTACTGGACCACTTCAAGCATTGTCCATTCCGAGCTAGAAATGGGAGGAAATAATATGGACTTTATTATAGGTCTCCCACACACACAGTAGTGTCATGATTCCATATGGGTCATTTTGGACTGCCTCAGCAAGTCAGCGCATTTTGTACCGGTCGACATAAAATATCCCGTTGGGAAGTACGCCGAGCTATATGTTTCTCAGATCGTAAGGTTACATGGGGTAACAAGGACCATAATCTCATATCAAGGACCATAGTTTATAGCTTGCTTCTAGGAACATTTGCATAAGGCCTTGTGTCGGGGGCCAAATACTGGGGTACCCAAAGAGGAGGAACTAATAACCATCAAATGTTGATGCTTCCAAATGGACAAGAACGTGACTACACCTCTTGCATGACATTTGAGGGCAAACTCCACCTCGCTCGATGTCTGAGGGCTAGCTTCACCTCGCCCGATGTCTGATGGTAGACTCCACCTTGCCTGACTGCCCGACCACTGGAGATTGGCTCCGCCTAGCCTGACATCTAAGGGCAGACTCCGCCTCGCCTGATGTCTAGGGGCTGGCTCCGCCTCACCCTGATGTTCGAAGCAGATTCTACCTTGCCCAACCACCAGAGGCTGGCTCTACCTCGCCTGACGTCTGAGGGTAGACTCCGCCTTGCTCAATGTCTGGGGGCTAGCTCTGTCTCGCTCGACATCTGGGAGTAGAGTCCACATCGCCCAACCCCTAGGGGCTAGCTCTGCCTCGCCTGACATCTAACGGTAGACTCTGCCTCACTCGATGTCTATGGGCTGGCTCCGCCTCGCCCAACATCTAGGAGCAAACTTTGCCTTAGCCGATGTCTAGGGGCTAGCTTCGCCTGACCCAACGCCCATGGGCTAGCTCCGCCTAGCCCGACGTTCGGGGGCTAGGCTCCTGTCTCGCCCGACGTCTACACACTGCTCCTTCATAACTACACAGCGTAGATAAGGCAGGACACTCAAGTCAACTACAATACCAAGGACCACACCCTGCATGCCTGTAGGAAAGTACCATTAGGATATGACAAGACGGGCGCTTTAAGGCCCTTCCAAGCATGTCAGAGCCTGAACAGTGTTGTAGGCGCCGACATTTGTTTTACAATGTTGTGGGCACCGCCATTGGCCCTTGGGCGTGGATCCTGATGGAACCATATGACAACCGCTATGGTCCAAAATGAGACTCATGTCCTCTACAATGAGGACGTGCAGTCCCTGCACCGTATGCTCCCTATGGGGTTGCGGATCAACACCTAGTCCGATGTGCTACCCATTGCAGCGGGATGGGACGTGGCATCATTAATGGGCAGAGCGTGGCATCATCAATGGGCAGACGCCCAACATGGAGCAATCCCTGGCACCATCTGCCATGTTAGCATGGTTGGCTCAGAGGAAAAGGAAGACCCAGCACCTTTGAAGGACCTTCTTTGCCTCTGGTTTTTCTTCTTTCTCCCATCTGTAATCCCTACTCTCAAGCCTCGTGGGGTTTGGTAGGGGTCGACCATGATTCATGCGTCACCCCATCCTTAGTTTCTACAACCTGAGGGGCTAAGCTAATGACACTTGCCTCGATGGCTCAAGCATTGTGCTCGGTGAGCTTGCTAACGGGCATGTTTGAGTGTAATCTGGGTCCATCATCCGCTGATGGGGTTGGCAGATGTAACACCCTAGGTGTTTGGCTTCCACATTTGCACTTGCATTTCATGAACATGAGCATCATTCATCCATTCATGAGCTTATATTGCATGAAACTTGTTTTCGAAACATTGCAACATATTGTTATATTTCATGTGTGTTTGTTTTATGAAATGAATAGTGTGCAACACTCAAGTGCAACATGTGCAACTCACTTTAGTGAAACATGGTTAGTTAGTACTATACAACAAAATCATGAAACATGTGAAACATGACTTTGAAACAAAGGTAACATTTCACTTGTTTTTCCTTGTTTTAATGCATGTGATGCTTGATTTTGGTATGACCAATGTGTGGTGTGGCTAATTATCCTCTTAAGCAACTTAGTTATACTTAGAATGTCATTAG
Source organism: Miscanthus floridulus (assembly GCF_019320115.1). Taxonomy (NCBI): domain Eukaryota; kingdom Viridiplantae; phylum Streptophyta; class Magnoliopsida; order Poales; family Poaceae; genus Miscanthus; species Miscanthus floridulus. The sequence continues at coordinate 58,495,492 of NC_089585.1, forward strand.
GAATAATGTTCATATTGATCATTTTTCCTAATTAGGTTTCCAAGTCATGGTTTGACCATTATGGACCCCTAGAGCTCCTGAGTTTGACTGTTTAAAAAGTGTAGCTTAGATTGTTTGCATGTCTAAGCAACCTAAAGCAAAGTTGTAGTAAATTTTATAAGGAACAAACTTTGTTTAGAAGCCAAGTCATGAAAATGTGCACAACATGCTCAGAAAGGTCCCACAAGTCAGATTTGGGGTTGTATTCAACACTTAAAATTTTTCTAAGTGTGAAGATTGGATTTTAGTTTCATGTACCCAACTTGTTAGCCTTGTAGCTCCCAAACCAAGCTGAATTAGCTCAAGCTCCAATTAACAAATTTGTAGTACTCATTTGGATCTCAAACTTTGTCAATTACACCAGAGCCTAGATCATCTTGGATTTGGAGTTTGAAGTTCATCATGTATCGCTATCAGGCGTCGATGACTTAACTGAATGGATGCTACAGTGTCCCGACCAGCAGTAGGGCTTCATCACCGCGTGGCGCCGTGTGTCGCTGGTCGTCTACCTGGTCAGGCCACGTTGGGCTCTAGTGCACCAAAACACGCCCGCACTCGCCCCGTGACACTCTTGGACTCTCCATTCTTTGCTTCGCCTTCTCCTTCGCTCGCCACAGTAGCCGCAGCGGACCATGCCGTCACCCTTGCTCCGCCGCGCTCACGCAAGCTAGCCACTGCACCACCGCCAGTGCTAGCCCTCACATTGCTCCGCTAGCATCTCACATACCTCGCCGTCACCCTCGCTGAGCCAGACGAGCTATAGGTAAGGGCCTTTGGCCATTTCCACCACCGTCGCCCTTGCGGTCACCTCACCGGAGTGGCGCTCACCGTGGCCAGCACTGCACGGTTCCCCCTTTCCTTCCCTAGCCTTCGTCTTAGCTTCATCGTCACTCACTGTTGCTCATGTGATGATGTAGCCAGCTCCGCCGGTCCAGTTAGGCCGAAACGTGGCCACGCGCCGCCGTGCGCCATGGCTGAGCCACCGAGCTCCATGGCTGAAGTACTTAGAGGTCGGTAGAGAGCGTGATTAGGGCACCAATCAATGCGGGAGATCATGGCGAGCACAGAGGTACCGTCCTCGTCGCCGGTGAAGCCACCGTCAGCAAGCTTCACCGCTGCCGCGCCATCGCAGCCGCCTCCCCTGTTTTCCTCTCGCTGACCTGTGGGGTCATCTGACCTGAGGGCCCTCCTTGTCAGTGACTGTGTATTAGAAGCCAGTTCAAATATTTCCAGTTTTGAATGTTGTTTTGTAAAATTTGTATCTCTAGTTTTGTAGATCCAAATTGGGTGGTTCCAATTTTGTTAGGATCATAGTGAAGTGTAGTATTTAGGGAAAATATAACATGAACACTTGTAGTGGAATTTTTGGATGAATTAAATAGGAACTTGAAATGTGTTTTTAAATGCATGCAAACTTGTTTAAATTATATCTAGAGTTCCTTTGCTCCAAAAATTATGAAATTCTGTTGGTGAGCTATTCTTGCTTAGTAGAAGCTCTGGTAAAAATTTGAGAATCATTGCGTGTATGGTTTTTGAGTTGTAGATTTTCCTTTTATCATTGAATGATCCTTGTGTGAATTTTTGTAATTTATCTAGGAATCCAATGACCATAAAATTTTGTGGGGAATGTCCTAGTACCTTAAGGATGCTGGGAAAAATATAAAATCTATTGCTTGACACTTTTCACTAGGGTTTCCTAATTATGTCATTTTAAGCCATTACGTCTTATCATTTTTGTGTAGGATGTTATACTAGCTCAAATGATGTGAAATTTTTATATTGGTCTACTTGGAGCATGTAGTACCTACTGTAATTTTTGTAGATTAAATGGTGTAGTTCTCATATATGTTTGTCATGTCTCTTAATTAATTAAATAAATTAAGAAAGGCATTAAAAGAAATGAATTGATGGTGAACACCTTACTTTCTGGTGTTCTTGTGACATGTGTGATGAGTGAGTAAAGTTAGTTTTGTCTAATTATATGTTTGCAATATAAGTTAATAATTATTTTTCTGCATTGTGTCTTTCGGGATAGTTCTGGGGACTTTACAAAGTTCCCCATGATAATTTGGTTTGCTAGGAATGTGGTGAATACAAAAGTTGTAGATAACGTATGTATCTAGCTCCTGTCAAAATTTGGTGGCATTTGGCCTAGTAGTTTAGGAGCTACAGCTGTTCAAAGTTAGATCTCAGAGTTGCTTATTCTCTCTCTTGTTTGGACCTGATCATGTAATTCTGTAAATTCGACCTAGTAAAGGTTGGAATCATGCCTTGAGGTATAAAAATGAATTGTAGGTAATTTCATAAGCTTTCCAAATTGTCTTGTTGCATGTCATTTGGAATTGTAGATCTTTAGTTATGGTTAGTTTACCATACCGCTGTATAGTCTCTATTTCGCTGAAATATGAATGTTTGTGTGCATGCCTTGTTGCAATGTTCTTGTTGATTGTTTAGGTGCTACCCTAACTTGAGAACATGCTTAGGTGCAGGTGCTAGGTCCTTAACTGAGGATGAGTAATTGTACATTAGATTGTATAAACTTGGTAAGTAAAGTGATTTGAATAGAACCTAAGTCGGAAAATGCGGACTGCAGTAAGCATGTGCATTCCCCGAGCATCCCTAACTTCGTTCATGTGCATCCATGATATTTATCTTACTCATTCATGCAATAGGTGTGCCGGAGGGAGTGATGCTGCTGAAGTTCGAGGGAGCCAACCAGGAGGAGGAGCCCGAGGTACAGGAAATCGACGAAGCAGCCGCCGAGGAGGAATTGCCCGAGTGCCCTGACCACCAACCGTCCTCTTTCTTGAAAGGCAATCTCTGGAGCATATTAAGTCTCCCATGTTTTTACAAATACCTTGAGTACCTTTTATTCATTGATGATGCATTAAGTATAGGAATTGGTTGGAACCAATTGTTGCATTATATATCCATCCTTGTCTAGATATCGCACTGGAATCCTATTTAAGTTCAGGAATGGGTTAAATGCTTAGCCATGCTTAGTGCGGTAGAAGTCAGGTGATTTCCTATCACCTGCAAGCTTTAGGATGAGGTGGATCGCGGTTGGCTATATTTGCTATCATGGAAAAGAACCATGTTAATAATGAATTAAGACCAGGGCAGAGTCTGGTGTAGGTTTGGACCGATACGATGTACGTCCTTATGTCATGTTGAATGCAGCCTAACACTTAGCTGGCCAGATAAGTCATTTTGATCGTGAAGCCTAGTAGCTTGAATCAGGCTAGGGACGCGAGCAGGGGTCCATAATCTAGATGGAAGTAAGGATGTGCGGGGAGCCATTGGCGTAAGCCCAAGGGCGGGTTAAGTCACCAAGCACTCATGGCAGAGTGGTTCTCTGATTTTGTGGCACTATTCGGACTCACGATGTAACACCCTAGGTGTTAGCCTTGCATAACTTGACTTGCATAGCATGAGCATGATCATCAAGCATTCATATATCAGCATTTACACTTGAAACATTTAATTGAAACATATGCAACATTTCTTATTATTTCATGTTTCTATGTGTATAGGCATATGATCATGAGTGTAAACATGTACTTGGTGGATGTGAGTCACAAAAACATGTAGCAACACATAGGTTAGCAAATAGGACATTGTTCATGAAGGTCACCTTTCATGACCAAACACTTAAGATTACATGTGTTGACCTGGATAGCCTTATGTGTGACTAATACATGAAATGATGGTGTGACCTTGCAATTAGCTTAAACATGTTTAGAGTATCATTATGAACAACTTTGATATTCATGGTTAGGGGTAATTAGGTCATTAAGCCCTAGTTTGAAGTGTACCACCATTTAAATGTAACATGTTTGACCAAGTTTGAACTATGTGTTAGGGACCTTGCATGGAGGTGGTCACTAAAGAAAAGTTGTAGTATTTGATATAGTGAACAACTTTTATTTTTGGGTTACTGACTGATTTAGCTCCTAACATGCTTGAATTTGGATCACAAGAATCAGCAAAACCAACATTTCATCACTTAGCGAAATCTTCTAAGTCCTTTTTAACTGACAGTGCTGACATCCCAACTTGGAGATGATATAACTTGGTTTTGGTTGTGAATTAGAGCATGACTCCTTAACAAGAATTGGAGCTAGTACATTGAGCTACAAATTTGGTTTAAACTATGTGCACTAATACTCCACGGATTAGAAGTTTGATCTTCGTTAAAACTCGCTGTCAAGCGGCCATCGCATTTTTTGATTGAACTGAATCAGTTGATTTAGTGGCCGACCGACTCAGAGCCGAGCTATCGCGTGGTGGCCAGTGGATGCCGCGCATTGCTGGTGCCCTGCCACGTGTGGCCAAGGCAGTCCAGCGCACGCCTTAACCTTCCCCGCACTCGCCCGCACTCAGCCGCGCACGCCATTCGCCTCGCCTCAGCTTCCTTCCTCGCCCGCAGCTGCAGCCGTCCCCGCACCGAGAGCTGTCGTCGCCATTGTTGATGATAGCTCGTCCTCGCTGCTCCTCCGTCACTACAGCAGCTCCACCAGCCCACCTATGACTTGCCACCTCCACCAGTGCTCGTTGCTAGTGCTCGGTAAGCTACAGCACCACGCGCCAGAGCCCCACCGCTGACTCCGTCGTCGTGGCCATGCCGCCACAGTCCACCTCTTGCTATGCTAGCTTGCGCGCTAGGTTCCCCATAGTTCAGTGATGCTCATCCAAGCTCTAGGTTGAGCCGCCGTGGCCTCCACCAGCGTACCGCCATCATCCCGCCTCGCCGTGCCGCCACCGTGCATAGCTCTGTCGAGAGTCTCAGCCAAGTAGATCAACGGGTCCAGGAAGTCATAGGGGTCATGCCGTGAAGATGTCACCACCGGGAAACTCGTCGTCGGTGAGCTCTAGCCGCGCCAGCAGCACGCAGCGCCGCTGCCCTATTTTGGGTCACTGACATGTGGGGTCGTCTGACTTGCGGGTCCCACCAGGTCAGCGATAGTAGGGATTAAGATAGTTCATTTTGATTCCAGATTTCATGCGTTTTGTGATTTTTAGATATCCAATTGTATAGCTTCAAAAATTGTGAAATAAATTTGGTAGTGTTACTTAGGAAGTGTAGTATTTAAGAAAAATATGATCTTGACACTTACAGTAGAAATTTTGGCAGATTTAAATAGAAATTTGAAATGTGTTTTTGAATGCATGCAAACTTGTTTATTTTATATCTAGAGTTCCTGTGCTCCAAAAATTATGAAATTTTGGTGATAAGCTATTCTTGACATGAATGAGCTTTGGTAAAAATTTGAGGATCAGTGCATGTACAGATTTGTAGTTATAGATTTTTCTTTTATAAATAGGTAATCTTTGTATGAATTTTTATAAATTATTTAGGAATCCAATATTCATGAAATTTGTTGGAGGTTATCCTAGTACCATAAGGATGATGAGTGTAACACCCTAGGTGTTTGGCTTCTACTAATTGCATGTCATTTCATAAACATGTGCATTATCCATGTCATCATGCCATTATCATTGAAACATACGTATGCAACATTTTAAATTGTATGTGTTTCATGCTTGATTGCTTAGAGTGGTAGTAGTGCAACATGGGACTGCAACATGAAACTCTCATACCTTGAAACATGGCAACATGGTAGTAATGTGGCAATTATAAAATGACAACAAGGTCTTGAAACATGTGAGACATGTCATTGCAACATATGAATGAATTGCTTGTTTTACTTTCTTTATCACATGTGATCATTAGAAGTGGTATAACAATTTTGTAAAATGGTTGATCATGGTCTATTACACCTTAACTACACTTAGGTTACTTGTTTGGACATTGTTCATATAGATCAAAATGACCAAAATGCCCTTGATTGCATGTTTGACTTGAATTGACTCTAGGAGTGTCATAGTTTGACTATTTAAAAAGTCCAACTTGGAAGCTTTGCATGGCTGTACACTCTTTACAAAAGTTGTAGCTAATTTATCAACGGAACAAAAGTTGTTTTATGACCAACTCATGAAAATGGCTAGAACATGCTCAAACATGGCCCACAAGTCAGAAATACATGCTGTTTTCAACACTTAGAAAAATATCCTAAGTCATGGTGCATTTCAGTGAGATCAGGACCAACTTGGGCTTCATATAACTTCTGATCCAGGTCGAATGAGTTGTTGATTTCTAAATCAAAGATGTAGTCCTACCATACATCTACATTTTTCATGTACACCATTTTTGCAAAGGGGCATTGGATTAGCCGTAATAAGGTGTTGAAGTCGCGCTGTCAGGCTCGGAATGGAACACTGAATCGACGCTACAGTGATCAAATTTCAGATTTCAGCCGACGCAGTGGGGGAACACTCGTCGCCTGGCTTGCTGTCACGCTGGCCACGCGCCGTGCGCCTCCTGGCATCGTAGACGCGCCTTGAAGCCACCCGCGCGCCTGTCCGACGCACTCACCGTCCCATTTCACATTTTCTCGCCCTCCACCGCACGCCGCGTCGAGAGCTAAGCCGCCCGCCATTGCCGACCGAGCATCGCAGCCGCCGTGCGCGCACGCCACCGCGAAAACGCGTTGCCCCGTCCGCCTGCAGCCTCGCCGTGACCTCCTCCACCTCCTCCACCTCTCAGCCGGGTCAATCGAGCCTCGGTAAGGGCGTATTCGCCGTTCTTCCCCACCGCAGCCATGGCGGAAGTTCGCCAGGAGTTGGCGCTCCACGTGGCCAGTTGTCTTCGCGCCCTTTCCACCCCTCCTCTGGCTCGCGCTAGGTCCTAGGAACACCGCTGAAGCTCGCAGTGTCAACCGTTAGGGCAGCAGCGCCGTAGCCTCGCCGGTGCCGGACGTGCCGCGGCCGTGCGCCGCCGTGCTCATCGCCACCCCCTCTAGCCGCTGCAATCGTTGCAATAGATGGGTCCTCTAGATGCGCATGTGTGTGGGGAACACGACGGTGCCGTCGAGTTCGCCGGAGAAGCCACCGGCGGCGAACTAAGCCACCGGCCGTCGCTCCTCCCCTGTTTCCTTCGCTGACGAGCGGGCCCCGTTCGTCAGTCTCTGACGCGGAGGCGGGAGTCCAGCTCGGGCCGCGCCAGTAGTCTTGGGCCGCGCCTGTGTGCTCGCGGGCCGCCGTTTCTTGGGCTGGCCCGAGTAGGCTGAGTGTTGTTTTCCTATTTTGTTTTGTTTATTTATTTCACAGATTTATGTACATCTTGAAAAATATGTAGCTCCTAGTATATAGATCCAAATGCTATGGTTCTAATTTTGTTAAGTTCCTGGTCATGTCTAGTATTTAATAAAAATATTATATGAGCACATGATTTAGAAAAAATTGGATGAATTAAATAGGAGTTTGAAATGTGTTTTTAGAAGCATGCAAACTTGTTTGAATTTTATCTTGAGTTTCTGTGGTCCAAAAATTATGAAATTTTGTGGGTCCTCTATTTTGGTTTAGTAGAGTCTCTGGTTAAAATTTCAGAGCTAGTGCATGTGTAGTTTTTAAGTTATAGAATTTCCTTTTATTAATGGGTGGATCTTGTGTGAATTTTCATAATTTTTCTATAGATCCAGTAAAGGTAAAATTTGGTGGGTACTATTCTTATGCTAGAATGATGCTAGGAAAAAGGTGAAATCTGTTGCTTGACACTTTTCATTAGGATTTCTTAATTATGCCATTTTAAGCCAGTATGCCTTATCATTTTTGTGTAGACTGTTATACTTACTCAATGGCTTTGAAATTTTTATGGTAGCCTATGTGAAGCATGAGATAGCTACTGTAATTTTTATAGATTTTTCTGAATAGTTTTACTATATATTGCTTTAATCACCTAATTAACTAGATAAATTAGAAAAGAGTATTAAATAATTTATTTAGAAGTTGACACTATACTTTCTGATGTTTATTAGGTATGCAAAACAAGTTGGTAAACTTGGTTTGATCAAAGTATGCTTTTGCACAATCATTAAATAATTAAGTTAGTAACCCCGTCATTCTGGACAGATTCTAGGTTTGCTGGAAATTGATTTAGTTAACATAAGAATCATACTTTGATGTTTACAAATGTTTTGTAGAGAATTTCATAAGCTTTCCAGAATGTCCTCATGCAAGTCATTTGGAGTTGTAGAACTTTAGTTGTGATTTAATTAAGGGACTACTTGTATGCATATGAAACTTAAATGTTAAATTATGTATACCTTTATTATTTCTAAGTTGTGGTAATGTTCCTAGGTGTTAGGCCTTTAACTGAAGATGAGCATCTTTACCTTAGGTTATGCAAGTTAGGTAAGTTGATCTTGTCTTTAAGTTAAGTAGATACATGCTTAAAGTGATTTGAATAGAGCCAACTACTCGGTAAACGAGTGTCCAGTGATACTTTCGTAAACACTCACTGTGATTCATTCATCATGAGCATCATGTCATTCCTTATGCATCCATGATATTTATATTTTGCATCGGCATGCAATAGGTGTACCGGAAGGAGTAACCCTGCTGGAATTCGAGGAACTGAGCGAGCAGCAGCAGCCGACACCGGAGATTCAGGAGGAGCAGCCTTCAGGAGAAGTGCCAGACGAGGTCGCCGTTGAGTGCCCGGATCACCGTCCTTGCAACTTTGTGAAAGGCAAGCCCCGGAGCATATTAAGCCTCCTAATTTCCGAAATGCAGTACAGTATTATTGTTACATATATATATTGTTGCATTAAGTTTAGGTGTTGGATGCAAACACTTGCTGCATTGGTTGCCCAATTCCTTGTCCAGATATTGTTACCCTAAATCCCATGTAGCTCAGGCTCGAGTAGTGCTTATCCCTGCTTAAATGCGGTAGAAGTCGGGTGATTTCCTGTCACCTGCGAGATATAGGAATATACATGTGGCACGGTTGGCTATATTTGCTATCGTGGAAAAGAACCAGTCTTAATTTGAAATGAAGACCGGACGGAGGCTTGCCGGTTTGCAGTGACTCCGTCTGCGTCGCTTAAGGACTGATTCTTGGAGCCTTTCCTGTTCATGTTGAACGCATGCCTCTCTCTTAGTTGGCCGGGTCTGGAGACCGACCGCGAAGCCGAGTAGCTCAACTCAGGCCGGGAGTCGATAAGTATAAAGTACGCCTCGGAAGGGAGCCGTAGGCGTGAGTCCAAGGGCAGGTGATTTAAAAGTCCTGATCGTCCTGGCAGAAGGGTAATCCCTGAGAGCGCTGGCGCTGATCGAACCCGCGAATTTGGTTCCTGAGTTGTACCAAAGGTAACCCACGGCTACCCTTGCTAAGTATGCCAGGGTGAGAGTTAGGAATACCCCCTCAGCTGAGTTGTAATTCGATTCGAATCGCCGTCTCTCCCGGTTAGTGAGAACTTGACGGGCTTATCTCCAATGTAGATACACTTAATAACATAATGGTTCGGAAATGATGATATGATGATGACAGCCTTATTATACCTGCTATGGTTAATATTGTTTGCTCCTAATAAGTGAGTGCTCTAGTACAGGTGCTAATCTAGTGGACAGGTAATTAATGATAAGCTTGATGCTAAGTTTAAATTGGTTACCATAATCTTAAGCTCTTTTCTGCAACTGTGTCAAGCTAGCCCACCTGAAAAGCCTTGCATGATCCTTGGTGTCTTTATTTCTGTTTTTGTCGGGTAAGTCTAGCTGAGTACCTTCTCGTACTCAGGGTTTATCTCCCACCTGTTGCAGATGACCAGTTCTACTTTGGTTGCTGCAAGTACTGCCTTCTCCCAGCTGGGGATGAAGACTAGACCGTTGGGCGCGGTCTCTACTAGTTCTCGTACCTGAAAATGCTTTTGTGGGACATGACTCAGACTTGGCAATGTATTTGAAAACTATGATGTTTTGTACTAAACTATGTTGCTTCCGCACACTCAAACTTGGTTTGTAATATTCTAAATTCAACTCTGATGGATGTAATCCGAATGCTACTTGTGAAATGTTGTAACAGATGATGTGTTGTGTTGAATCATTACGATCTTGGTTTGTATGTCGAGAGTTGGTTGAAATCCTTCGTGATTTCCGGACTACCGGGATTATGGGAGCTTAAGTACAGGAATTTGATCGCTTCGGTGATTGTTTTTGTATTTACGTTCTTATGATTTGGTCGGTTCTGTTACAGCTGGCATCAGAGCAAGATTTGACACTAAACACGTCATTTGTGTATTTAAAACAAAAGTATTTGTGAAAATCCTAAATTAAATACTAAGTATTGCCAGTGGTCATATCCCTTATGCCCAAATAAGGACTCTTAGGTGGCTTATTAAAGTACTAACTTGGGGGTTCCTGCTTGTTTCTGTTTCGTCGTCCATACGGCGTGCTATTGTATGGATGCCATCCGCTTGGGTGGTAATGTATGGATCAAAATACCTCTACGCTCTGGTAAGTGTGAGTTGTGAGAGCATGACCGTCCAACCGTCGGTCTAGGGGAGAGTAGTTGTGGTTGCTCGCATACTTACATGTTTAATCATGTATCTATGAGAGTACTTAATTATGGGTATCTCTGACGGGTAGCTGTGATACTAGAGTATATGCATCAGGGGATGTATGTATGGAAGTATTTAGTTTACTGCTTGTTTTCTATGCTTTTTGGGGAATTATTGGGCTGAAATGAAATTTTCTGCAGGTACACTAACAACGTATCGTTGTAGATCGACTAGCTACCGTATACGAGAGAACGTATGTATGCCACCGTATATTTCGCTAGCCTTTAAATTTTTCTAGGTTTGTGAGGACGTACGGATCGTGCATGCATCATGTTCAAGCATACATGGCATTTCTTGCATTACTCCCTCCTTTAAAATTGATGGTCCCGAATAATTAAATTTCGTATCCCTTAAATGATTCTCCCCTTACGTTGTAACTTTTTGCTACAGATGGCGCGCACGAAACGCACTGCTCGTAAGTCCGCTGGAGGTAGGGCGCCTCGTCACCGTTTAGCTCCTCGTGAGCCCCGTCCTGAGCCTACTGAGGCTGAAAGGCTGAGGGCAGAGCTGGCTCAGGTGACTGCTGAAAGGACTGCAGTTCAGCAGCGTTTGGAGCAAGTCACGCAGGAACGGGATCAAGAGAACCTGGAGGTTCAGAGGTTGACAGTTGCTCACCGCAACTGTGAGCGTATGTTGGTTCACATGCTGAACCAACGGAATGAAGCCTGGCACGAGGAGAATGTGTTGAGAGCGAGGCAGATTGAGCTAGAGCAGCAGTTGGCAGCTGCGGAAGAGTACAATGACAATCTCCATGAGGAGGTTCACCTACTGCACAATCAACTTCACCCTATCCTGCCACCTGATGAGGATGAGATGGGTTCTGGTGTCATCATGGCTGAAGGTGATGATGACATGGAAGTCAATGGACCTGAGGACGCTCCACCTGATGAGGAGTTAGAGCCTCCTAGTGACGAAGATGGAGGAGAGATCCTCGACACTGACTCCGAGGACGATGCGTAGTTTAGCTTACTACTGAGCTAATGCGCTAGATCTAGTCTTTTGTTGATCCTCATGCATGAACGATTAGCTTTGTAGCAAGTTAATCGTTTGGATGTAATATCGAACCCTATGTTACCTTTGATGTAAGTTGGAACCACTATGGCTTGGATGTAACCTATCGAACGTATTATGCTCCACGTATGTGAGCTTTCGATAAATTTCGCCTTTACGGTCTATGGATCTCGTTGTTGGTTAAGTTCATCGCATTTATATGTCAATTGATGCGCTTGATGAGTTGGGTGATTGTGATGAATGATTGTGCCTCTGTTGATTATTAAATGCATTCCCTCTAATGGACTCAGTTTGGCATAATTATACGATTCATCTACAAAAATTTCCACATCGTCAGTGCTCATTGGCTATACCTTTTGCAGATGGCTCATAACCTTCGTCGCGGTCGGGGCATGGGAAATGAGGAACAACCACCTCCGCCACCGCCCACACCAGCTGAGCTAATGCAGATAGTTGTGGAAAGTCAGCGCATGCTAGCTGAGGCTATGCACCAGATGGCTAACCGTGAGGATCGGCATGTCCGCCAGGGACCCGAGCCGAACCAGTACAGCAGTTTTAAGGACTTCATGGACACGAAGCCTCCTATCTTTCGTGAGGCAGAAGAACCCTTACAAGCGGATGAATGGTTGAGCACGATAGAGCAAAGATTTGGATTGCTCCGTTTGACTGAAGGCATGAAGGCTACGTATGCAGGACACCAGCTCCAAGGCCCTGCAGGCATCTGGTGGACCCATCACAGGACCACCTTCCCTGCTAACGTTGAGATCAGTTTGGAACCAATTCCAGGCAGCCTTCCGGGGACACTTTATCCCTCCTGGTCTCATGGCCATTAAGCATACTGAGTTTATGAAGCTCACCCAAGGCAATAAGAGTCTCAATGAGTACCTCCAGGCATTCAACAACCTGGCAAGATATGCTCCTGAGTTCGTCGATACTGACGCCAAGAGAATAGCTAGCTTCAAGAGGGGACTTTCCCCAAAACTGATGAAGTCAATGGGCAACTGCAAGTGTGTCACCTTCAATGAGTTTATCAGTGACACTCTGACTCAGGAGAACAATGACAAGATATATGCTGCTTCCAAGAACCGTAAAAGGAATTTTGAGGCTGGTGCTTCCCAGTCCAAGGCTCCAATGGTATCTAAGGCCCCGTACCGTCCACCCAATGCTAATGTCCGGTACCGCCCACCTCAGAAGAAGAACCAAGCTAAAACCGGTTTCCGCAAGGGGTATACGATTTCCTTGCCGAAGAATACATCTGGGCAGAGTAGCTCCAATGTTCCACCAGCAAACAGGCCAGTGCTGGAACTGTAACCAGCCTGGTCATTGGGCAAATAGATGTCCCCATCCTCCCAAGAATGCTCAAGGAAACGTCCGTCAGGGGCGTGTTCACTATACTACAGTGGAGGAAATTCCTGCTGGTGAAGTGGTCACCGCTGGTAAGTTCCTTGTTAATGATCACCCTGCAGTTGTGCTCTTTGATTCTGGTGCTTCGCATTCCTTTGTGAGTTCTACTTTTGCATCTAAGCATCAGATGAATGTGATTACAATTGTCAAGGGGGGTTATTGTATTAGTGCTGCTGGGAATAATATCATGACTAACCAAGTAGTTAAAGATGTAAAGATTGAGATCGGGGATCGAGAGTTCCTTGTGGATCTTGTAGTTCTACCGGGGGTAGGAATCGATGTAATCCTAGGAATGAAGTGGATGAGCGGGAATGGAGTGTTGATCGATACATCAACCCGTGTGGTTATGTTGAGGGATCCTGTGGATAAGAAAGGTTTTCTAGTGCAGTTACCTCGTGATATTGCTATCCACAGTACAGCCAATGCTACCTTAGCCAAAGCCATTAAGGATCTACCGGTTGTCTGTGAGTTTCCAGATGTCTTTCCTGATGACTTGCCTGGATTACCTCCGGACCGTGATGTAGAATTCAAGATAGAACTCATTCCGGGTACGGCTCCCATTTCTCGAAGGCCCTATAGAATGCCACCCAATGAGTTGGCTGAGCTGAAGAGTCAGTTGAATGAGCTATTGAAGAAAGGGTTGATTCGACCTAGTTCTTCTCCTTGGGGTTGTCCGGCTATATTTGTGAAGAAGAAGGACGAGTCTCTACGCATGTGCGTGGATTATCGTCCCCTAAACGCTGTTACTATCAAGAACAAGTACCCTCTTCCTCGCATCGATATTCTGTTTGATCAACTCTCCAAAGCTAAGGTATTCTCCAAGATCGATTTGAGGTCTGGCTACCATCAGATCAAAATTCGTCCTGAAGATATACCTAAGACAGCTTTCTCTACTCGTTATGGCTTGTTCGAATACCTCGTCATGTCATTTGGGTTGACAAATGCTCCGGCACACTTTATGTACCTGATGAATTCTGTATTCATGCCGGAATTGGACAAATTTGTCGTCGTGTTCATTGATGATATCCTGGTATATTCTCAGAATGAAGAAGAGCATGCTGAACATCTGAGAATTGTTTTAACTCGGTTACGTGACAACCAGCTTTATGCTAAGTTCAGCAAGTGCGAGTTCTGGTTGAACAAGATACCTTTTCTTGGTCATGTATTATCTGGTGATGGAATTTTGGTTGACCCTACTAAGGTGCAAGAAGTCCTGGAGTGGAAGGCACCTACTACGGTCACAGAAGTCCGAAGTTTTCTGGGTCTGGCTGGCTATTATCGTCGCTTTATCCCGGATTTCTCAAAGGTCGCAAAGCCCATGACTCGGCTACTGCAAAAGGATGAGAAGTTTGTGTGGACTCCGAAGTGTGAAGAGGCTTTCCACACTTTGCGGACCTTACTAACCTCTGCTCCTGTATTGGCACAACCCGACATCGAGAAGCCTTTTGATGTCTACTGTGACGCATGTGGCACCGGTTTGGGGTGTGTTCTTATGCAGGAGGGTCGAGTAATTGCTTATGCTTCGCGCCAGCTCCGAAAGCATGAAGTCAACTATCCTACCCATGACTTAGAGCTAGCCGCAGTCGTTCATGCCCTGAAGATCTGGAGACATTACTTGCTTGGTAATGTGTGCAACATCTATACTGACCATAAGAGTCCTCAAGTACATCTTTACTCAACCTGAGTTGAATATGCGTCAACGGACGATGGTTAGAATTGATCAAAGACTACAACCTTCAAGTGCACTACCACCCTGGTAAGGCAAATGTGGTTGCTGATGCCTTAAGCAGAAAGGCCCATTGCAATTCCTTAGTTAGTGAAGACTTTCATCTGGCACACCTCCTTCATCCTGTAGTACTCCACAATATCACTGTGGATTGCTCTCTTAGAAGTCGAATTATCGAGCTCCAGAAGACGGATGTGGGTGTATTTCACATCAAGCGGAAGATGAAAGAGAAAGAGACCAAGCACTTTAAGGTCGATGACAAGGGAATTCTCTGGTTTAATGATAGGCTTGTGGTACCCAAAGATAAAGAACTTAGAAATCAAATTATGAATGAAGCCCATTCTTCTAAATTGTCCATCCATCCTGGTAGCAGTAAAATGTATCAAGATCTCAAGCTGTATTATTGGTGGACCAAGATGAAGAAAGAAATCGCAGCTTATGTGGCAAGGTGTGATAACTGTTGCAGAGTCAAGGCTATTCACATAAGGCCCTGGACTATTGCAGCCACTATCTATTCCTGGCTGGAAGTGGGAAGAAATTAGCATGGATTTTATTGTTGGATTACCCACTACCAAAAAGGGTTGTGATTCCATCTGGGTTATCGTAGATCGTCTAACTAAATCTGCTCACTTTATTCCGGTCAAGTCTACCTATCACCCTCACAATTATGCTGAGATTTATTTTCAACAAGTGGTACGTCTCCATGGTGTACCCAAATCCATTGTTTCGGATAGAGGACCTCAGTTCACGGCTCGCTTTTGGGAGTGCTTACATCAGAATCTTGGCACTCATCTAATCCGCAGTTCTGCCTATCATCCGCAAACATCAGGACAGACTGAGCGTGTTAATCAAATTCTTGAAGACATGCTTAGAGCTTGTCTTATCTCTTGCAAAGGCTCTTGGGAAGACTGGTTACCTCTCGCTGAATTCTCTTATAACAACAGTTATCAAGAAAGTATCAAAATGGCTCCTTTTGAAGCTCTTTATGGCCGCAAGTGTAGAACTCCTTTGAACTGGGTGGAACCCGGAGAAAGAAGATTCTATGGTATTGATTTTGTAAAAGAAGCCGAAGAGCAAGTCCGAACTATACAGAAGAATATGACTGCCGCACAGGCTAGACAAAAGAGCTATGCTGACAAGAGAAGAAAACCTATTGAGTTTGAAGTAGGTGATCATGTTTATTTGAAGGTATCCCCTATGAAAGGAGTCAAGCATTTTGGAATTAAAAGGAAACTTGAGCCTCGATATGTTGGACCCTACCGCATTATCGAGAAAAGTGGAAGAGTAGCATATAAGCTCGATCTACCACGGGAGATGGGAGCTATATTCCCGGTATTCCATGTGTCCCAGCTTAAGAAGTGTCTTCGTATTCCTGAGGAGAGAATAGCAACAAGGAAAGTCAACTTGAAATCTGATCTTTCTTATGAAGAAAAGCCCGTGCAAGTCCTGGATACTCAAGAAAGAGTGACTCGTACACGAGTAGTTAAATTATACAAGGTAGTTTGGAGTAATCATAGTGAACGGGATGCAACCTGGGAGCGGGAAGATTATTTAAAGGAAAATCATCCAACTTTCTATACTAAATGGTACGCTTTCCAAATCTCGGGACGAGATTTTTCTAAGGGGGGAGGGCTATAACACCCTAGGTGTTTGGCTTCTACTAATTGCATGTCATTTCATAAACATGTGCATTATCCATGTCATCATGCCATTATCATTGAAACATACGTATGCAACATTTTAAATTGTATGTGTTTCATGCTTGATTGCTTAGAGTGGTAGTAGTGCAACATGGGACTGCAACATGAAACTCTCATACCTTGAAACATGGCAACATGGTAGTAATGTGGCAATTATAAAATGACAACAAGGTCTTGAAACATGTGAGACATGTCATTGCAACATATGAATGAATTGCTTGTTTTACTTTCTTTATCACATGTGATCATTAGAAGTGGTATAACAATTTTGTAAAATGGTTGATCATGGTCTATTACACCTTAACTACACTTAGGTTACTTGTTTGGACATTGTTCTTATAGATCAAAATGACCAAAATGCCCTTGATTGCATGTTTGACTTGAATTGACTCTAGGAGTGTCATAGTTTGACTATTTAAAAAGTCCAACTTAGGAAGCTTTGCATGGCTGTACACTCTTTACAAAAGTTGTAGCTAATTTATCAAGGAACAAAAGTTGTTTTATGACCAACTCATGAAAATGGCTAAAACATGCTCAAACATGGCCCACAAGTCAGAAATACATGCTGTTTTCAACACTTAGAAAAATATCCTAAGTCATGGTGCATTTCAGTGAGATCAGACCAACTTGGGCTTCATATAACTTCTGATCCAGGTCGAATGAGTTGTTGATTTCTAAATCAAAGATGTAGTCCTACCATACATCTACATTTTTCATGTACACCATTTTTGCAAAGGGGCATTGGATTAGCCGTAATAAGGTGTTGAAGTCGCGCTGTCAGGCTCGGAATGGAACACTGAATCGACGCTACAGTGATCAAATTTCAGATTTCAGCCGACGTGTGGGGGACACTCAGTCGCTGGCTTGCTGTCGCGCTGGCCACGCGCCAGTGCGCCTCCATGGCATCGCAGACGCGCCTTGAAGCCACCCGCGCGCCTGTCCGACTGCACTCACCGTCCCATTTCACATTTTCTCGCCCTCCACCGCACGGCGCGTCGAGAGCTAAGCCGCCCGCCATTGCCGACCGAGCATCGCAGCCGCCGTGCTGCGCACTGCCACCGTGAAAACGCGTTGCCCCGTCCGCCTGCAGCCTCGTCGTGACCTCCTCCACCTCCTCCACCTTTCAGCCGGGTCAATCGAGCCTCGGTAAGGGCGTATTCGCCGTTCTTCCCCACCAGCAGCCATGGCGGAAGTTCACCGGAGTTGGCGCTCCACGCGGCCAGTTGTCTTCGTGCCCTTTCCACCCCTCCTCTAGCTCGCGCTAGGTCCTAGGAACACCGCTGAAGCTCGCAGTGTCAACCGTTAGGGCAGCAGCGCCGTAGCCTCGCCGGTGCCGGACGTGCCACGGCCGTGCGCCTGCCGTGCTCGTCGCCACCCCCTCTAGCCGCTGCAATCGTTGCAATAGATGGGTCCTCTAGATGCGCATGTGTGTGGGGAACACGACGGTGCCGTCGAGTTCGCCGGAGAAGCCACCGGCGGCGAACTAAGCCACCGGCCGTCGCTCCTCCCCTGTTTCCTTCGCTGACGAGCGGGCCCCGTTCGTCAGTCTCTGACGCGGAGGCGGAGAGTCCAGCTCGGGCCGCGCCGTAGTCTCGGGCCGCGCCTGTGTGCTCGCGGGCCGCCAGTTTCTTGGGCTGGCCCGAGTAAGGCTGAGTGCTGTTTTCCTATTTTGTTTTGTTTATTTATTTCACAGATTTATGTACATCTTGAAAAATATGTAGCTCCTAGTATATAGATCCAAATGCTATGGTTCTAATTTTGTTAAGTTCCTGGTCATGTCTAGTATTTAATAAAAATATTATATGAGCACATGATTTAGAAAAAATTGGATGAATTAAATAGGAGTTTGAAATGTGTTTTTAGAAGCATGCAAACTTGTTTGAATTTTATCTTGAGTTTCTGTGGTCCAAAAATTATGAAATTTTGTGGGTCCTCTATTTTGGTTTAGTAGAGTCTCTGGTTAAAATTTCAGAGCTAGTGCATGTGTAGTTTTTAAGTTATAGAATTTCCTTTTATTAATGGGTGGATCTTGTGTGAATTTTCATAATTTTTCTATAGATCCAGTAAAGGTAAAATTTGGTGGGTACTATTCTTATGCTAGAATGATGCTAGGAAAAAGGTGAAATCTGTTGCTTGACACTTTTCATTAGGATTTCTTAATTATGCCATTTTAAGCCAGTATGCCTTATCATTTTTGTGTAGACTGTTATGCTTACTCAATGGCTTTGAAATTTTTATGGTAGCCTATGTGAAGCATGAGATAGCTACTGTAATTTTTATAGATTTTTCTGAATAGTTTTACTATATATTGCTTTAATCACCTAATTAACTAGATAAATTAGAAAAGAGTATTAAATAATTTATTTAGAAGTTGACACTATACTTTCTGATGTTTATTAGGTATGCAAAACAAGTTGGTAAACTTGGTTTGATCAAAGTATGCTTTTGCACAATCATTAAATAATTAAGTTAGTAACCCCGTCATTCTGGACAGATTCTAGGTTTGCTGGAAATTGATTTAGTTAACATAAGAATCATACTTTGATGTTTACAAATGTTTTGTAGAGAATTTCATAAGCTTTCCAGAATGTCCTCATGCAAGTCATTTGGAGTTGTAGAACTTTAGTTGTGATTTAATTAAGGGACTACTTGTATGCATATGAAACTTAAATGTTAAATTATGTATACCTTTATTATTTCTAAGTTGTGGTAATGTTCCTAGGTGTTAGGCCTTTAACTGAAGATGAGCATCTTTACCTTAGGTTATGCAAGTTAGGTAAGTTGATCTTGTCTTTAAGTTAAGTAGATACATGCTTAAAGTGATTTGAATAGAGCCAACTACTCGGTAAACGAGTGTCCAGTGATACTTTCGTAAACACTCACTGTGATTCATTCATCATGAGCATCATGTCATTCCTTATGCATCCATGATATTTATATTTTGCATCGGCATGCAATAGGTGTACCGGAAGGAGTAACCCTGCTGGAATTCGAGGAACTGAGCGAGCAGCAGCAGCCGACATCGGAGATTCAGGAGGAGCAGCCTTCAGGAGAAGTGCCAGACGAGGTCGCCGTTGAGTGCCCGGATCACCGTCCTTGCAACTTTGTGAAAGGCAAGCCCTGGAGCATATTAAGCCTCCTAATTTCCAAAATGCAGTACAGTATTATTGTTACATATATATATTGTTGCATTAAGTTTAGGTGTTGGATGCAAATACTTGCTGCATTGGTTGCCCAATTCCTTGTCCAGATATTGTTACCCTAAATCCCATGTAGCTCAGGCTCGAGTAGTGCTTATCCCTGCTTAAATGCGGTAGAAGTCGGGTGATTTCCTGTCACCTGCGAGATATAGGAATATACATGTGGCACGGTTGGCTATATTTGCTATCGTGGAAAAGAACCAGTCTTAATTTGAAATGAAGACCGGACGGAGGCTTGCCGGTTTGCAGTGACTCCGTCTGCGTCGCTTAAGGACTGATTCTTGGAGCCTTTCCTGTTCATGTTGAACGCATGCCTCTCTCTTAGTTGGCCGGGTCTGGAGACCTGACCGCGAAGCCGAGTAGCTCAACTCAGGCCGGGAGTCGATAAGTATAAAGTATGCCTCAGAAGGGAGCCGTAGGCGTGAGTCCAAGGGCAGGTGATTTAAAAGTCCTGATCGTCCTGGCAGAAGGGTAATCCCTGAGAGCGCTGGCGCTGATCGAACCCGCGAATTTGGTTCCTGAGTTGTACCAAAGGTAACCCACGGCTACCCTTGCTAAGTATGCCAGGGTGAGAGTTAGGAATACCCCCTTAGCTGAGTTGTAATTCGATTCGAATCGCCGTCTCTCCCGGTTAGTGAGAACTTGACGGGCTTATCTCCAATGTAGATACACTTAATAACATAATGGTTCAGAAATGATGATATGATGATGACAGCCTTATTATACCTGCTATGGTTAATATTGTTTGCTCCTAATAAGTGAGTGCTCTAGTACAGGTGCTAATCTAGTGGACAGGTAATTAATGATAAGCTTGATGCTAAGTTTAAATTGGTTACCATAATCTTAAGCTCTTTTCTGCAACTGTGTCAAGCTAGCCCACCCGAAAAGCCTTGCATGATCCTTGGTGTCTTTATTTCTGTTTTTGTCGGGTAAGTCTAGCTGAGTACCTTCTCGTACTCAGGGTTTATCTCCCACCTGTTGCAGATGACCAGTTCTACTTCGGTTGCTACAAGTACTGCCTTCTCCCAGCTGGGGATGAAGACTAGACCGTTGGGTGCGGTCTCTACTAGTTCTCGTACCTGAAAATGCTTTTGTGGGACATGACTCAGACTTGGCAATGTATTTGAAAACTATGATGTTTTGTACTAAACTATGTTGCTTCCGCACACTCAAACTTGGTTTGTAATATTCTAAATTCAACTCTGATGGATGTAATCCGAATGCTACTTGTGAAATGTTGTAACAGATGATGTGTTGTGTTGAATCATTACGATCTTGGTTTGTATGTCGAGAGTTGGTTGAAATCCTTCGTGATTTCCGGACTACCGGGATTATGGGAGCTTAAGTACAGGAATTTGATCGCTTCGGTGATTGTTTTTGTATTTACGTTCTTATGATTTGGTCGGTTCTGTTACAATGAGAAAAATAGGAAATCTGTTGCTTGACACCTTTCACTAGGGTTTTCTATTTTTGCTATTGTAAGCCTTTCTATCTTGTCATTTTTATATAGAATGTTTTATTTGGTAAAATGGCATGAAACATTTACAGTAGTCTTTTGGTAGCATTAGTAAGGCACTGTAAATTTTTGAGAATTTATGATACACATTTGGTATATGTTTATTATTTAACCTATGTATCTAAGAAAAATAATAAAGGCTTTTAAATAAATAGTTTTGGCTTTACCATTAAGTGTTCTTGAATGTTTTGGTATGCTTGAACTATTGGTAGGCTTTGTGTTGTAATAATTTGAATACTTATATGAAGTAGAAGTATTGTTGCTTCATAATGCGAATTGGAATAGTTTCAGACAGATTCTGTAGTTTGATAAGTTGCATGATAAAAATGATGTTTGTTGTAAAAATGGTTAATAATAAAGTTGTAGATAACTTCATCATATGTCTTGTGTTAAAATTTTAGGACCATAGATCAAACAGTTTAGGAGTTACAGCTGTTTAAAGTTAGCATTTCCGAATTGCTTGCTCTCTGGAATTTCTGGACAGCACTGATATGATTGTCTGTTTTGGCTAAGATAAGTTGTGAATTAGCTTTTGTGAATTAAATAAGAGTTGTAGATAATTTTGTAAGCTTTCCAGAAAGTCTAGGACCACTGCATTTGGATAATTATAACTCCAGTTATGAGTAAAACAATTAGCTATTATTTGTGAAATAGTAGATGCATTGTTGAAGTAATTAATTACATAATCAAGAAGAGATATGCACCTACTCAGTAAATGCGATGCACTTGTTGTTATTTAAACCACATGCTGTTAAGAATAATTGCAAGAAGGCATTCTTCATGTATCATCATACCACACTTGTTAACATATATGCATTCGCAATATCTTATGCCATATTCATGCATCTAGGATCAGAGAAAGAAATAACGTTGCTGCAATTCGATGAAGTAGAGGAAGGGGACCAGCAGGAGAATCCTCAAGTCACAGCTCCCGAAGGCGAGGAGCAGAATCCTGAAGAGCTTCCGGAGTGCCCTGACCACCGCCCCACTTCCTTTTTCTGTGAGGCAAGCTCCGGAGCATTCTAAGTCTCCCAGTATTTTACAAATATTACTCAAGTTCTTATGATTGATGCATTAAGTTATAAGAGTTGATTGGAACCACTTGATGCATATAAATTCCTTGTCCAGAAATACTACCTTTAACCGGTATAGGTCCAGGATCGAATATATGCTTAGCCATGCTTAGACCGGTAGAAGTCGGGTGATGTCCTGTCACCTGCGAGATATAGGTGGATACCGGAGCACGGTTGGCTATATTTGCTATCATGGAACAGAACCATGGGGTAAAAGAAAATCGAGGCTGGGCGGAGTCTATGCGTAGGATGACTCATGTGATTCCGTCTGTGCCGATCAAGGACCATACCGTTGCTAGAACTTCTGACAAGATTGAACACATGCCTATCACTTAGCTAGCCGGATAACTTGTTTCGACCATGAAGCCGAGTAGCTCAACTCAGGTCGGGCCCCGTTCTGTTGTGCGCTCCTTGCGGGGAGCGATCAGACTAAGCCCAAGGGTAGGCTAGGCCTGAACATCCTGGCATCTGGTGTCCTAGATTGTGCGGCGCGGTATGGACCCGCGAAATGTGTACCTGAGTTGTACCAAAGATGACCTAAGGCTGCCTTCGCATGGTATGCCTAGGTTTGTGTTAGGAATAAATTCCCAGCTGGTTGAAAATCGATTCGAATTGCCATCTCTCCCGGATAGTGAGAAACTTGGCTAGCTCCAACATCGTAGTAACTGTGTTATGGAACATGATGGTTCGGATGAATATGGAATTACAATACCTGCTATGGTTACTATTGTATGCTTTTAAAATTGATATACCACATGTTTGGCACAGGATAGTTGCTAATCTAGAGATGGATAGTTATAATTAACTTGATAAAGGAATCATAATTGTACAACTAAGTCAATTGCTTTTATGCAAAATGTTGTCAAGCTATCTCCACTTATACAGCCTTGCATAATCCTTGGAGTCGATTCATTTCTGGTTTATGACGGGTAAGTCTAGCTGAGTACCTTCTCATACTCAGGGTTTTATTTCCCATTGTTGCAGATGGCACTGTGTATCATGGTTATTGCAAGAGTTGCTTCTATCCCACCGTGGATGAGGAGTAGGCCTTGGGCAGACTTCTTTAAGTAATCCCTATCTTTGCTTTTGTGGACTGTGATCTTACTTGGCACTATACTAAACTATGTTGGCAACTTTACTTTCAAACTTAATTTGCTTCCGCTTTTATCTATCAAACTCGGTTTGTAATAACTTGGTTTTGTACTCTGATGATGAAAATGTATCTGTGAACTTTATGTAATATGTGACATGTATGTTGAATCATGTACGATCTTGGTTGTTGTAAATCGTTTATTGAGACCCATCGTGGTACTCGACGGACTACCGGG